>NW_024582091.1:18162848-18237755 GCF_017639235.1 Corvus kubaryi
AAAAAAAAACCCTGCAACTATACTTTCACTCAGAAATATAATTCTTATGAACAAATATGTACAGAAATTCAGGTTCCAAAATGAAGAAATATTAAATTATCATTTATATCAAAACACAAAATAACAAGCCTAATAATACACTTACTTTTGCTAAGAAAATGCACTATAATTTCTTAATAGTTGAGTTATTAAAAAAAATAGAAATGTATTCAGGATTTTAGCCTCTTTAGATTTTTAACTGGTAGACAAATTGCTGCTATTCATATAAATGTAATTCTTTAAAACAAAAATGAATGTTGAGAAGACCATCATACACATACATCATTATTCCTAGCAGCTCAAAATGATACAGATTCAGTCATATCAACAGTTACATGAATGGCATACTGAGATTCAAGATGCAGGAAAAAAATATGTCCCTATCATTTGTGCACAAACTCAAGTCTAAAAATGGAATTCTGTTGTTTGTTTGCTTTTGTGGGGGTTTTTTGTGCTCTTTTTCAACTGTGGCTGTTTTATTCCCCAATTTTGACTCAATTCCAGGAACCACTTCCTTGAAAGTATCTTTTCCAACCCATAGACTAGCTTTCTTCTCAGACTGTTATTTTTTAGGACAATTAGTAAATACCTTAAATTTTTAAGCATGTGCTTTCTTGAGATTAACTCTTATTTCTTTAATAATCCATAGCTATTTTTACAATGGAAGCACAGTCTCTTTGAATGGTGTCTTTCCCGCCAGGTTCCTTTGAAACTTCCCATTTTTATAGCTTTTTCAGCCTTTAATGGAAACTACTCATGCTCAGATTATGAACAGAGGCCTTTTAATAGATTGTAAATTCTCCCAGGAGACCTTTTTCTTGCTGCCCTCAGGGGAATACAGATGTCAATATGTGTCTTACTGCAGTCTCCCTGCCAATGGCTCAATAGATCAATGTTATGCCTAACAGGAAAACTGCTTTCAGTAATGTGATAATTTTGAATCCAGATAAAGTTTATTGTACTCTCAACATTTGCACTGTGATGCCTGGGTGCCCTGACTACACTGTGTTGGAACAAAATCGAGTTGTGCAGCCATCAGTATCCACATTTAGCGCCGCAAGTTCCTTCAGTTTCCAGAAGCACTAATTTTGGAAAGACTACTGGTGTTGTGCTGTTTCAGCTTGTTTTCTGTTCCTCTGTAATGCAGTCAAGATTGCTGCTTACAGCTGCAAACTTTCAGATAGCCTGATCAGTAACAGGAATTAGATTTGAGGGTAATTTTTTTTTTTTTAAAGCTCCTAGATGATACCAAACAGAATTCTCTTTCTTACCATAATATTTACTCAGAGAGCACTTGTATTCAGCTGCAAGGAAATCATCTTCCTAGCTGACCATATTCATGTTCTTGTTTCCCCAGTCAGATAGGCTATCCTGCACACTGAGCAGTAGTTCCAGCACAGGTTCCAGGATGCTCAACTCTGAAAGGTAAATTCACTAGATGCAGATAGAAGAGGAAAAAAAAAATGGCTTGCAAAGCCAGTACACTAATACAAAATTTTGATGCCTAATGACACCAAAATAGTGGATTGCACAGCAAGAATGCTGAACTCTCTTTGAAACATGGGGGGAAAAGCCTAATTAATCAGCTGTATAATTCTACCATCCACTGAGTCTTGTGGCAGATGACAAGTACAGTTCCTATCTCTTGAAGACACTGTTTCAGCCTCTCTGCAGACACAGACCAAGATCAGACTACTTTAAATTCACAGATATGAAGTTACCAGTGCTGCCAGGAAAGCAAGTAACTTATTCTTACTCTGAAGCAGTGGAATGACTTGGAGAAAATGCTGAGATTGCACATGAAAGACTATATTCTCAGGCAGTTGTATTGACTACCAAATTAGAAGCCTTAGGAAGAAACCACTGATACTTCAATTTTTCTTATTTTCCTCTTTTGTTATTGCTGCTGTTGTTTTTTTGGTTTTTGGGGGCTTGTTTTTGTTTTCGTTTTTTGTTTGGTTGTTCTTTTTTTGGTTTTTTGGGGTTTTTGTGTTTGTTGGGGTTTGTTTTTGGTTTTTTTGGAGGGATTGTTTGTTGTGACTGGTTGGTTGAAGATGTTTTATTTGGTTTTATTTGTTTATTTTTGTTTTGTTTCTTTGTTTTTAATTTGTTTCCTTGTAGAAGTGGGAATATTGAGTTGAAGGCTAGAAAGAACTGAAAGATAACAGTTAATTCAGTAAAGAGTAAAGTACAAAACTAAATTCATAAATTGCCTCTATTACATCCAGAAATTGATGCTCCTGGGTAAGAGACACCGTTTTTGCAAAATCCCACGTTTTTGCAGAACTGAAAGATTGTATGTATTCTTATTTCTCACTTAATCAATCCCTTTCACCTTCTGTTTCTTTTCTCTTGAATATTCTGTTTCTAACTGGTGTGGGGGAAGGTTTGTCATCCTACGCACCGTTCTTCATCTTTCCCTTTCTTAATGTGGAAAAGGGAGAACAACAACCTTTTGAACCAATATGATATATCATTTTATTTTCTTATCTCTTCGTTTTTGCCAAACAGTTTCATTAGGAGCAGATTTGTTTCAGAGTCCATATGGTCATATAACATCACAGTGAGCACTCAGAGGCTACTGAATTAAATCTTGGCTCCAGTGTACGTGGAACCACTGATTTTGTGAGAGCCAAGACTTCACCCATTCCCCTTAGGAACGGTTTATATTTAGAAGTTCCCCAAGCACTTGGTGACTTGAGTTCTCAAAACTGTAGCTGGATTGTACTGAACTATTTTTCAATTCTGATCTCCCCAAACGCAGAGATTTAATTATTGCTTTTTCAACAGAACTTCAAATGACAACCTCTAGGAGCTGGAATAAAATCTAAACAAAATAGCTTCAAGCTGCTAAACCCACTCCTCTATTCAAACCAAACACACCCCCTCTACCTTGATTTCGTACTTGCAAATGTACTATGGACTGTACAAATAGGACAGTGATTATGAAACATTTCTCCATTTCAAAAAATTGGTACTTTAAATATAAGTGCCTGTCCATTATTGACATAAAGTGCTGTCAGTGAGAATAAACAGTGAGAAATGCAATGCTTAGGCCTCTTGTGAAGTTTCGTAACTTCACTAGGTTTGATAAATAGGTAACAATTATATTTTTAAGTACAAGATTTTTTTTCACATAGGTTGACACTTTAACACCTATAGTATGTAGCTACGCAGTTTGAGCAAACATATAAACATTTAATCAGCTCTATATTCTGTTGCTCTTTAATATGTCTGCACATCTTAAAAGTTTCTGCTCTGAAGAAATTTGGCTGGAAATCACTGAGACTCTGAAAAGACAGTAAGGAGTTCCACAGCATCAAAGACTCTGAAATCTGTCTTTAACAGCATTATAAATCTGACATGAACAATTTATCAATTTAGCAATTACTTCAGAGGAAAACTTTGCTAAAATGCATCCCTTTGGGTGTTGTCTAACTAGGAAATAATTCCCAGGTCTCTGCAAAACATTATCCACCATATTTGCCATAGATTACATAGCAGATACTGAAATCATCTTAAACCAGTCAATTGAGAGGGAATTGTGTGATGGCAAATTATTTCTTATCCTTACAAACAGATAGCAGAAACGTGAGGGAAATAAGTTTTTTTTTTTTCTAGGTACAATTTCCTTCCTTCTTAGGTTTCAAGAAGCAACCAGTACATCTTGGAAATTTCCTTTTCTGTCCTTTCCTTTCTTCTTTTTTATTTCTTTTCCTTCTCAGAGCAGAATAAATGTCAGCTCCAGATTTCATCTCAGGGAACTCGGGTCACCATTTAATAAATCTTTTCCTAAGAGGCTTAAAGATGCATTTCCCAGACAAAGCTTGAGTATTAGAAGACCAATCATGGCATGATGCTGTATATCCATATTCCACAGAGAGACTTTAAAGCATTTCTGGGAATGGTTCTTTGAAAATCCAGCCTGCTTGATTTTGAGAGGCTGTTTCGATCCGCATGGCAATGCAGATCCAAAGTGCAGTACTTTAAAAGGTAGTATGGTCCATCATCTTTTCTCTAAGGAACCTTCATATGAAGCTTAGGTTTTTACAGAAAGTCGATCTGTTTATTTTCTAGGATCTTGTTGAGGAATAAGCAGGAAGAATGGGATAGATAAATCTTTATATTTGTAAATTATGAGCCTGGATATTGTCTCCACTTTTAAGACATAAACAAAGTCCTTACATTTCAGGAAAATATTGACGTGTACTCTTTTATGGTTTTGTTGAATACTAGTGTAACTAATTTACATATACTGGTTCTTCAGTAAGATTTGGATAACACCAAACCCAAAACCAGTAATAATCTTTTAGACTTGGACTTTTTGTATTTTTAAAAATAATATACAATTTAGACAAACAAAAGCAAGCATAAAAAGAGCACAACTATGCATGTGTAATCTTCCATTATGCTGCACAAGTATTCTTTAAGGGAGAAGTATGCAAAGTCTAAAGAAATCTGTGGCATTCCTTCATAATTTGGTGGGCTTTAAAAAGAGATAGAGGCATGAGCCTTTACCATAGGAAGTTCCAAATGCCCAAATTTTTCTTTTCCAATCCAGACAAGAAATGTAGAGGCCGCCAAGTACTAATCAAGTCTATGTAAGTCATCATTAACAAGTCCACAACGTAAAGTATAGCAAGTCTCTGTCCCTATTCCTTGCTCTGCCTTCTCAACCTCAGTGTCTTCTGTATTTATGTTTTTCCACCTACTTCATCGTGTGTAACAAAGTCTTCCTTCTCCATCCCTGATCTTGAGCCATTAGAAGCAAATTCAATTTCTTAAAGGAAGGATTTTACAGGAAGAAGTTAAATGGCAAATTACAATGTTTATGATGAAAAGACATAAATATGTAGACACTAACAGTAAGACTACATAGATTTAGAGATGTATGAAAAATTATGTTACCAGAAAACTCAGCTGTCAGTTCCTATCTTTTAGAAAAAATTGGGAAAAAAGTCAGTCTGATTGCACTTGAAAAAGGATCAGACCCTTAAATATGTTGCTATAACTCTTCTTAAATCTCTTTAAGCCTATGTTAGGATCTCAATTCTTGTGTCTACCTATGAATAAGAAGCATATATTTTCACAGTGGTTGAATGTATATTTCACTGACTTAAAATGTGTTTTGCAAAGCTGTCCTTGTCACTTCTAGACTGATATACTTCTATGCTCTTTTCCCTTCCAAATTCTGTTTAGATAGCTGTAAAGAAAAAAAATCTGTCTGTACTACAACAGCACATTTTGTATCTAGACATAATTTTACTCTTGCCACAACCTCAAGACTGTTTACTGAGAGGGTTATGAAATAATAACTTTTATTTAACGATTCAAACCTTGACATTAATTTAGGGAATGATTGAAAATACCTAGGACAGAAGATGCACAACCACAGCAAGAAAAAAAAAGAAATCAAACAATTACCCCACACTTAAAAAAATATCTGGAATCTTCTTGTGTATTTTTTTTTTTATACAAGGGGATCAATATTATTCTTTTCTTCCTTTCATGCTGTATTTTCAACCTCCTTAAGAAGACCAACGGATCTTAATTCCTCTTTGATAATGCAAAGTAAATAAATTTTAAAAAAGAAATTTATTCACTATCAATATAAAATTCTTAGTTCAAATCTGTTGTCTTTGTTCAATGTATTAGACAGCATTGATTATACACGAAAAATGACATTAGAAGAACCAAAAGCAATTAATCAACTATTTTATATTTTCTTGGTAATACAGTGTAATTAATTTTTTAGCTATTTAATTGCTTTAAAAGAAATGTGAAGTTTTCTAAAGTTTGATGGTGAACATGAGGTGCTTGTCCATACAGAACCCCTGGAAACTGAGAAAATACTGCACTTCACTTGAGAGCTTGATATAGACACTATCAACACTTCTAGCAACCCCACAAAATCTAACAGCCTGTATGTGCTAGGCTTTATTTCTCTTGCTGTAATTCTTTTCATATGTCTAAAAAATCAACACAAGGAGACCATGTGACATATTTTTCTTTCTTCATATATATTAATTTGAAAAATATAGATCTAATGAGTAAGAAGTTGTGGAAAGGTCATATTACATTACCAAACAGATGAGTTTCTGTTGGGTAGCATGATTTTTTTTTTCACAATTCCACAGACCGACCACCTACTACAGCAGAAATAAATACAGCAAATTTCTAGCTATCTCCCTGTCTCCTGCCACTCACACCCTCTGCCTTTTCCATCTCTGATATGCACTGTCTCACCTTTTTTCCATTATTCCCCAGTTTCCCTTTGTTGTTTTGATAACAGCGGAAAAGTTCCCTTTCAAGTTGTGAGATATAATCAGCAATTATAAAAATATTCCTCTCTCTGCCATTAAATTAAAGGGCAAAGGAATATGGTCTCAGCACCTTGGTCCGCAGCTCAGAGTTTTAAGCTGCAGTCACTACTGTGAGTTTGAGCTTGTTCAAAATACTTCATTAATTTGATCCTCTCCAAAACAGTGATTGAAAGTTTTCAAAAGCTTTATAGAGATTTTGGTGGAGGGAACAAGATACTTTAGAATGAGAACGTATCTTACCTACCTTGGAAACTTCCTCATTAACAAGGATTCCTAAGGGGATAAAATCTGGCACCTCACTTTCTGCTCCTACCTCCTCTAGAGTCCATCAAATCAAACTGGACACTTAAATCCAACAGACTGGGTTTTCTTTCCTCTCTACATAGCTCTCTCATTCTTTCTTTTTTTTTCATCTTTTGTTTTCTCTTTTTTTTTCCTCTTCTTTAATAAACAAAAGCGAAGTCTACCCAATGAATCTTGAACATAATAACACAGTTCTTCTCTTTAATCTTTCTTTGGACATATATAGAGTCAAGTCAGAGGTGAATTTTGCCACTACTAATGAAAGCAAGCTGAAGCTCATATCTCTTTTTTGAGCTAATTTTCACCATGTCCAAAGTGGTTTTGCAGGTATTTTTTCAGCTGTCAATACATTTTTTTCTCTAGCTAAACTGTAGTTTTTCAGGACTAAAAAAATATTTTTAAAAAATAGTATTTTAAAAAAATCCAGGGAAAAAACCTTTTTATTCTTCTTTCACCATTTTAACTTTTAATAGTTGTTGTGAGATTAAAAAAATAAGAAGCTTAAAAATACCTCTCCAAAAAGCAATACTTGGGGAATATTGTGCTATTCAAGAACAATACTTAGCAAAAAACTTGCTGCCAGGAATTTTTCTGCTGCTGAGAAACATGAAATACATTCTAGCCACTGTCAAACAAACGTACTATCCCACAACATCCTTCGTAGCTCTCCCAAGTTCTCAATATTACTGCTAGTGGTCTAGGAGGCAATTATAATTTTGAAACATGAGTTTAATTCTATTTTCCCTGTTACTATATTGACAGAAGAACAGTAAAAACTCCACCTGGAACTTGAAGTAAACTCCTCTGGTAGAACAAAAACATTGCAGCTCAAAGGTGCCCCCACAGAGAAATAAAATTCAACTCAGGAAATATTAAAACAACACACTTGTATTTCTTCACATGTGCAAGAGATGCTCTGACTTCCTGGAAAAAGCAATTACTTATGCATTGGACTGATAAATGCAAACCTCCATTGTAGAGGAATTCCTTGTGGAACAGGGGCGTATGGCGCCCCAGGACAGTCTAGGCACCGCAGTGTTGGGGTGGCTCAACCTACTCTTGGGCTGAGACCATCGAATGTCAGTCAAACCAGGGCCATCCACTGGGTGGATTTCCCCGCCCAGGACAGTGGGTCGGAAGGCAGACCAGAGGAGATCACTGAGGTCTAGGTCACCTCCCCCTGGGTGGCTCCCAATCCCAAGTTACCGCCCCCTGTTCCAGAAAGTTCTCCCTTTCTTATTTGTTAATTGTTTCCCTGTTGTGACTTCCGCCTCCCTGTTTTTCTCATTGGTTCTGGAAAATTGTATCCTCCCCTCTGCCTTTACCCCATTGGTTGCTTCCTCTTTCCCTGCCTTTCTCCACCCCCCCATAAAAGGCTGTGTACTGTTCTCCTCAGGGTCTTTCTGGTCCCTGGACCCTCGTGCGAAAGACCTGTTGGAACTCACGCCAGAAGCCCCTCCCGCCTTCTTTACCTCCGGGCTAACGCGAGCCTAACCCACTGGCTGCCCGAAGTGCTTCCTCTGAGGAGGAGCCAGAGCACGCATCCATCTCACGCTGATTCCACTGAGCTGTCCAGCGAGGATGTTGTGGAGGCCAACGCTGCCCGAGGGCATGCTGGGGCTTGTGAAAACAAGCCTCAGGTTGCGTTATCCCAGGGCTGCTGCAGAAGAGCCCCTGAAGGGGCTTCAGGCTGAAGACAGGCTTGCAAGACGCCTTCCAGCAGGCAGCCTTGAACTGCCTTGGGAAAAGTTATACGCTGGTCAGCTCCCCTGCTGCTTAGAGGCTTTCTCGTGGGAAAGGGGTGTGAACTTTGCAAAGTATAACTTGGTGTAAGAAAACAATAAAGAGGGAGCACGATGCTCAAATCGTATCGGTGTTCATTTCGTGACTCTGCCTGGTTCCCCTGCACCCAGGACCCCACCCTGCCAAACTCCATTATGTGGCTTGCCATCAAAAAACAGTGTACCATGGAATACAACTGGGCTATTTCAGGAGGTCAAAGAAGCTGTTTCTTCTAGGTTGTTTTTTTTTTTTGTTGTTGTTGTATGTGTGGGTGGTTTTGTATTTTGTTTATTTGGGGTTTTTTTTCATACCTCATCTACGGTACTGGACTTTAAAACCCATGCCCTTACCATGTTTCTCACCAACTTGGATTTTTGGAGAAGTAAGACCTAGTATTCAATGAAGGATTGAAAATCTTTGGAAAGAAGTAAATAATAACTTGAGTACAAGACATGTTGGATGAGTTTCCAAATATCAGGATTCACGAAATTATTCTTCCATTATTTTTCTGTCTCACCAATTGTAATAAAATACTTATTTATACTTTATTGTTGTATTTCAGTAGATATCAGTTAGGACTCTAATTGTACTTTGATTTTGGATAATTTCTATTTAGTTTTCATATGTGTGATCTGTTTAATATTATTTCATGTTTTACTCTACAATCCAAGCCTGATATGACATTTTCTGACTTGAACATTTCACTCTTTAATTTTTAAAAGAAAGGCTGATCATACATCTTTGGGTTTTCAGATATGTTCAATGTTTAATTAGTTTTCATTTTCCTTGGGTCAGAGGTTTAAGATACTTTTGTTTTACAAGCAACAAAAAATTCAAGTCTTTTCTCCATTTAACACTTTGTTGGCTGCTCTGGTACAATTGTTTTCTATTCCATTTTGTAAAATATTTCATTGTCAGAAGTTTAACAATTAGTCTTAAAATATCTAGGTCTTCAAGTGGATCTGAACTGATCACTACTCTTTTCCCTTCCTGGTCTAAACCTATTGTGAAATAACACAAACATTTTTTCCCTTCAGGATTTATATGTATCTTCCCAGAGCACATGACAACCTTGAACCCGTGTTTTAAATTGCTATTTTCAAGCACCCAAAATCAATTCTCTGAAAGTTCAACCTTATCATTCAGATCTTTAGATAACGGGATTTCAGATAAGTTTCCAAACTTGCACTACATCCAAACCCATTGATATCATTCACTTCTTCTGTCATGGGCCACAAAGAGAGACATTCAGACACAGAGTGTGGCATGAGACATCACTTGGATTTTCTAAAATTTGTTAACTTTATGAGTTTAAACTCTCAGCTGAAATAAAATCTTCAGAGTCAACAATATTTAGCAAATACACACATACGTTTCTACTATTTTAAAAGTTTAGGTTATCTTCCTGGCCTCTGCCTTCCTCTTAGAAATGCCTGGGGGTCACTTGTGGATCCTATCTGCCAGATCTACACAGGTGCTCTGGGGTGTTTCACAAGCCAGTAAACATCATTATCTAGGTAACTTATCTGCAAACATACTAGTTAGCTTATTGAATCATCTTCTAGGTTCTCTAAACTCCATTATATATAGAGTATTAAAAGTCAATATATCTAATGTCAAATCCTATCAAAAGTGTAAAAATGAAATTCCTGATAGTGAATGTTTACAAGAAAGTGGCTGATGGTATCTTCACTAAATTTCAGTCCTTTACCTTGACCTTCAGCTAGTTCTGATGAAATGCGGAATTCGCGTGAGATACAAGGAGAATGAACCTTATCCACATCACTTAACAGGCTTTGTACAAAAGTGTATGAAATTTAACAAACCATAATTTAAGCATAGGAATTACAGTTAACCAGTCATCCAATTAGTATGTCTTTAATTATTGATTTAGTTAATGTTAACTATTTACTATTCATTTGATATTTTAATGTTATTTAATATTCAATACTCTTTATTAGTAACTAATACTGATGAATTCATTCTAAGAGAAAAAACTCAAACTGCAATGTAAATTTTGTCAAGCCCTTTGTTATGGGAGATGGAAACCAAATACCCCCCCCACACACACACACATGCATACACACTCTAGTTTTATGCTGGGCTACATAGTGAAGGGTTGAGGATATTAAATTTTGGACTGCATTGGGCAGTAATTATTTTCTCTCTAGTAATTTGCATAATTTTCCCAATAACCTTACATGACTGTTGACCTTAAGATATTTTCCATACTTTCCTTAAAAACATTCATTTTTGCTTTGCAGTGTTTCTTTTAGATTTAACAAAGTCTTATGGTTCCCCTTTAATAGCAAAGGTAATTTTATCTTGTGTACAAGATTTTGAAGCAATTTTAGCATTAAGTGCTACTGAAACATATGGCCCAATGTTTATCTTGTCTTACACAACATCAGTTTTATATAAAGCATGCTTTCCTGAAGCTGTTAATCTTATGAGACACTGCTTATTTTACAAAAGTTTTTTTACTCCAGCATTTTGGGAGTGGGAAACCAGTTTAACATGAATCTCAATAATGACTGGGAAAAATTTCGTTCTTTGCTGCTTGGCAAACAATTAGGCTGACACTTTAGGATCAACCCAGGACAAGAGGTTTTCCTTCTAGGTCATCATTAGTGGTAAGGAGTTTGTTGAAAACAAGGATTGTGTTCCCAGCCCAAGTCAAACATACGTGAGTTGTGTTATAGAACTTGTGGGAATCTTACCTTCCCTGTATCACTGAATGAGACAAGGTCACAGACCATCTATTAAAATTATTTTCCAGTAACTTGAATAATTTCCTATGATAATAAAACAGAAAGATAAAGAACTCAGATATTTATTTCCCATGGTTGAATTGCATTTATGTTTGTGCTTCATTTTTTACTTGTAGCACAAAAGTTTATAAGACAAATTCCTTCATTTTCTGGTCGTTGGCAATTAGTGCTGCAACAGCAAAACTTTTCAAGCATGTACAGAAAAAACTCAGGCAATAGCATGCCAGATTCTTATTTAAATTAACACTAGGATTATCATACAGGTGGTTCTATTCTTGGTGTTGAGTTCTTTAACTGTCAGTACTACTCTGTATGAAGAGATCCAATTTTGGAGACTTTAAAAAGCAAGGTTATAAACCTAAACTAACAAATAATATACCATTTATTACATTGCCACTAAATCTGATACACCGTTCTAAAACTATAAACTCATCTTTTATTTTAAGTGCACTGTAGCAGATAAGGAAGTCGGAATTATTTATTCAAATTTAAAGCCATAACCACACCATCTTCTGTGATATGTACATTCAGAGAGCATCTATGCACTTTCCTAGTAGTCTATAGTTAATTAATATCTGTAAACTTAGTTCAGTTGTTCTTTAGAAAAAATGGGCATATTAATCAAAAGATAAAACTAACCAGACTAATTTTTGGTTTGTGGGATTGTGTTTTAAAAAGCTGCAGTCATGTAAAGAAAAAAAAATATTTTCATTCTGTTTTGTCTCAAATTTCAAATACCATTAGATTAACATTTTCTCATATCTGAATACTGTACAAATGCCAGAGACAGCTTTGCCATTTAAATGCGGTCAGTGTTTATTATTCTATACATATATTGATAATAATAATTAATCATAATATTGAGCATCTTTGGAAGAATCCAAAGGAATCTAAAAGGCCCAATGAATGTCATCTTCTATATATGGGAATTGGAGGCCCAGAGGGGAAAAGAATTTGTCCAGAATCTCACAGTAAATCAGTAACAGCTTGATTACTAGAACAGAGATTTCCTGAGTCGTATCTCAACTTTAACCAGAAAATGATCCTGACCATGTGAAAAAGGAGTTTAAAACACACATATTTAAAATAAATATTTTCTGTAAGCAGAATGCTTTGTTTAAAATAATGGAATTTTGGAAAAACAAGTCTTTTAGTAGGTAGATTCACTGTAAAAAAATGGGAGTAAAGGTAAGGAAAGAGATATTTTTATTTCTAGAGATTTGTTTCTCAGTAATGAACATTCTAGAGGTTTGAAACAAAAAAGTCTATCTTTAGCCCTTAACTAGAAGCTATATTAGACTACACAACAAGTGAAGTCAGGTGGATGACTACATATATGGCAAGGTAAGTTTATTTGGAGGTAAGATAACCGGTGAAAGAGTGTATTTGAAATTACAATCGTATTGTTTTTAAAATATTATATCCACTCATTGCCTCAAATGCCAAGAAGCAATGAATTTATTTCTCCCTTCACTGGAGACCCATTTATAAGAAATATGGTGGCACAAACATCTCTCAATTTTTCTTCAGAATTGGTCCTTTGGGATACAGAATTAAGTACATAAAATTTTATTGTTGATTTACTTCTAGAATTTACCCTGTAGTTTTCCCCTGGAGACCAGATACTGACCCAAACTGAAAACTCCATAGTTGTATGATTAAATTTCCTTTTCAAAAAATATTTTCTCCCATAAATATTTGTCAATTTTCTTGGACCCAGGCATAAACTTTTTGGAGCAATCATTGTACAAGTGGATTGTGATGCAGTGGGAAAGTTTTTACTGACTTTAGTGGGCTTTTCAAAGCACATGACTAAGGTTTATTGTTGCACATCAGTTTTGGTGCTACTTTCATCCTCTTCCCTTGTTCCATTGTAGTGCTGTGTGTTCTCTTACACACAGAACCTTTTTTTGATGTTTACTTCATAAGGGCAAGTGTAAGTTTTTCCCTTTTCATTTATCCAGTTAAACTGGATTCCTGTCTTCCTTGACCTTCCAAGAGCTTATTAAGAAAAGAAAGAAAAAAGAAAAATATAAGGTATCTGTTCTGAAAAACAAAATTTGAGAAGTGGAAATAAATCTGTTTGCTTTGCAATTTTTAATTAAGCAAGAGATGCTCTGTCATTTTTGGTTTTGAATGTTTCTTCATATCTCAGTGCTGTTGATTTACCCTGCATTAGCTTTTTGCAATACAGGGAAACATACCACGTCATTTCAGAATACCACATGGTATAAGAAAAGAAGGAACATGTCATTCTTGTACAGCAGCACTGAATTTATGACATCTTATCTAACTTAGTCCACGGCTACACTTGAACCATAATTAATAGTTAATGAAATCAGTAACATGAGGAAATGTAATTGCAGTATCTTCTAATTTATGCAGAAGACATAGCTTCTGTGCTAAATATTCAAAAGTTCCTAAATATAATAGAGGACTATGGGCAGAGTTGGATATATTGTTCCAGGTTTTGCTGGTTTAGGTTAAGAGGTGACCACAGCCTACTGAGAGGTTCTCATCACCATCCCACGTGCTGCCTGCTGCAGACTGACAATAGCACCCTCTGAAAGTATAACAGCAAAGGTAACTGCTTCCCACATGCAGTTTACCTTTAGCGATGTCATTTGTTTGCTTGAGGCTGTTTGGTCACAACCAAGGGTGGAGATGAACATATTAGGATGTGTCTTAAGACCCTATCTGAATGAAAATCTATGGGTTTTACTAGTTTATTTGAATGTCTGCTTAGTTTATTAAGTGCAGAATACTGTACAGACTTTTTTTTTCCAATCTGAACCTTTGAAGTATGGACTGAATGGCTTTATATCAAAGGTATCAAAATCAAGGGGACTCATGCCAATGTAAGAGTATCATACAAGCTGTTGGATTAATAGATCATACATTTGGCTAAAAATGCTGATCCAACATTATTGTAAAATAGATGAATGGGCCTCTCTCAAAGGCAGTTGATCCCATTCCAAGAAATAAGGCATTATTATTATTTGGAGGTTAGATTACATGCATTCCACCATTAAGGTGCTGAATCTTAACTAGTCACCAATCTTTCTGTGGTGGCTTTCAACAAGATGAAACTTGAATTCCTTTCCGGAAACAGAGGAAACTTTTAAAAGGATCTTTATGCTACAAACCTAAAGTTGAAGTACATTCAAGGCATTTAAACTGAGCAAGCTGGATCTCACTCCTGAAATTTACTACTATATGCTTGTTTAAATAATATGCTACCTGTACCTGTTGACTACAAAGAGTATAAACAGTGTATCTCTCAGAATGTTACACAAAAATAATGAATATTTACTATCCAACAACGTAAAAAATGCTGATATGAAATTGTAACTAAATGTTAGTACTCCTACCCCTTAGGATAATCAGGGTGTAAAACCAGAAATCCTTTCCTGCAGGAAATCACCAAACTCTCAACTTTTTTAATGAGCACAAGAAAGATTTGCTCAGTTTAAACTAGACTATGATGCCATCATGTTTCTCATATTTTTTTAATAGTGAGGTGTAGAAGATTCATCCAGACTGATGCCTTTATCCTCCTCTCTTCAAGGCAACACACCTATAAGTCTCTTTACAAGGCAGCATCTTTTCTTAGCAGTGGAAACTAGTGATTAGTTCCTTGATGGCTCAGACATTCCTGAAGAATACAAATGCAGTACTTGCATAAAGTCACATAAAAAAAAAAAAAGGAATATGAAATATAAAAGGGGAGGGAAAACTGCTAGGTCAAGGAGTGATTTTGAGAATCTAGTTCAAAGAACTTACAAAAGTGAAGGGCATGGTGTATTCTGGTTGCTTTTTATAAATGTAGAGGAGGGAAAACAAAACAGAAGTTCCTGTTTGAGCCAGTTTAAAATGCGGTGAGAGCCTCCTTCAAGACAGATGTTAAACAAGTCATGCTATCAGGACATCAGCTATCAGGAGTCAGAAGTTAAAGAGTTTTCTGCAACTACACCTGGAAATTCATATTAAAATATGTATCTGCACACAACTAGGAACAAGTAAACACCACTGATGAGAGATACTCCAGCAGAGATACTTTCCAAGGAAACTGTATAAATTTAGTACAGTCAAAATTGACCTGAGCCTTTTTTGCCCCATTTTGACCCTAAGGGGATATGTGTTCATCCTAAAGAAAGTTGAGTAGCTGGCCAACCTTGGCCCTAGACTTCTCAGTTTGGGCTAAGAGCCGGATGAAGCTGTTTAGGGAGGAAGTTAAAATTGTTCCTTCCCAGAAGGAGGAACGGTTGAAGGATAAGTCATGCTATTGCAGTGACATGGTTATGCAGGCCCTGATTACTCAGATTATATGTTGTTAGATGATATGACAGCCTGATATAGACAGATGTAGTGAAAACATTGTGCTCTTATCAAAATATTTGTGTAAGAGGTTTTATTTTTCACATGAAAATTATACTAAAACATAAAAATATTGTCTTTCCCAGTAGTAAGATATTCTCTTGCCAAGGCTAAAGGCCAAAATGGAAATTATGTGACAATCCAACACTTTCTCATAGTGAAATGTGGTGTCATTTCAGAATACCCTTATGACCTTTGAAACATTAGATATTTTTGCACTAATTTGATTGGTATTCTTTCATTTATATACAGTACACCTTCATTTCATTCCACCACTCATGTCTTCTAGAACTAGACTACACCTTTGTAAATAAATTGCAGAAGTTTAAGGAAAGCCAGGCTACATCATTTATACTTTTTTTTACAGTATGCAAACTACAATTATAATTCTGCTTAGCTGACCTTAGTATCTGCAGGGTCATTCTAAAATGACTCTCTTCTAACCTGTCCTCTAGAGGCTGATGGCACCTTTTTTACCTTTTGTTTTTTCATGCCTGGGGCACTTGCTGCTTTTCCATATTATCTTTGCTCACCTACTGTGAAAAGTCTAAGCAAAACCGTTTAAGAAATAAGATTCTCATTTTCGGTGTTATACACGATATCAAAGTCAAACCTTGGATAACCTCAGCTTAAGTGGCAAGTCTCCCCTTTCCTGGGTGATTCATTAGTGGAATCAGAGGCCATGAGCTCTCATTCTCCCCCAGGCAATCACCCACCTTTCTCCATATGGAGAAAGTCTTTCTGAAAGTAGATTTTTTTCTATAGATAGAGCAATTCAAACTTGACAGTGTCTTTAAGCACATTCAAAAAGAGGAGTTGATATTGAGTAACTACAATTTCTGACTAATCAGGAAGATGAATTTACATTATGAAGCATGTCTCAGACAGCCCTCTGACTGTTAAAATATCTCAAATCATGTCAGTTTCTAAACCTTTTCTCCAGTAACAAGCCTGCAGTATGTTGTCAAGCTGCTCAGTTTATCCAGATAGAATGACAGTTCCCTCACAAAATCTACTGTAAGTGCAAATAAGAGACTAAGAGGAACTGGAGTTGCTAAGATGTTAAACTCACTGAAAAACAACATTAAGCCTTTTGATTTTTACATACCTTGTATAGCTGAAAGGAATTGCAACCTATATGATGTTTTGGAGATCCTTGCACAGATTCTCTCATTGCTTATAGATTTTTGCCTTCATGGACAAAGGACCCCAAAGATACCCGAATTCAGAAGTGAGTTGCAATTGCAGTATCCTTTAAGGTCATGTTTCATGAGGAAAATCCTGATAGAAAGAAGTATTACATTATTTTCCCTGAACAAGTAATCTAAAACAAGTTCAGTTGCTTGCTGAGAAGAGTGGTAGCCATGCCACAGTTATTTAAAAACTTGTCTTCACTCTGCTGCCCAGTAAATCAAGCAGTGGTAAGCAATCTAAAAAGGAAAACAAACACTTTATCCATGCACACTGAAAGTGCAGTGTAAGCACCAAGCTGGTAAATTCTAGTGCCATTAATCTTTTTCTACAGGGTTCCCTGTCACCGTGTCTGCGTTGGCAACACACACTCAAGTCTGCATTGAGAATGAAGAGACACTTTTCATTGTTTTGAAATCTGTCTAGCTTCATGGTTGTAAAAAATTCTCTTTTTTTATGCTTGAAAAATCAAAACAACTGGATAATAATAGATCATACATTTAACTAGTAGAATGTTTTTCACCCCTCCACCAACCAAAGTATTGTAGATCCCTTTTTGTCTATCTGAAAAAATATGCACTCTATACAAACTTACATTACAGTTTGGCAAGTCTTCCTGTAAAACTTTATGAAAACAGAGGTACATCTGTTTCATTTCCATTTACTGTATGCATAATCTGGTGCATACCCTTTAGATCCAAAAGTCTTCTTTCCAGTTGCTGCTACCTAAAGGTAATACCAATTTAAGTGCTTAATATCCAGCCTTTTTTACTATCCAGCTAAATGACAATCAAATAGTGTGATTACACATTAGTTACAAAATGTAGCCTTTTTCTCAGCCTTCCATCAGGCTGTTCCATTCTCTCCAAGCATAGCTCATTTTGCTCTCCCCAGTGGAAAGGTAATGTAAATGTGACAGGCAAACCAACAGCACAAAATCCTAGAATTATACCACCTGGTGTTAAAATCCTAGAATTATATCACCTGGTGGATTATCTGTGAAGAGTACTAAATTTCTCCTTTTGTTATGTGTTGTCAGAGTCAACATCATTTAAAAAAAAAAAATTGATTGAAGACAGATGAATCATAGGATATAAATTATATTATGCTTATTGCTGGATAGGTAACCTGGGCAGCACTGAGTCTGGAAGAAGAGACCATTGTTATTATTCTTACATAATAAAAAATCGTGCATTTAAAAAGCTGAGTCGCCAGACTTTAGAAAAATGAAAAAAATCAAATTCTGGTAAACTAAGTCCATTCAGCCATTGAAGAAGGTAGACGGCCTTTTTCTTTCTCAAAAGATATATTCCAGCTTCATTGTGAAAAAAACCCTAATTACAAACATAGCATCAAGTCTGTCCATTACTGCAAAAGCACTTTGTCCTGAAAAGAGAAGTATGTGATGGAACTGGGTAAGTCCAGAAATTCTGAGGTTATGGGCAGGCAGCCGATCTGTCCTCAACTTATCACTAGAGACACCACTCGGTGAAGTGAAGGAAATCAAACTAGTGAAAGACATCCTTTAGGTAAAACTTGAGAATATGAGAAGTCATGTTTGATACTTCAAACTCTGAAAGATAAACAAACAAATAAATAAAAGCTTAACATTTGACAATATTGGTATTTGTGTGTGTGTGTGTGTGTGTGAAAATGCTCATCTGTGATATAGATTAATCAAAGTTAAGACAGACACTAAATACAAAGACAACATAATAATTTATTTCTTTCAGCACGTCCCATTGAGTGTAAGCATCCAAAAATCCAAAGAATATTAACAGGATCAACAACACCATGGCCTCCCATTTTTTGGCAAATGACTCTTTTCTAATTTGAATTTGTACCATGAAACATTTCTTTATAATTATATATTAATTTCTTTATAAATATATATTAATTATTACATTTGGGTTCTTCATGAATGTTGACAAAAATTCTTAGCTTTTGAAACTTGAAAAATATAATAAGCTCGTAATCCAGGTGGAGGCTATACTGTCTGTTATACCTTAATTAAGATATCTTAAATTAGTAGAAAGAGAATATGGTTGGAATACTATATAGCAGTTAACCAAGTAAAAAAGAGCAGGCTGACAATAAACATCAAATTAAAACTTCAGTCTTCATGAGTTACCAAACTGTCTAAATATTTCACATCAAAATAGACATAGTATGTTGGCTTTTTAAAAATTTTATTTTGTTTAAAAATAATGAAGTGTTAGTGAAGTAAAAATGGAAATAAATGTCAAAAAATTCAAACTATCTTCATATCATTCAAATCAGATATGTGTCAATTTCCTACAGTTTTCTTTTCATTAAAAATAATTATTAACTATATGATAATGCTTCACACATACACATCCTAGCAAAATTAATCTTTGATTTATATGGAAATATAACACATCTTCATGGCAATGCAAACCAGAAAGCAGGTTTTCATTAAAAATATTGAGAGTTCACAGAGTTAAATGATTATAATGACAGATCTCTTTGTAACCATCATGAAAACTTGAAGAAATATATTTAATGAGACTAGGCTAGACGTAGTCTGAAGTAAACTTACAACATAAGGAATATCTTACACAGTTCAGGACACTGAATCAAAGAGGCCATCATAATGGCCAAAGAAGACTTTTTCATTTTTCCTAACTACCACTGTATTTAAAACTGAAATTTAAAATTAAACATATTCCTTTCATTAAACTGAATTTAAAAAGTGATTGGTGTGCACTGTAATCTTCATTGCCTTAACATGGTTAAAGAGGGAGAAAAAAATTAACTGAATAATAACCACATGTCATAAAATATATTGAACCACATGTCATAAAATATATTGTCAGGGAATTAGGGCATATATTTATATATATATGGTTGGATGCAAGATAGTATTTCAAAATGTCATTCTTTAATGAAAACATGTTAAAATATTTGCAGTTAGAGAAACGTTTTAATGAAGGTAAGTTATAATGGTTCATTGTGCTTTATGACATCTTTTTGTAGAACATAATTCCAAAGAATGAAGAAAATTTTTTCTTTATTATTGCATTACTTTTTTTCCTCAAAAGAGGTCTTATAGTATGAAAGAATGTTAAATTAATGTCTTGGGTATTAGCCTGTGTCACGCTACTGGTGGAGCTTGGTACCAAAGCCAAAGTGCATGGTCAAAACCAGTGCAGCCAAAGAGCTAGGTGTGTTTTGACTGCATCCTTGACTTTTAGCCAGGTGTAAAATCTGCTCACATGTTTGCATATGCTTTGGTCTTATCCTAATGCATGGCAAACTGGTTTATTTGGTGTCTGTGTGGAGGAAGATCTGGTTCACTACTGAACTGCTGTACAGTTGCAGTCTGTCCTCAACCACAAGACTCATTCAGAAATTTCTGTTCCCTTGAAACCTGAAAAAAGATGGCACATTTGTCCTGACACTTTTATTCTTCATACATAAATCTGTAGACTATTTTTATTTTGCTCTGTGTTCAGATTTTCCATAATGAGCCTGAATAACTTCATTTTGCGGGTAGTTCTAGTTTGTGGTTTGAGCTCTTAGCTGTACTGGTGATGGAGTCTGCATCTAAATTTACAAGAACTATGGACTAATATCTGAAAAGGAAATGGTATTAGCGGACCTAGTGGGAGCCCATTCTGAACCTGTAGACTAGACCAGGACCTTTAATTTAGGTCCCTATAAAATGAATTCATTTTATACACTTCATAAAGTGAACCAAAGTATGGAAAGTGGAAATTTGTTTCAAAAGCGCAATTCTGATGGGAAACGTTGCATTAAATATTGATATTTCAGCATGTTGGTATGTGAAATTGAACTAAAAATTGGAAAACAGCAAATTATGTAAGTTAAAATCAACTAAAATATTCCAATTAAAACATGTATCTGAGTGCAGCCTGGCAATCCAACATCTCATATGTTTTACAACTGTGAGTCCACACTACTCTGCCCTGTATACTCAGTGTATGGATTACAGATCTAGAGAGTATATGGACTTTATTTTCTGAGTAGTCTATGTAGTCTGTATTTTTCATGATACAGATACTAAATTGATTAAATTAGCTCATTCAATATGGCAGCTTCTGCAGCTGATAAAGCAGTTGGTAATAAATCAAGTCTAACTGTGTGTCATGATGACAAATCCAACAAGAATTTTAAATTTTGGCTGATCCAATAGAAAATGTTACCTCTTGTCTTTGTTTACATTCTGACAGTCTTTTTACGTGAAAAACATAAACTTTTGTAAAATGCATTTAAAAATGTGCATAAAAGCATTTTATGTTTATATTTTTAATTAGGCTTGATTTATTCCTCATTGAACAAATATGTTTTTGTCATTTTAATGTGATAAACAGTGAAAACTGCTTACCTCTTCTTTCTTGAATAGGCAATAAGTTCAATCAATAGGACCTGACTCCTTTTTAAGAATAGTAAAAAAAGCCAAATAAGTGAGTTTGCTGGAAAATATTAAGAAAACTTAGGTATTAGTTGTATATGTGCTTTCAAAGGTCATGCTGCCTAGGATTATATTCAGTTTTCTTCAGAATACTAATTTAAGCCTAAGATTGTCAAATAAACCTTTTAATGAGTTGAAATAGTACATCCGAGGTGGGGGAAGTATCCCTTTTGACCGGCTGCCTGTTTTACTTCTGGGCCCTTCTCCCCAGCTGCCCACTTCAATATACTCACACCACATCCCTACTATTCAGTTATACCTGAGTCAAATAAGTTATATGTCACTTGCTGTGAGCTGGCAAGTACTGCAGGCGTTACTGATCTTTGTGCAAACTCAAATTCATGGTGAATACCACCCACAGTGTGGACAAACCAGTCCCAATCTAGTGGGACAGTGTGTGATTTTAAGATAAAATCCATATAAACAGGGATGCATGGAGGCACAGCTGCACATGGTGCAACCCCAACAAGTCGGAGAAATGTGCCTTTGACCTGGCTCTTCCCAGGGCATCCCAGGAGGTTGTCAGCCCCAGGGGCTGGGCACAGCATTCATCAGGACAAGACAGCTTTACAGAGAAGCTTACGAATTGCATGTGCCTATGGGGAAAACATATTTGGCTTAAATATTGGCTACACCTGTAGATGTGGAACTGTGGCAGGCTCACCTCTATTCCACATCTGGCAATTCCTAGCATTAATTCTTAACATTGTGTATTTAAAACATAAAACACTTCTGAGTCGTCAAAAATCATTATTCTAAAGAAAGCTCTAAGTAAATTTCTGTGATTAATTATAACAGAACTGATTTAATGGGATGTTCGCAAATTTACTTCCTAACCTAGAGACTGTAAAGTATCTTATCCAATGCCAGCCAGAAAGTATAACTTTTGGTTTCCTTAGTGAAAAAATAAAAAACCCATACATCTTGGCAAAGTCTTAACTGGCAAAGTTGCTAGTTATGATCAGCCTACATACCCCTTAAAGAAATGAAGTCTCTAGAAGCGATGAATGCTGTAAGGTCAGTTTTACAGAGTGAATGATAGTATAGTTTGAAAAGATGTTAAGTTTAAAATGGTGTCAGGGATTCTGGAAGATGAAAAGCTCAAGGCAAATCCCTCAATGCAAGGTGGCCATGAAAATAGTAAAGGCTGTTCCTAGACTGCATTACACAAAAAAGCTAACTCTAAATCAGCCAGAAAGCAGATAAGAAAATAGGACTCTCACATCTCAAATAAGTTTTTTAACTACAACTTTTTCTAAAATAAGTCTCTTTGAATCTTTGTTATTGGAATTAAATTATTTCTGAAACAGAGTACCAATGACTGAAACCTCCAAGGACACCGAACTGAAAAGGAGTTTATCTGTATTTCCACACTACGGCAATGAATGTTTAAATATTCATAAACTGTAGAACAGTGTGAACAGGGAAAACACAGAACATCTCTTACATGCTCAGACTGTGTACCTCATAACTTCTGATAAGTGGGAGCTGTGGTTTCATTTTTCCTCAGGCAGAAATGACACTGTGGCTAGCTGATAACTTTTTCCCTAACACACAGCTAAAAATAGTGTGTACCATTCTGTACTGTCAAACTAATGCCTAATAAGGATGATTATCATTTTGCTTAAAATTTTTGGCATGCTCAAATAGGTAAATTGTTCTCAGACAACCAAATAATTTTTTTTCTCAGTAAATTCAGAATGTTTTTTGATTACTCCTACTCAGAAGGCAGTGTTGTCATTTAACATAAATGACACCATCAGAGGAAAATTATTTTTCTCTGGAGACACTATATGAATGTTCTGAGAGTGATTGTTGTCCTTGGAAGACACATTTTGTTTTGAGAAACTTAGAGAAGCTCCATTTATTTACATCAGAAAAGAGTATGAGATGACTGACCCAGAAGAGTGATCTTTACACAATACATATCACAGAATCACAGAATTTTCCCGAGTTGGAAGGAACCCACAAAAATCACCAAGCCCAACTTCCGGCCCTACACAGGACCATCCCCAAGAGTCACACTGTTTGCCCGAGAGTGTTGTCCAAATGCTTCTTGAACTCCGTCAGGTTTCATGCTGTGACCACTTCCCTGGGGAGCCTGTTCCAGTGCCCAACCACCCTTTGGGTGAAGAAACTTTTCCTAACATCCAACCTAAACCTTCCCTGACACAATTTCAGGCCACTACCTTGGGTCCTTTCACTGGGCACTACAGAGAAGAGATCAGTGCCTGCCCCTCCTCTTCTCCTTATGAGGAAATTGTAGACTGACATGAGGTCTCTCCTCATTCTCCTCTTCTCCCAGCTGAACAGACTAAGTGACTTCAGCTGCTCTTCATGCGGCTTCCCCTAAAGGCCCTTCACTATCTTTTCTGCCCTACTTTGGATGCTCTCTAATAGTTCTAATAATCTTTCTTACATTGTGGTTCCCAAAACTGCACATAATATTCAAGGTGAGGCTGCACAGACCTCATAGACCGAGGCCGCATAGTGAAGAGATAGAGAATTGTCTGATCTGGAAAATGTCTTAACAGAATTCAATATATAAAAATGGAAATTAATGGAAATGTCAAAAAATAAACATATTTTTGCCCTTCACTGTTGTAACAACTTTGAAAGCAGTTGACACACACTCTATCATCTAGAGACATTGACTCAAAGGTGCTCTGTTTCACTGACCCCTTACTGAACCTGGCATCAGCATTGCTTGGTGGAACGTTATATCTGGTTCTTTGCAGGAAGTCAGTTTTGATAAAAGTATGTCCCCTGGCCTTAAAACCTGAAATCTAAGCTCAATTCAAATTGGCAAGACAGTAATAGTCATGCAGGGCAGGAGAATGTGATTCATATTTCGTTGAAAGCTTATCAGATTTATAATATTTCTTTTTCTGTTATGGTAAACTGGTGTAATGTATCCTCCTTGCGTTGCATGTTAATGATCACGAATGCTAGTGCTATTTGGGACCTACACCAGAAATGGCTATGTTACCTATGACATGAAAAATAATGAATGACACATTTTCTGTCCCAGAAGACTGAATGTCCATGGGGTGAATGAGCTGCAATTCACTCAACTCACAATCAATTTAATAAATTAAAATTAAGGAAATGCTTATCTATCCACCTGGGCAAAACAAAATAGCATTTACATGCTTTTAACCCTCGATCCCTCAGAGACAACCTTTTATGATATGTTTTGTGGTAGTCTAAAAAGATACAAAGTGAAGGCTCCTTAAGTATCATTCATGGGGTTCATAAACATCCTTTGTGGAAATTGAAGTTTACTTGTCACCTGCTGAACATGGAAGAATGTATTATTTGTTGAGCAAAAAAGTATTTGTTTAAGGACTAAGACAAGATACCTCCCATCTATTTTACTTGCTGGAATAGGCCTTTTCAATGCATGCAACATATTTTGATAACAGAAACATTTTTAACCAACAAAGTAGCTTCTGCTCAAAAATATTAAGCTTATGAATGAAAAAAGTATTAGTTTTACATTATTGGATCACAGTTGAGAAGACTGAAGGTCTACAAGTCTGGCCATAATCTTGAGGTATGAGTGTACACTACCCTTTTGTTTTAGAACATAGGAAAATGCAGGATTTTTGTTTATTTTTCAGCCAAAACTGCATGTTCTCAGGAAGCCATACATTTTTACATCTTTTCCCACTAAGATGCCTATCTTCTAGGAACAAATTCAATTGCTGGTTTATTTCCATCAGCCATGAATATTTTTTGATAGCTGTAAATGTTGACTCACAGCTGATAGAATCTCCAACTCAGCTAAATTATAAGCTATGCTATTTATTTATTAATCTTTCTCTTTTAATTATTAATGATCTTACAATTGCACTTAAGCAAAACAATTTAAAAAGTGATGGAAGCTATACCATCAAAAGTATGATAAATAGTTGGACCAGTGAAAGAAAACAGCTCAGCAGGAGAGTGTGATGACAGATGAACATTTATTTTTGTTAACCAAAATCAAATCAAGTTGTAGCTATGCCAATAACTACCACCAATATACTGGGGCAGAAGAAAAGGAGCAATACTGCAGAACTCAGAAAACTGTTTTATTTGATATGAACACATCTAATGGACTATTAGAATCTCTTTTAAAATTACAACCTGGTTTTGACCTTATGAGACCACATTCTCAATGCTTCAGATTCAATGCAGTTAATTAATTAACTTTAATGAGTCAGTTGCATAGTAAATGAATACAGATTAGACATTTAAAAGGTATTCTTTAACAATTCATTGTACGATGCAAAGTACATCTAGAGTTAGTGGAATGTCCTACAGAATTGAATAGAGATAAAAGGAAGAGGTTTTGCATAAATAAATAACTCTTACAGTCTACAAAATTTATTACAAGTTTATGATAATTTTTAAATCTCCCTTTTTTAATTATAACTTCTAAAATTTTCATTATAAACAGGGTATTTGTTTCCATAAAAATGTATAGGGCATTATCATAATATTTTACTATTATATACTGTAGTCAAATTTTATTAAATTAATATCTAATAATTCATAACATAACATTGCCCCATTTATATGAGCGAATAATCTCATTTCTGTTTGACAAGCCAAACTACAGGAAACAATTTAAATTAAGGCTTTTTCAAGACCTGCAAGTCAAAGCCATCAAAGTATCCAACTATTCTCAGACAAATCATACTTTTACACATTGGCTTTTTCAAGGTGTTTGCCCATGCAAAGAAATACAAGGGGATAAACCTTTGGGCCTCTATGGACTGGTTGTGCCATGGCTAACATAGCATGACTATGCAAAGGATGTCACAAAGAGTGAAAGAATCTCAGGCTAGCTACAAAATAGTTTCTAGAGACAGCCTTTTCAATGTTCAGTGCTTTATATGATTGACGCACTAATATTTGCATTTAAGAAAAAGTAAGCATAGATCATAACCAATATTTTTAATAGTACATATTTTAATCCTTGAAATCTCATCAGATGTATAATACTTTCCTCATCCTATGTGATAGAAAATCACCACTATTTCAAGTTCTTAATAAAAATTATTTATGTGTGTGCATTAAATCAAGAGTGGCTAAATAACATAAACTTTTGATAGAAGATATAGCATACACTCCTTCCATTCCTTTCTTTACAAAGTCACCAGTCTTTTAAACCAAGCCTGAGATGCTTTAAAAAATTGAGTCAAATGTTGCACTCTCTTCCTTTTACAGATCAAGAAACACTCCACTGAAAAAATATATATTTGCAGAGGAAAGAATAAGCTTCGAGTCTTTAATACATCTGAGGTGCTCTAAATAAGGAGCTTTTAAATATAGCTATGCAAGTTGTCTCTTTTTGACACATTTAAAAGAAGCTGTATCCAAATTCTAACAGAAGGATGCTTTATTAAATGAGCATAGCTGACATCCTCAAGATGGAGTCCTTCTGCGGGAAAATAAGTGCAAGACTTCCCACCATATGGAAAGTGGAAAGGGTTTAAATGTAATCTAATCATAGAGCTAAAGACCTATCACCTGCAGAAGATTAAACACATGGGAATCTTTTTCAACGCATCAGAAAGCCTAATTTCCACAGAGATTGGTGGTTGAATGACTTCTTAACTGAGTTAAACTTTAGTGAGAACTCATATTTCCCGCAGCCTCTTCTCTCTGCAATTTCTCCACTTCCTCCAATACCTTTTTTTAATATTCCTAGAATTCCTAGCTTTCATCTACACAAACTATCTTTGTAATGCATAAAAGGACAACACTAGTTTTGGCTGCTGTTATGGGTCTTTACTGGACATTGTACCTTCTTTGTTGATGAGCTGAATGCACCCATGGGTTATGACACTCTGCAGCTCCAAGTCTGTTAGGCTGCATTTGTGTACCCAGTGCAGGCTTGTGTCATGGGTTAGCAAGCATTTACATTTCGAGTTTTGTGCCTGCTTTGCTTTTCTCCTAATTCTTATCTCACAAAAGGTAAATAGTGGTGAGTATTTTGGACCAAACCACTACAGCTTGCCATCACATCAGTCCTTTAGTCACTTCAACAAAAATTAATAAGGAAAACGGGTAGAAAAAAGTAGGCTGCATGACCTCATAAACAACATTTTACTAGGTGAAAAAAATTACATTTGAGACACTTAGAGATCCTGGTAGAAGTAAAGATAGTAGCTAATCAGCATAATTTGAGAACTGCAGTTTTACACAATATTATCTAAATATCATGTAAGTCTCCACAAGGTCTTTGTTTAGGATCTATGACTCAGATGCTTCTAGGAATGTGCTGTATGGATTTTATGGCTTTTAAGTTACGAAATTTCTCACTGATGGTAGTACTTCTTCACCTGCAGTTACATTGATAACTGTGGGAAAACTAATACTTGACAGCCCTCACTTGTATTTGACCTGTGTAAGGACAGGCAGGCTTTACATTACTCAAAGGCCTGCTTCTTTCTAGTGCTGTATTTCCTGCAGTTCTTGTCTTATGGAAAAAATGTGGCAGCAGTATTCTGCATAGTTGGCTGAAAAGCATAAAATGGATATTAGTAGATTCTGGGCCATTGAAACTTTGTGGCAATGAGATTTATCATAGAATCACAGAATTTTTTAGGTTAGGAATGACCTTTAGAATCATGAAGTCCAGCTGTCAACCTAGGAACACCATGTTCACCTTTAAACCATGTCTTCAAATGCCATATCCACACATAAAGAGGATGAAGCTGGTAGACATTTAAGTATCCTTTTTTTTCTCAGTGTGTTACCAATAAGACTTTTTCAACCAAATGTAGATGCCTACAATGTGCATTCACAGGAAACAACTGTGCATCATGCTGTTATTCAGATGATTACACAAATATGTTAGTTGTGTAAGGATAACCACGATTTTGTTCAATTTAGTGCAAAAGAGTCTGGATTTATTCTTTCATCCACAGCAATAAGAAAATCACAGACAGAAAGTATTTCCTGAACTGAATGAAAAACTCTTATTGCTACCTTTAGGAGACTATTCATGAATATGTCTATACCTATATAGTTTCTTGGCAATATTTTAAAATACCGAAAAAAACCCCACTAAAGTTTATATGTTTCCTGACATTTACAAGTTCATTCTTTAATGTGAGCTTTTAAGGCTCTATTAAAAGAACCTAGTTAAGAGAAAAATTTAATAGAATGGAAAAAATGGAAGAGGTAATCACAAGTGGATGGCTGAAACAGAAGCAGTCTGGTGAAGTTGATTACCCTTCCAGGATTTCATTATTAGCAGAATAGTTCTCATAATGGCTGTTGTGCCTATAAGGAATCCACATTATATCCCTGCATGTTTCCACCATGAAAGACAACATTTAAACAGGATACACATAAATAGAAGTGTGGCCACTCAACAAACACGATCTTTCCCAAATTACCTTCAGTGTAGTCCTTCATATTTTGGGGTAGGATTTTCTTGATTTACCATGAACTGGATGGACAGTTATCTGGTAGAAAAAAGAGAGGGACATGAACAGTAGATCAGGTCAGCTGTGTTTACCTGAGTCTTGATAAACTCCAAAACCAGAGTTTCTCCAACCTACGTGTACAACCTTTTACAGTGCTGAATCTTCTCCCCCACAACCCCCAAGAAATTGTCTAGTGTTCATTTGGAAGCTTCCAAGCTGTTGCATCTGTTGCCCCCTGTTACATTATTTGACACTTATGAAAAGAATTCTCCTACACTGTCTGTTTTCTCATCGTTTTGTTTAATTCTATTTTTGATAAACCCAAGCCTTAAGTTGTCTGTGTGTTTCAAAATGGTTTATTATATTTTGATTGCATGGTAGCTCTTGCCTGGGCAAAATAATATGGCTCTTTACCTTGAAACATATATAAAATGATCGGTGCACACAAACTAAATTTATGCTAATAGACTAAATGAGATCTATTTTGTAACCTTGGACCAAATAGCAAAGTCTGGCTACCCCTGTAATACTAAACTTTCTTAGTGTTTAATACTGGATGTTACCAAATATGTAAATGTTGGGAAAGATCTGTCTGAACTGTGCCTAAACAGAGCTTGAAAACTGTTTGAGAATGCTACTGTAGTGGGTTGAATCTGAGTTGATGGACAGTCTTTTAGACTAATGACGCTTCTCACAATTTACATACTTAAACCTCACGGAAAGGCGGAAATTGCCTTTTGTCCCGACTCGCCTGCCGGAAGGTGGGTGGGGGGGGCCTCGGAGCCTCTGGGCTCTGCCGGGCTGGGCCAGGCTGGGCTGGGCTGGGGCCCCTACCCCCCTCCCCTTTTCCCAACGCCACGGCACAGACCCTGGGCTGATGCGGGGGGAACTATCCCAGAGCCGCAGGCAGCTGAAAACAGCTGTGGACTGCCACACAGCTAAACCCATCCGGCGCGGCTTCCTGGGACCAGCAGGGACTTCTCCTCTCCACGCAGAGCCAGCGGAGACAAGAGGAGCTGGCGGAGCCTCCTGTCTGCAGCCAGCACGCTTCATGATGAACTGAAGAAGACACCATGCAGCCAGCAGCACAAAGGGAGCGAGGCTTTCTCCACCATAAAGCTTGAACAAGAACACTCTTCAGAGTCAGAGTCAAAGAGAAGTGAGCCACGTGAGATGGAGCTGAGCATGGCGATGGGAGAAAAGAGGGCGGTGCCGCGATTCTCGCGCGTAGCTTAAAAACCTTCTTGCATGCCGTGGTAAGAAACTGTAATATAATATTTGTCTCTTTAATCCATTTGAAGTACATGGGGGGATGGAGAATTCACGTGTGGCCCGTGAAGATTATAAAAAGTGCCTATGCCAGGCTATATAGAAGTAGTGAGAGGCTTTTAGAGACTTGTGGCGAAGAAAGCCTTTGTGTTCAGGCTAAAATAACTCATCCTTAAAAAGATTAATACCCCCATGTGGTGGCCCATATTTGGCAGTGTGAAGGAACTGTGGAATTTTTCATGGAAGAGATGTTTTACACCACAGCAGATTGTTTCTTTCTGGGCAGGTCTGCTATTGGTGGCAGTTTGGGAACCATGTGATGCAGAAGAAAACCCTTTTTTCCTTAAACATAAGAAGGAGACTTTTCAAGAACTGTGGCATTGACTAACATCCCATGTTCTGTTATCCTTTGTGCAAGTTGAGAAAAAAGAGAAAAGTGCTAGAAGGGGGGGCAGGGGGGTTGCTTTAATTTCTTGTTATTTCTTCTTACTTTTAATTCTATTAGTAATAAAACTCTTTTTTTATACTGCAACCATTTAAGTTTTGTGCCTGCTTTGGTTTCTCCTAATTCTTCTTTCACAGAAAAAAAAAAGTAAGTAATGGATATTTTGAACTAAACCACTACAGCTACTTATGTTGACACCCCTTAAATCATCACCTATTCTTCTAGGAGTCAGGAAAAAAAAAAAAAAAAGGAAGGCCTGCCCTAAAATTGATTGAAGGTCTGTTTAGCATTGGTTTATTTAGTTCTGTTTAGCACTGGTTTATTTACATAGATACAGGCAAAGCAATCTGCTTCTTAAATTTTTTACTTAAGGCAGCCAGAAAAAGAGGGTAACTGTTCTGTGTGTGAATTAATGCTGTTAACAATGGCTGTCAAGGTCTACGTGTGAAATCAAGCACATTAGTGCAAGAAGCTTGATTCTCAGATTAGGGATCAGGCATCCTTTGTTCATTGCTCCGTTTTGTCACTGACTTTGAAGAAGTCATGTCATGACTCCATACTTTAGTTTCCCCACAGGTTATTACTTCTGCTCTTTAATTTCAGGACTTTTGCAACTCTCATAGTACTGAGTAATAAAACTCTCCAAGACACACAATAGGAACACAAAAGATGTTTTACACTAGAAATTTGCACAATGCCAACAGTCAGCTCCAGAAATACTTTTTTTCTTTAACAGTTCTATTTATACCATTGCATAAATAAACAACAATGATTTACAATGACCAGGAGTGATTTTTCAATGGGATTTTTTAGTATGATAGCTTCTCAATCCCTAAGGAACAGAGAAAGCCCAGCTTTAGAAAAGACAAAATGTATGTGCCATGCAAGGACAACATCAGAAGAAACCTAAATCCTTCTCAAGAGAAGAGAACAACAATAGAAAACTTGCCAGCATGTAAGGGAAAAAGATAAAATATTTCTTTCAAATACATAGGAGTTTGAGCGAGTGGGAAAAAGATTATCTCATCACACTGACAAGGATCTTACCAAAGAATTTCAAGAAGCCAGAGCTTGAAAACTATCCTCAGTGGGTCTCCTTCCTCCTTTGCTTACTGATGTGTAGCACCAAAGGAAAACCAGATGAGGGTATTCATTATCAGTTGTATGAAATGTGCATGCAGGGGAAGATTGCTAAGAAGTTTTCCTATTCTCATGGCTTCTGTGACTAGCTCTGAAATTGTGTGCTTAGATCTAGAGATGTGTTTGGGACACAATTTTTTCCGAGGAGCATTTATAGGGCACTTTTAGTTTCTGAAGATGAACTTGAGGAATGAACATTAGCCAAATAATTTATATTTTTGAAGAACAAAAATTCTGGTTAGGCAACTTCATTTTACACCAGATTTTGCAGCTTCCCTTTTGTGTCCTGTTCATTTTACTGATGGCTGAACATAATTGCTCCCTCCCCCAAGTCTATGGTGAATCCAAGTAATATTCCAAAGGGTTAGTAGGGCCAAAAAAGTCCATAATAAAACCAGCACAGTATTATTAGAAACTGGTCATTTCTGAACATCAGAAAAGACATTAAAAAAAAGTGCCTGTTCAGGAAATTAAACCAAGAAATTTAAAATAAATAAATGTGTGAATAAAATAATTGAAAATGTGAATATTAATATATGAAGAAAATAATCTCATAAATTAAAACATACTGGAGAACAGAGATCAAAAGAAATCCAAACAATATTAGTGATATACTATATGAATAAAAAGGCTAACATAATAGAATTAGCTGTTAAAACTACAGAAAGCCCAAAAAAAAATCGAAAATTGAAAGCTAATAAAAACATCTAAAACCTTACTTTAAAGGCAAGAAATATTGTATGCTTTGACATGAATGACATTGTCAGGACTATTTGTTCCATTTACTGAGCACAAACAGATGTGAAAACCAGACAATGGCAGAAACTAAATGGAAAAAGCTAGAATGGTTTCATAACTGGTAATATTAAACCAGACAGAATTATTGCAAGTGCTACCCCACAACTGATGAGTGTGAAGAACTGTCATTTATTCCAATGATAAGTATGGAGAGAAGACAAATAAATCTTGCAGTCAAGTCTTGCATTTTCAAAGGGATAACAGACAAACCAAATAAACACATGATTTTACCTATAAAGCAGAGGATGAACATAAAAGCAAACATATCTTCTACATTGTCAACATGGACATTGAAATCATATAAGATTAATAGTGTCAGAGATTCCAGAGTCAACTGAGAAAGAAAATCCATAAATTCATTAAAGAGCCTGTGTTAGCTCTTGGAAGTCTATAAATTCATTGTGAAGCTTACAAAATTAATATGTGAAAAAAAAATTGTGAAAGACACACAAGGCTGGTGTTGTGTTGATTTTTCTGGAAGAATGAAACGATCCTCAGTACCACATCTACTTGACCCTTTTGTAAATTTAAAGAACCATTTGTGTAACTCAAGTGCAGCCAAACTTGATGTCGGCTTATGAGAGATTTTAGATTCTGCCAAGTATTACAGCACAGCAGTGTAATGAACTCAGTCTAAATTTTTAAAAAACAACTAAGACAGTATAATTTCAATATCTTCTTAAACATGCTGTAGTATGCAGATGCACTTTTGAGACAGAACTTACCAAAATTCAAGAAAGTGTAGAGTTGTGGGAGTTTGTGTGACATTTTCAGAATGCTCTGGTTCTAACTGTCTGTTCTGAGGTTAGATACGGAGAAGGACTTAGTCCTCCCAGGTATTTAGGATTGAATTGGGGGCCTGATAGTATTTTAACTCCCTTGTTAATTACAGAGAAGAAATGACGTGATGTGTTGACATTCTAGTTCTGGTACTTCCAGCTATGTCATTCTAGTCTGTGGAACAATCTTTCTTCTGAGGCTGAAAATATTTTCTTTTTAATCATTCTGTCTGGAACTTGAATCTTGAGTGTCATTCAAACAGGCACTAGAACAGTTATTCAGAGATTCCTTATTTCATATCTGTAGAAAAGGAAAACTACTTCTGCACTTGACCAAGCATTGAATCATGTCACGGCAGCCTCATTTCTAGGTGTGTTTGACAAAACAGGCCAAGCACCTCAATGTGAATATTTATTTACCAGAAGCAAATGTAACACTAACAGTTCAAGTAAAGACGCTGCTTTCAGAACATCAAGACAGCATCTTAGACATATTAAATATGTTAATTACACTGTATGATACTTTTATCTGTAGAATTAGTGTTAACCTTATTTCTTGCTTATATATAATGTGGTCTTCAAAACACACCCTGTTTGAAAAAAAAATACCCAATTTTGGATTATTCATTTACAATGCATTAACAAATAATGAAGTGTGACAGAAGCTAATAAGCAACATCCAAACCTCATAACACAATTTCTTTTTATGTGGCAACCACCCAAACAAATAAAAATGGCAGGTGAATAAATGCACAGTTTACCCATATAGGTTCTTTAAGTGATACAGGAGTGCAGCTCCATGGGTAGCTAGAGAGATGTTACTTTTAAGTGGCAGAACGTGTGCCATAGGTGTGTGGGAAGGGTAGGTAGGTAGGCATTAGGTAGATAAATGTGAGTGCATTCTACATACCCAAACATCTCCAATGTGTAAATGTTTCCACGAATAAATACTTCAAAAATATATGAATGGGTGTATCTCTCATTACTGGAGGGAGCTAAGTCTTTTAATTGGATACAAAGCTATGTGGACCTTTATTTCTTCCTGAAGAAGAAAAACAAACACAATACAAATCATCAAAAACTTGAGACTTAAGGGAAAAAAGTTGTATGATGCTGACATTATGCAATATATTACCTACTCACCCTTTTACCTGAGGTTTTTTTTAAGAGTATCAATAATGTTTTGTGATAAATCTGCTTTTATATTTTAATTAACTGGTGACAACAAGGCAGGCAAAGTTTAAGGAACAAATTCTGCTAACCACATCAATTCATGAAATCACCTCTTCTCCTAAGACTGCATAAGAAATCAACACTCAAACTCTTTCTTATGTTGTAAAATGCTACAAAAATGCAGGTAATAGGAAAAACTGTGGCATTCTGGGGACCATCCAACTTCAGTAATACCAGTACTTGAGTATGAAAAATCAATTAGTTTGAGTGGTGTCAGATTTTAGGCTTTTTAAAGAGCCCTGTGCTTGCATTTCTAGTAATTTAAAGACATTGCCAGTGGCACTCTGAAAGGTAGTATTTAGTCTATAATCATGATCTCAGTGAGGAAAACAAAAAAACCTCAGCAGGCAGATCAGCTGCAAATGAAAAGGAAAAACGAGGAAAGAAACTTCTGTGAAACATAATCAGCCAGGAACTTTCCCATTACAGATTATTACATGAAGTTTCTGGGGAAATATCAACTCTGAATATTTTTACGATGTCTTTGCTAATTCTTCTACAATCTTTTTATTTTTCAGAAAAAGCTGGTTCAACCACCTTACTGGAAGTAAGTATTTGACTGCTCATGCCCTACAGGTTGGAAAATCTGCAGTGATAGAAACAAGGGATTGTTTTCCTTCTTATTTTTTGACTTGACTGAGTGTCCTACAGAAAAAGAAAAAAGGAAAATCTGGGTTTCCTATTTCTTCTTCTTCAATATTTGTTTATCAAGTTTTAAGTCTCCGTGGATCCAGATTTTATGTGGGATTTTTGGTCGCTCATGCAAAATTTTATATTCACCTATTGTGGTCTTCATTGTTGTTAGCAAATGTGACTTAGGTGCTGCCTTCATTACACTTCTAATCTTTTACAGCAGCATGATTTTTGATGAGAAAACATTGTCACAAGAAAATCCTGTGATTTGTGCTGAGGCTCCGAATTTTTCTTGACAAGAGGTGTTTATAGAGCTGGCAAATATCCACAACAATGTTGATTTTCCCTTTAGTTCATGAGCCCAAAACTACATTCAGGCCTAAAGTTTTATTCTGACTTAGCAGTGGTTTTAGGTACGGTGGCATCTTTCACAGTCTCCAAGTCACAGAGGAAGAGATGTTTGGAGAGAAAAGAAGCAAGAATTTTAACCCAGTGTTCCCAAGTTCAATGACCATGTAGTCATTTCCATGTTGCCTCATAGAAATTTAAGTATTTATATGACAGTAGAAGACCTCCAACAGGCATGATTAGAAGAGCAAATAAGTAGTTTGGTAATTTCCTTCAGGGAAACTATGTTCCCATAACATGCTTTGTTTTTCAAAAATCCCCATCTGGTAATGATTGTTTGTGGGTTTGGAGATGCTTTTTTCCCTTTTTTTTCTTTGGCTAGGTCTAATATTGTTGTGTCATGCTATAGCTACTGTTGTTGAAATTGTTGTGTTGCAGAACCCATGAGTATAGACTATATTAGACACAAAAGTACCATCAAGGTTTGCATGAGAGTGGTCTGGCATGCTTGAGGCAATGAGGGATAAGTGGAAACAGGAACTTCAATTGCCTATATCACATCCCTGGAGTGTTGTGAGGCAAAGCACAGCTAAGCCGTGCCTCCAACACCTCAGGATCTCAGGAGTATGTTATCCAATTATCTCATGGCAACCACCCCTCTAGGGCTCTCTCTCTGCTATTAGGAAACACTTTGATGGTGTGTGGAAAAAGATATTTTTGGAAGTGGAGGAAGGAGCTGTTTAGAAGAGAGAATTGCTGTAATCTGTGCATTGTGTTGCTTACTTGGAAAAGAGAGACAAAATGTTGTTCCAAAATTGTTGGCTTCTGTAGATGTTATGAAAATATGCTTCAGCACCAACCTCCCCATATTTCAGCAAAATTCACACTAAATTTTCTTGTAGAAGACTAAAAGTTATTAGGTGTCATGAGAAACCGAGCAAGCTGCTGTAGGGTGTTCATAAAGTAAGCTGTGTAAGTGATTTAGAGCTCAGCAACTTTTCCTACAATCTCACTCTGCCACAACTGTGATGCAACTTGCTCCTCTCTCCACAGTAGAGTGGGTTCTGTAGTATTCAAGATTTACTGCTCCAAGATGACATTATATTTTACCACAGTAACAGCGCTTGTTACCCTCATCTTAACATCAACAATTACAGTCTTGCTGTGGCAGGGGGATAAAATTATGAAAGCCCACACACATTTCTGGCAAAGCACATGTACAGAAGCACTGATGCAGGGACAGAACAGGTTGGGACTAAAAGACATTATTATTGGAGCTCAGCCTCCACTTAAACGTGAGGAGAAGCAGATGGCAAGAGTTGCTCCCTGCTTTGTCAAGGCTTCTTGAGTAATGCCGTGGTAAAACACCCAGGGTGCAGACTACATTCATACAGACACAGGCTCAATTTGAAGGCAATGTCCCAGCCACTTTACAGTGGTAATGGTTGTCCCTAGGTGCTTACTCTGTCAACCAGTGAAAAGCTTTGTTTCTTTCCCCACCACATGCCAGGGATTCTGATCCCTTGAGAAAGTATGATCTCAGATGCTCCAGCTAAGATGCTTCAGAGTGGCAGAGAGGTAAAGCTGACAGTAACTTTAAAACACCTTTAGAGATGATTCACCAATACCTCATTAGCTATTTTTCTTAGTTGTGTAGCTGGGATAATTAAGAAAGATTATTGGACTGTTGCAACTTTTCACTTTATCCACCCTTTTTTCCCTACTTATGTTAGTGGTAATGCAACCTATCTCAAGGAAGTCCAGATTGAAATCCAGATTTGGCTCTGTTTTCTTACTCTATGAATTTCCTTCTTTTTTGATATTCAGTAACACTGGATCTTCTTACCGAAATTTAGATTATTGCTTTGGGGACAAAATCATTAAACACTCTGCTTATTTCTCCATTCGAGAGCTGGATACCCTGTTGTTGGCCTCTTGCTAAAACAAGCACAAATCTCAGAGATACTGAGCTTTGGAAAAGTTCTAGTCAGCAGATTCAAACAGACCTTTTCCTGATTTGCTTGACTATTCCTCTCTTCTTTTAAAGCAAATTGATCCTGTGGGATCCAGTGACTACCTGTAAATTATGTGCTGCTGCAGCACCCTTAGTTACAGGCCAGGAGTTTCTGAATGTGAATAGAAATCTAAACTTTCTTTCCTCACAGCCACAAAATATGCAGCTTTAAACTCCTTCTCAGATTCAAATCCCTGTTAGAGCATGGGACAGCTATGAGGAAGAATGCAGAAGGCCCCTCGTTATCATGGAGCTAACTATGATATATGCTACATAGAAACTCTTGACATTCCTTTTTGTCATTTCCATGCTCAATAATAATGCATGAAAAGATTTAGACTGGCACAAGTATATTGTCTGTCAAAGGTGCTTCAAGATTTTATTTGACTGTTAGTCAGCTCACATTACTCCAGGCTGTTTGATACACAGAGCACAAAGCAGCTTAACACTGTTGCTATTAATGTTCAAACTGCACTGAAAACACTTCATTAAACAGCCTACTGCAGTGTAATTGTTTAATAATATTTTGATTAGGTTGTTTAGTAGACAATCCTTGCTGTAAAACATTTTCTTTCTGTCAAGAGACTCTTTGGGAAAAGGTAAGGTAAAAATGCTCAGAGTAGTCTTATTTTTTAAAGCTAAAGTCAGAAAAGTTGAACTTTTTTTTTTTTTGTTACCTTTTATGCTATTTGGTTGTTTTTCTCTGCAGTATTTATAAAATCCATTAAACTTTAGTTGTTGTTAGAGAAGAACTATTCCAAGTCATTAAGAAAGAAGTGCGAACACAGACTTCTTCAAACATAGACAACAAATAACCCAACTGAACTATTCAGGAATCTTGATCCAAATTCATTGTTCTTCCAATAGTAACATGTACAGGATTTTCCAATGTCTTCAAGCCTGGAAGATTCTCTTAGGAGTCATGGACTTCTTCATGTTCTCAAAATAAGACAAGGTTCTGGTTTTTCCATTCAGTCGGTATTTGGATTGACATTGCCATAACATTAACAAAAGTACCTGACAAGATTTCCCATTGTTAACAATTTCCCAGAAGTTACATGAAAGGTTATTCAAGCCTTGACCAGAATACAGTATAAGATAATCAGAAAATTGTTTTACAAGAAAGATCTGAAAATCTTGATCTTGTTAGTATAGCAAAGGATGTGAAGGGGTGTGACTTCCTCATGTAAAGTACACAAAAGATAAAAAACAGATAAGATAGGGTGGCATAGGAATAAATGGATATACACAAGGCAAGAATGGCCTGAGAATGAGAATATTCTTGAACTTTATTAAGGTATAAATTTGGGGTACATATTCCATAATTCCAGTACAGACAAATAAACAAACCAGCCCTTCAAGAGTTACAAATTTAAGGTGACAGTTGTAGGACGTGGTGGCTGTGACAGCAAGACCATGAACTTAAAGACTGAAAATGTACTTTTCTGTCCTGTATTTCAACAAAAGTGAGACCAAAACATGTTTAGAGAGTATAACTGCAGAGTTGCCAAGACTTTGCACATAGAGCATTGAAACTAATCATCAGGAAACTGTAAATTCCCTACATTTCTAGAAATATTTTATAGACCATGATGAAATAAATTGTGGATTAAAGGTAGGTAGCTCACATTGTTACTGTGATATGCTTGCTAAAGAGTTAGAGACCTTTAAGTTTTGTGACTGACATTTGTCTCCTTTTAAGAAATGCTAACTTAATAAGCAATGATTTAAAAATGAGCAAAAGTCTACTCTGTGGTGTGGATATAGATAAAAAAAATATGCCTTTTATTAAATAAATACTCTCTAAACATTACTGCAGTAGCTTGCTTCCTACAGTATCTGAGGGACATATTGAAATTAGTGGAGAGTGAAGTGCCAAGGGTCTTCCAGCTGCCTTCTCTCTGGCTCTAGCAGGGCTTCAACTGCAGACTAGAGAGCTCCAACAGTACACTGGAAGCAGGTAACTGGTCAATGTAGTTGGCTTTCATATTTTATCTGTCCAGTTGTCTGATATTGTCTCTTCTGAAGCTGTGCATTGGCACAGTCTAATGGAAATGTCCCTAATATGACATGGCATTATGGCTAAAGGAGATATCCTTTTGTACTGCTCAAGTTGTAGCACATGAACAGTGACTGCCATTTATATTTGAAAAATGAAATTTCTAAGTGAAGCCACACAGTTCATAGAAAAAATAATGACTAGATTTTAGTTCATGAAAAAGTTCACTGCAATATTTTACTTGCCAGCTATGGAAAGTCACACCAAGACCTCGTTTTATTTGTTTCTCCCTCAAGATACCTGTAAAGAAGGTAAACTCTTATTCTGTGTTGTTCCCTCTTATGACAGTTTTGGCCAGGAGATATGGAAAATATATTCTTTTCATGCTGCAACTTTCCCTCCAGGAATCACAATCAGAAAAGGACAGAAGGCCAAATATGCTACTTCTCTGTAAAAGAAAGTGAGAGTCCTGGTAGTCTGTCCTGGAGAAAAAAAAAAAAGTAATATAAACATTATGTCATGTTATATCAATAGAAATTCCAAATTGTCTTGAGTGGTAGCTCTTAGTGAGTTCTCAGGTGTCATAGAAACAATTAATGTAGTAAAAATATCTAGAGCTGATGGGGAGGACAATATCCTCATCTCTACCTGAAAAAGGGACAGCTGGGCCAGACGAAGTCTATGGCCTGAGAGGTTACAGTCTCTCAGGCTTACACTGGGATGTTTAAGGCAATCACATTCTACCAGGTGAAAACCTAATAATGGAATGACATTAATCTTTGACCACTTTTCTGTGTTACATCTATTTTAATTAAGTATTGTTTTGTCTTTTCAGCTGCTGGCTTACCTGTGAGACCTTCCTCAGAAATCTTGATAAACATAAGAAATAATTTCACTTAATGCTGCTAACTTTTGCTACATTTGTCATATACATCATAAGCAGATTCCTTCAAGTAATAGAACACAAAATGTTTCAGTTTAGTGCAACAGATAGTAATACCTACATCAATTGTTCTAAAAATGCTTACATTTTCCTAGTAGGAAAAAGAAAAGCTAAGAAACATATTTCACAGAAATATATATTTTATGTGGAAAGACATATATAAAAAAAGATATATATTGTTTCTTATATATGCAATGTACTTTTAATAGTTTTTTATTTGCATATAATAAAGGTATATTATAAATAAAAATAAGGAAAAATAGTCAACCAAATCTGTAAGTAAAATATTTTGTTTCTCCAAATTTATGAAAACTGGCATAATTTTAGTAAGTAATAGAGATGGTAATTATTTAATTGTTCTTGGTTAAAGTGATTTGGATTTAGAAATGGGCATAATTTAAAAGTATTTGATAAAAGGAATAAAAAAAGACTCTCCATTTTGTACATAGAATTTGGAGGGGAATCGTGAGGAATTGTTTCCTTGACTGTTTATGGAAAGTATAAATTAAGTATCCTGTGTAAGATATAGGAAGGAAAATTTCACTCATCTTAGAGTTCCCAAAAGCATCATCAAATTTTCAGGTTGAGACTTACTCCAAAATATGTGTGTGCTGGTCCAACAGGTTAAAAAAATAGAGCAGTAGGGAAATGCACAATTTATGGTTTTGCGCTCTGGAAGAAGGGAGTCAAAAGAATCAATGGCTTGCTGCATGTATGAAATATGGTACTGGAAATGGTACTGAAAATTGTGCTAGACAACACCATTCATCAATAAGGAACAATTTGGCCTGATACTAGAAATACTGCTTCTTACTAAGAAGATATTTAATCCTTGAAAATGATTGCCAAGTAATGCTGCAGAATTTCTGTTTCTGGATGATTTTTTAAGGAAGAGAGTGCTGAAACATTTGTTAGCAATTACTTTTGCAAAGAAAGGGAAAAATTGATCTCTTGTAGTTCCTTCCTGTTGAATATTGTATAAGTTTCTTCATCCTTATCTCCTTAGCTCTTTGCTTCTTCCCATGACTGATTTCTTTTCAGCTTAGCTGGATTGCCCCTTAAAACCTGTAGAGTTTTAAAAGATGAAAAATATATATAACCATGTACAACAATGTATAGCACACTGGATAAAAATGTAAATTAATTTTGGTCAGAACTAATTTGTATAGTATTAGTACCATATAGCTTCACATTCCTACATTACTATCTTATTCTGTCTGTGTGTTGTTAGTCTGAAGCAATTTTCACAAGCAGAACAAAGTAATCTAATGTGCTTAGCCCAGCCTAGTGTATGCACAACTCTTTCACACTATAAACATGAATTCACTATAAAAAAAGTAACAGCGTGATGACATAAATGAGTGATGTCTTTTATATAGATTCAAACTCTGATTTGAGGAGGGGGAGTATTTCTTTATAAAAAATCATTATTGGTGGTCAACTCCTAAAAATGTTAAAAGCATTTCTTAAAAAACACTACAGGGTTTTGTGTGTATGTTTACATGCTAAATTACACATTTAAGCCTTTACTCATAAAATAACCAGAGATACAATTTCACTAACAGGTAAATTCATTAAATATTTAATAAAATAAAATTCCTTCCTTATTTTCTCATTGCTTTTGTAAGTGGGCTCTCTTCTGACACCTGATGTCTGTTAGCAAAATTTTATAGGTGCTATATTTTTTGCCACTGAGATTGCTCATAATAATCTCAGACTGCTCCACCCAATTTTAGACATTTTTCTGAGAAAAATTAAGAAACAGATTATTGATTGGTTCTCCAGTGAAAGTTTCTGGCAGATAGAGTGGAAATAGACTTGACTGTTAGTCAGCTACTCAAACAGTATATCCCTTTGGTTTGAATAACTCAGCTGGAACACAGGGCAGCTGGACTTCTCTAGCCAATTTAGAGAAGGCATTTGAATGTATATAGACTTTATATCAATATTCTTTAGGGGGGTCTGCAGAGTTTTGGGGTCTTTGGTTTGGGTTGAGTTGATTCTTTCTATAATTTTATTCCAAAAATTTAACTTTACATAGTTTCAATTTGCATGAAATACTGATATTTTTACTGGAATAGCACTGACAACTTTTCTACCTGCAATGAAAATAGAGAACATAAAAATTCTGAGGAGCATAGAATGTTTTCGTGCTCACTAGCATGCCAATGATATTAAAGTACCCTTCCAGCTAAGTCCATTTATCTAGTTACACTTCATGTCTATGTCCTTTGAACAACTAGGGTGGTGCCTGGACTGCATTTGGATGAACTGAGCTTCTTAGCATTCTATACAAGCCTTGATCATGAATTCTTTTCAGATACTGAGCTTTCACACAATATAAATTTAAGCAGTAATTTTTATTATAATAGTGTAGCTGAAATTTTGCTAGCAAACAGTGTTGTATAGACAATGTAGTTTTCATTTCTGTATAAAGTGGTTTTGACTTCAATGTCAGTGCAATAATAAGAACGTATGTTTGTATGAATAGCTATCTGTCTCTGGGATCAATTAAATGTTGTGTTTTGCTAAGCTGTGCATTATGAATGGTCTTAAAAAATAAGTGAGGAAAAAGATTAGTGGTCACTAATGAGTTATTTGACAATGAGGTCTAATCTTCCTCAGTCACACATTCCTAAGCACTTATATAATGCCTATTTTCAATCAGTAACCTCAAAAATCACAGTGAAGAAACAGTGAAGAAGGAGTAGCCTACTGAGTCATCTTTGTCAAAAGATTATACCAAAAAGTATCTTCGAGTACTTGACAAAACGAAATTATTTCCCCTGAATAAGGTCTTCTATTTCCTTCTTTTTAAATTTTACGTAATTCAGGTATTAGTCCTTTTGCCCATATGGGTCTTTTATGTCTGCTGTACAGCTGGCTCAAGTATTTCTGGCAGCTATGCAGAGGGGTTGTATAGGTTTGCTATTGTATAGCTTTGCTGTTTCCCTCTCATTTTAATTTCCTTCTATGTCTCAATGGCTCAGTCAATCCTACTTACTCTTTTTGGTCTGTTTTATGGACCTTTTGTTTTGGTTTGTTTTTTTTTCTTTATTTTGAATTGGCTTACATGAATGTTTATTGGCTTATATCTATGTACATTTCCTACAGTGTAAGATTACATCAGAGTTTCCAATATCTAGCTTTTCTGCCAGCATTACATGTTTCCCTTCTTAATGCTTCAATAATTTTTAATGTTTTATTTTAACAAGAACGCAAGGGTATTCATCTTGGTATAGACAAAAGTGGACTCAAAAGGGACTAACATAGATAATTTGCAGAGATATATTGATATTAACCTTTGATCTGTTCATCTATGACAGAAGCCTCCTTTTTAAAACAGGGCTTCTTACCTCATGAAAGCTGATCTACTTCCAGCATTCAATCGACTGATTTAAGCTTTTGTTTGATTGCACATTTTGCATTTTATTCATCAAGAAATAGTGAGGGTATGTGTAGAGTATACTTTCTTATGTTCTCCTATAATTCTTTTTGCCCCTAAATTTTTTGACTTGATTTTTTTTCACTTTCTCACAGTCGGTCATGATATTTATCTGATTATACTGCGATATGTAGATAAAACACATATCTCATATTATCATTTATTGAGAGCATTCACCTATTTGTCATTTTAAAAGTCATTAAATTCACTGGATATACACAGAGACATGCACATACAGCACATCCCCACTCCCCTGGTTCATAACTTTAATTTTTTCTTTTCAAGAGTAGATATCTTCCTGTTTAGCATTTCAGATGGATTTGCAAGGTGAGAGACTTTTAGCCATTTGAGGTAAATTCTGAGAGTAGTGATGGTGAACTGGGATGGGGAGTACGTTATAAGAAAAGTCTCCTTAGTTTCCTTGTATTGGAAAATAATAGCAATAAAGTATAAATTTTGGTATCTACATTCTATTGGATCTCATTTTTCAATGCTTTCAGAGCTTCTCTACCTTTCTGAGCTTCTTTACCTCTCTGCAGCAGAATCCAGAATGCAGGTCATTTCCCTTTGCATTCATGACAGGGTTCTACTGTCAGATTTGCTAGTATCTCTCTGGATCATCTCATAATCACAGGAAAGTGAGTTTGAAGGGGAACTCACCATCATGCACACTGAATGTTTCTGGTTTGCATTCTTGAGAGATCTCGAAGAGCAATAGCTGTTCTACTTTTAAGAAGGTATGTGTCTCTAATACCATCGATGGGTATTTGGTTAAAAAAGGCCCAGAAAATCCCAGCCTTGAAATGCTGCTAATGTGGATACAAAAACTTAGCACAAACTCTTTTGTTTAGCCGATCTGTTCTGTACATCATTAATTAACCACATTCTTATCTTCAAAGTATCTTCAATGTTTACTGAATTTCCTATGCTGTCAGATAGGGAGAAGTTTACGGTGTTGCAAGATTTCATTTTTGAAGGTATTTTCTCAGGTTAATGGGAAGTAATTATGGGAATATGAAGAAGGGAAACAAAAAAAACGTGAAGATGCCAGACTTCATAAAGAAAGACTTTCTGGGTAGATTTTGATTATATTGGGCATTACCTTGTTCTAAAGGACAGAAAACCTTAAGGAAAGGCAGGCCTGAACATAGACTGTTTACTTTTCAGATCTACTTTTCTTTTAAATTTTTTTACTTCAAGTTATATCACTCTTTAAAAAGCACAAGTCATAGATATGATATGATTGTTTCTGCAGGGGAAAACATACAGGTGCTAAATAAAAGATAAACATTGCATGATCTTAGATAAAAGTGGCAGCAAGAAAAAAACTTTTCCTGGAGACAGGCTATCTTGAAAAAGTTAAGAGTGTTTCTGTAAAGAATGTGGGGAAGAGGTAAAACTCAAGCCAAATATGACAAAGCAAGACTTGTGATTCCCTTAAGCAGTCTTTGAAGATCAAAAGTACTGAGGAAAATTCCTCATTTTTTCACCAAAACAGGAGAGATTTTCAAGTTGAAGTCTGAGTGTTATCAAATCTGTTGGGTCCTCTGCTTCGTGGGTCTCACTTTTGAGCTTTATGATTTGCCCAGTCCCTTTTTATCATAGCACCAAGAAGCCAGGTGCAGAAATCCCACTATACATTTTGACTTGATCCCACATTCCCAAACACTAGGATAAAATATATAATTCAAATATTGAAAAATATGTCTTGTTTTTGTCAGACAAATGGTTAACATTCCTTTCTCTTTATTATCCCCTTTTGATTTTCATATAATGACCTTAGTAATAAGAGAACAGTGCTAGATGCTCAGGTTTCTCTGTTACTGAATCACTGAGCTGCTTTTCATGATGCTTTGACAGTTTAGAACTAATGAAGGTTTTCACTGAGTAAGGACTGCAGAACTCAATCTGAATAAAACAGGTAGGCAAGGAATCTTAAGTGAAAGACTTTGAAAAGAAGCCTGAAAGACACAATAGATCAATTGGATCTGGACTTCAATTTCTTTTGGATTTGGGTCCTTAATTCCCCTAAATTTCTTCTGAAAAGCCTAGCCTGAGACATTTCCATGTACAGGCCTGTAGAAAAAAATTTCTCTTACGTTGCTTTGCCTACATTATAATTTAGATAACAAAGAGACAAACTTGAAGATAATTGAAGGAATTCTTCACTTGTATTTCTTACACATATGAGGGATTTCAAATCTTAGTGTCAGGAGTGAAGTAGTTATTTCACCTAACCTAGAAGTAAGGGATTGATCCAAGCCCCAGTGAAAAAAGCAGAAGGAATCCCAGGTGATTTATGTATGTGTTATGATGATAAAAGGGCATTAAAGTGAATAAATGAATTACAAAACCAAAAATATACAAACATACAAAACCCACCACAATGAAATGAAAAAAAAAATTAGTAAAACTATTTTTGTCTTGCCATTCTGTTTCTTGCCCATCACTTACCTGTGAAACTTTCTGAAAGTCTCTGGGGCCTATCATATGGTCTTGGAGCTTCAGAAAGTAATACATCTTCAGCAGATGTCTTAGAAAGCATTACTATCTTAACAACTGGAAGAGTTATGGTATCTCACAAATATTTTACAATAGACAGCTTTCACCAATGCATGCTCAAAAGTAATAAATTTGTTGTGCTACCTTTCCATGGTTCACCTTCTTTTGCTTTATGTTTGGGGTTTCTGTTTTGATTTGGATTTTTTTTGTTGCTTTTCTTTTGCTTTCTTCTGATGATACCGCTTTATTTAAAGCATTTTTCTTTCCTATGAAACTTTTCATCCAAAAATGTCCCTTTTTATCATCTCTTCTTCAGAACTGAATAGCCTAAACTAAGGAAGTGTCTAAACTAAGGAAGAAATTGTCTCCACAAAAGTTAATGAAGCAAAAGAACATAACAAGGTCAGAACTTCTACATGGGATTTCTGTGGTTTTCTTTTACTTATTGATGGCCCTGAATCATTACAGAATCAACTATAAGCTATATTTCACAGGAGGTTATATTTCACAAAAGAAGTGAAAAGATAAGAACCCAAAAAAGATTTAGAAAACAAAATTATAGGTTAATAGTTATGGCTTCTGTGTGTGACAAAAATTTTGGGATTAATATGGTGGAAATACCCAATCATTGACAATCAATCATCAGGATGGAAATAGAGAGTATGCTTCCAAGAAGGGTATCATGTAGGATTTAGTATTCCTCAAGTCCTAAGTTAGTAACTGAACAATATTTGTCCATTAAAGCAAATAAAACATCTATAAGAATATTCTTTGTTGAAAAAGGAGGAATTCAGAATTAATAAAAAAAAAAATAGCAAAGTGGAAATTAAAAGGGAATACTTTATGAAAATTGTAAAGGGTAAATTTTTGTAAAGCAAATGGTTCTGATTGCTTTAGATTTCTAAATCAATTTACATGCTTTTCTAACAGGCTGCACAAATCAATAGAATGGGTAAAATTAGTTCATTTCTACTATCTATTATTCATGGCATAAGCTATCAAAAGAACATAGAATTTTTTTTTTTCATGCTCCTTGATATTTCTGATACCTCATAGTTATTTTACCTTTTCCTAGGTTGAACTCACAGACTTTAAATGATAGAAAAGAATTTGAAAATCATTGTTCGAAAGTGTATGAGCAAACAAGTGGTGTACAAAGTCCCTGGAACTAAAACTTATCCATGTCTTTCTTTAGAAGCATGAAGGTAAAGAAATCCTCTATTTTAGCCCTGTTAGTCAAGTACAAGTAAGGTTTATGTTGGAGTATCAAAGCTGTTTACTGAGTCTATATATCACTTATGTACACTATGTACAAATCACACCAGTGGTGTATGAAGTTGTACCTGAAAGGCAGAGCTGTGAAATGGAAATCTAGCTGTGGTCAGGTTTTGCCAGAACTCCACTAACCCTAATTTCTCTGCAAAGCAATTCCAAGCATGTTCTAGCCTGCAGCTAAATAAAGGACAAGCTAAGAATCAAGAAAAAGGACATGAGACAGGACCTTCATTTCAGAGTCTGGATTCTAATTTCAAAAATGTCAAAGTAAATGGAAAGGCATTTTTATTTAAATAGAACCATGGCCTTGGCCAAAGATTTCATGAAGCAAAGGTGGGAACAGAATGCCAAATAACCAGGCAAGGAGGACAGTATGAAAGACAAAAAAAACCTCAAAAAACAAAAAACCAACCAACCAAAAAAATAAACAAAAAACAAAACCAAAAAACAAGAAAACCAACAGTTCACGTTACCAGAAGTTATTGCAATTTGTTGCATACTTTTTTCAACATTAGGTTATGTTTTTGTCAAGAACATTTAATGAGCTTTCTAGGAGACAATCTGTAGATGTGTCAGGCCAGACTAAATGACCAAAGTGATCCCTTATGACATGAAGATCTATATTTAATAACACTGTAGGGTTGTTATTAGACATTCTCAAAGACAGCATATCTTGAAACACTGTACCCTAGAATATAATACCAGCAAGAAAAATCAGACAACAATGGAAATCTGGAATGGCTGACCACCTACAGAGGGTCTTGAGGGGGCAAACATATTAAGTGCCTAGGTATTTTGTCCTCTCTCAAAGACCCTGATACTACTCATTTACAGCAAGGCACATCATGAGCATCTTCACCCTGCTGTAAAATTAACAGGGGACTACAGTCACACAATGCACATCTTAGCTCAGGGTTTGAATACCCAGGTCTGTGAGGACCTTCAGCTAAAACATAAAAGATGTGATCCAAAATAATTATGGAAGAGAAACTAGAAGAAATAGAAGCCATACTGGGATGCCAATACTGAAAGACAAAAGCTTTAAGTACTTTCACTGTTACAATGAGGATATTTTTAAAAGAAACATTTTATTGTCACCAATTGATATGATAGGGATATATCTGAAAAGCATCAGCTATAGAGTATCTCAATATAGATTAAATATATCTAACAGATCTATAGAATATAGATAAATTTAAAATATCTTGACACTGGTAAATTGGTAATGAAACAAGAAAAGAGAAACTGAAGTGGTTGAAGGGAGACAAAATATTTGGGTATATAGTTTACTAAAAAATTATCAGGAGAGCAAAAAGATATGCTTTCAGTCTCCATTATTTGTTCTGCCCAAATACCAGCTAAGGGGTGGATGGTTGAGTAAAAGGTAAGCATCCATAATTAGGAATCATGAGATTTACATATTGAAGTTAAAATCTTCTGAACAATGAGATCTTTATACTATTGTATTAATTTTCCCCAGGCATATGGAAAATTCCCGTTGCTTGGTATATTTATTTTTATAGTGGAATTAAGTAATTCTGACAGGAGGACAAATGAAAAAGAACTAACTAGCTTTTTTCCACTTGTAACACCTGGGGTCAGAAACAACTCCCACTGCTCTACAATTTAATTAGACATCACTAAAATTATAAAAGTGTAAGCAAAATAATGACTCCTACACTTTCCACGGGGATGCACATGAACTAACTTTGGTTCCCATCCTCCTGCCCAGAAAAGGAAATGTGAGGAAACGAGAGTGGTTGAGGTGAAAATTTTATTGAGAAGATCAGAGAACATCTCACTACTGGATGATTGAATCCAAGGCACCATTTTTTTATCAGACAGGTATATAATCCCCAGGTCATTCACCTGGATAGAAAGGCATCACTCATATCAGTGATTAATAGTAAAGGTAAATAACATGTAATGATAAATCAAATAAATTTTCTATTTAGTGATTAACAGTTGTATGGAGAAGCTGAAAAGGGATGTACACTCTTATGAAAGTTAAGGGTCATGGATCAATTGGATCAATCAGAAGCACATTTTCAGAGGATTTCTTACAAAGCAGTCATCAGATTCTTGACATGCTTATTCACATTGAAAAGTGCTGGTTTCTGAGTGAAATTTAATATTGTCTCTCAAACGAGACAGGTTCTTGTGACTGAAATCAGTGTTAAGTAGAGCTCTGGAAAGCAACTGATTAAATGAAATAATTTCTAGTGAAAGAGGTCAAGTATACAAATATTGGGTTTTTTTTTTAATTAGGAACAATTTTGGAAATAGTATTTTGAAATTATATTCCAGTTTATGACTTAACCTATTCCTTATTTTTAAGCAAAATCAAACCTCTTTGGTTTTGGATAATATAATTTTTTTTTTTTTTAATCCTTTTGTAGCATTTTCTTGAACTAATAAAGAGAAGTACTTATCGATTTTTCTTAAAACCCATTATGCACAATACTTTTGAACTTCACCAAAGATATTAAACTTAGAAGGCTCTCACTTACTTGTCTTCCGTTCCATAATACAGATTTACTTTTCTTAAATTGTTATGGTCATTCTTCAGAAGAGTTAAAGTTACAGAAAGTTACCAATGATCAAATGAAAAATTTAGTGCCTGACAAAGGATTAAAGTGCCCTGGGATAAGAACTGCCAAATATCTATGCTTCTACAATGACAAGGACATTTGGATATGTTTAGGTGCCACAATAGGAATATAAATTTCTCGATAAAAACTTTTTTTACCACAGATCACTCTTCTTCAGTACTTGAAAGTCTATTGCTAAAGCAAACACAGTGTTCCACCATTTGTTCTCAAAAGCTATTCTGAAATTGAAATTGTTTTCATTAAACAACACAGGGGTGACTTAACTGGTTGTTTCAGAGACAGCCAGACCCTTCCAGGTCAGTTTGTCTTCACTGACAGAACTAGGCAGAATTATACAGAGCCACTGGAAAATAATAGCAACACTGATGCAATTTTTTTTTAATTTTTTTTTTTTATTGATTGGAGAATAAGAAGATAATAATGCATCAGAGGATGAAAATCCTTTCATCCTGGGTTATAATAAATAAGATTTGTGGATGTGGATACTGCTGGCATTTTGGCTATTTTCCACTGGGAGCAAACTAAAAATTTCTTCTAATGTCAAGACTTTAATGGAATATCGAGGGTATGCAGGAAATTCAGAATTAGGAACACTGGGTAATTAGATTTCTGCTGAAAACAAAACAGGGATAGCTAACATTGTTTGACAGCCAGATGGAACTAACTCACACTGAGAAAACTAATAGCACTGCAAGATTTTGAAGTCTGAGCAAGAATCTCAGTTTATATGTGTGATATACTGATTCAGTTGGGAACTCCCAATTGCACAAGAAATCTTGATTTTTCTTCCACTTTGTGCAGCTTGCATCCCAGTGTACTGGCAGCTCAATTGTGGATAAAATTTAAAGTGTTAGTTCTACATTAAAAGAATAATACAATGAGAGCAGTAATAGATGCACAATGATTTACCATTGTAGGACAAATCATTCTGTTTCTGCTGACCACTGGAAGTACAAAATAAGTAAAAAATAAACTGATGGAAGCACAAACTCAACTGCTGGAGTTTTTCATTATGGGTTTTTTTGCTTCTTAGAAACAATATTTCTTCAGAACAAACACAAACTATTTTTCATTTTGCGTGACATGAAAGACAAAACTGTGAATAATCTGATTAAATTAACATTGAGAAACTTGTTGAGCTTTACTTTACAAATGTGGATCTGTTTGAGAAACACAAGGGACTCAGTGAACACCTGCAAAAATGAATCACACTGCTATGTGTGTGTTTGCAGATAGTTATTTGACACATTGCCTCATTGAAATATAAATAAGACAGATAACTCAATTAGATTTTTTTCACACATAATAGTAAAAGCTGTGCTTTTCCCTTTGCACCTGGCTATGATTTGTTGCAATTGCACTCAGGTCATGTTTTCAAGCTTTGCCTCATAACCATGACTAAAACCTTAACTTTTACATAGAAGCATGGATTAACACCTAATTTATTGATTCCAAAATATATATTAAAAAAAAAAACCCAGAAAAATAAAAACAAAAGGATAAAAAAAAAGAAAAAAAGAGCAGAAAAAAAGATAACCTATACAAAACCTGTGAAAGACATAAACCACAAATTACAACTTCTTACTTTTTTAGAATGCATGAGACACTTCATGGCTCTAAATCCACCAGGAACAGAGGAAGGATGCAGACAGGTAGACAGTTAGTGTAGTCTCACCAAGATTTCCATTGCTTGATCTTAGTAAATTGTTGCTAAAATAATTGCTCTTAACATTGGTTACCATTTGAATAGCTGAGAGCTTTAAATCACAATACCTGTGAATAAAGAGGCCACACTACTATACAGTATAAGAAAAGTTGGTTTGCAGAAGCACAATATACCTCTAGGCTAATTAACCCTTCAGAAGCAAGCTGGGATGATTTAAATAAGCAGGTATTGTCTTGTAGACTTGTCTTGCAGACTTGAGTGATTCTCAAGGTTTGTACATGGAGGACCACATAATACAGGGATGCCTAATAGGGCAGCTGAACAACACTAATCTCAATGTCTTTGTGGGTGTGTCTGCACAAGTCCTTTAAATCCTGAATTAAGACCAATCTGAAGTGAATTTTACAGTTGTTTTCAGTTAACATTCTTTGCTTCAAACTGCTTTAAAAAATTTAAGTAATTGTAGTCTTTGTTACTTATTTATAGTATTTTTTATGTCCCACTGTATTTCCCTTTGTAGCTCTACTGCATTTTTCCACACCTTGGTATAAGAATGTTGCACAATCATTGCTACAAATTAAACTTAGTTTTTTATTTAATTGATGCTAGTAGTCTAGTATATAAGAAAACCACTCCTCTGAGTTCAGTGCTGCTGTTCATCAAGACTAGCTTGTCCTTCTGTAAGCCACTGCCAGTTTCTGCTGATCTTTTGATGGATCACCAGTTCTTCCAGTGGGCAGACAGTGAAATGTAGCCTAATGATTCCTGACTGAAAATAGTTTCATCTGTTTAATCTTTCCCTAGCTAATAACTGCAGTAATAATAGATTTAAAATAGTAGCAACGTGTTTTAAAATAAATGTTTTAAAATGTGGTTTGGCATTTTCAGAACATTTTACCTTCTGGATTCTCAGCAAAATGAAGATCTCAGTTCAGAGATTCAGAAGCAAGAGTAAAACATTTCTTCTCTTACTCAGGAGTCCAATATCATTGCAATCATTCAAAAGTCATTCCTTGCACATATTAATTCATGTCCTTGTTTTCCCTGTGGTACTGAACTCTGCCTACAAGAGAAAACACTAACAACCTTATTATGAGTTGATCTAAACTGGATTGCTTCCAACCTCTTGTTGCTACTTCTTCACAAGTCAAAAGGAAATATTTTAGACTGAATATCATATATTGTTGAACCTTCAACTGGAAGGTTTTTTAATTTACATGGGAAAAAGAAAGTAGAAAACAAGTAAGCCTTTGTGAGACAAACTTTATTTCGTTGCTGGTTGCTATTACTGTTCTCTTATTCATCTGCTAAGTTAAATATAGGAAAAGTAATTAATTGTTTTATAATTTATTCCTTACCTCTATTCTGAGCTCTCTTCTCTGAGCTCTTCTGCTCTTTGCTTGGGTCTTATCTTTGCACAGTGCCCTACTGGGGAATATAACACGAGCAGCCTCTGACATTTGCACCATTGTTCTGTGACACACCAACATTTGTAATATCAATAACAGAATATTTTGTTGCCCATGGCATACTGTGAGTCTAGGGGTTATTTTGTGCTGTCAGTTGCTCTTTATTCCTTAACTCCATGATGTGCAGGAGATCCCCAGAAACTATTGCTCTTCTAAAACTATGTCAGTGTTAAAGCACTTACAACAAACTGAACAGCAAAATGCTATATTAGCTCCAACTATGCACACCAGGGTTCCTTGGGCAATCAAACTTGCTGAAATTAAAGGTCAAGAGATCAGGACAGTAACTTTAAGCAACCCTGGGGAAGGCAAAAGTCTTCCATCTTTGTTGTATTATGCAAGCTGTCCATGATCACAGAAAGTGAAAAACAGCTATCAGATCACAGGATCTTTTCAGAGCTAGAAGCACCTGCAGTTAGGAACAAAAGAATTCACAAAGCCCTCCTTTCTTAAGGGAGGCTAGGCTAGCTGATAGTTCAGTGTGCTACTCTTTGGCAAATGTGTGTACCGTCATCTCAGCAGAAGACAATATTATGGACACTTAAATTTTGTAATGAATCATCTCTCTGCATTCATGTTATCAGAGGAGAAACTAGAAAATTAATTTATAGGAAAAGGTAAAATCCAGAACACTGAATGAAGTTTGCATCTCAAAACATTTATTAGGGAACAGTCACCGCACTAAAAGAAATGACAGAGCAAAATAAAAGGCAAAAACTTTGTATTAACTATCATTTCAGAATCAGGAATGAAAAAGTGAAAATATGCCCAAAGTGTGTGTTGTCACTTTCCTAATCCTATCGGATTATAGAGTACTCACACTGGCTTCTAGGGAGGGATAGTAAGACATGGATATGCACAGCCTGCCTGACTCTAGTAGGAGTAATCAACACCAGTTGCTGAGACCTTCAGGCTAAATCTGTGCTCTATGTAATGCAGTAAATTCTAAAAGCGGTACATAGTCTCGCTCAGTGTTATATTGTTGCCTATATTAGCATTTTAATTTTAATCAGAACTGCAGTTTTCACTCAGCCCTCCTGATAATCCTACTTACCGCTTGTTATTGCACATATAAATTAGCATGAGCTCAGAGATCACAACCCAGGTTCCTTTCTGATGAAATTAAACCAGAAGATGTGCTTTATGAATGCACCTAAATGCTTGCTGTCTGCTAATAGACATTAGTCCCTGGAAATGGACTAGAGTAAAGTGAAATTAAATCCACCTAAATGTGTACAGTATACCTATCAACTCTCCAGCATTAACTGCTTTGTTCAACACTTGCTCCTGTTGCACTGGCAGTGTAGACACAATGTTTACCTTCACTATTCCACCATGCAATCTTCAGTGTCCAATATTTCTCCTTAAAAACTAAGGGGAGGCGAGGCTCAGACTACTTACAGATCTCATCACTTTTGCTGCATGATGAAAACAGGACTCGTTTATTTATTCACCTGTGTAAGAGACTGAAATGTTAATGGTTAATGACAATCAACTGGCCATTTGAAAAAGCAGCAGGGTGCTTTTCTGAGGCCAGGTTTACACCCCACAATCTAATGGGAGGTCAGAGCCTTTTGTGTGTGGTGACAAAACCTCTAATCCACATGGGACAGAGAGGGGGCGCTCCCACCACCTGAGAATGACCATGACAAATCAACCTCTCTTTAGCAACAACCTGTGTTTTGAGCCAGATGGAGGAAAAGGCTGATATGAAACACATCCTGCAGAGTTGGGATAATGCTTTTTATCATAAAAAATGTCCTCTCTTACACAACTGGCTCAGGTGTGAAGCCCCCCTCTGGGGGAGGTATCAGGACATTCACACATAGACCTGAAGGTTTTCATCCCTTCTGATGGGGCTTAACTGGCTCAACTATATGAGAAGCAGCTGTCATGTCTTAGAAGGTGTGATAAACCATCAAAGTCACCCAAAGTCCCCTCAGACACATTTCTGGGGCCTTCCACCAGATCAGGCTGCACCTGATCCACAGTGTTGCCACAGAGAGTGTAAAACCTCCCCCCAAGGGGAGGTACCTAGGCATTCCCACCCGAACCTGAGCGTTTATTAACCCCTTGAACTTTGTGGCTTGAACAGAGGGCTTACCCACCTCTGACAGATCAAGACATCTAAATGGCAACAACCAAGTCTCATTACTGAATCCACTGGATCTTTCCTCTCCTGTATGTACCTCTTGTCCTTTCTTTATCTTTCTTTCTTTTCCTTATTTATTTTCTTAAGCAGTATCTTTCCACAATATAATTTTTTGCATTTCTACAGATAATAGAGAGAACAGCTACAAACCTCCTTTCAACTGCAATGAAATTGTTCTAAAATAAACCTGCCATAAGCATCAGTCATTCAGTGTCATTTCACTCTAATCCACCCCAAGGGATCTATTAACAAGAACCTCAGTTGCCCTTGCCTTCAGGGGTGGGTCATAACAACCTAATATCAGGCATATCATAGCACTCAATGTAAATGGAAAGGACAGAGGCACACCTGGCTGAACATCACAAATAGCACAAGTTGAAACACAGATCCAAAAAAGCTTTGCACTTCCAGGATTTCTCCCCTCATGTTCTCCAACACACTAAAAGATTTCCTTTATTTAGGCTTATCTACACTGTTTGAAAGTGTGTATAGGCAATGGATCATGGCTGTGCTTGAATGGTAATGTACAAAACTTCTACTTTGCATTGAAGCTTTTCAGTTGAATATGGTATGCTATGAAGAATATATGGTACACAGAGCCTCCACACTATTATCCTATTATTATTATTATGTTTTGAAAAGAGTGTTGTGATCTAAATGAATATCCAAACCGACCAGAAAAAAATTATATTAGAGACTCAGAGTTGGAGGAGGTGAACCAATCACAAATTGTGCAGGAGTAACTGATACAAGTACTGGACAGTATAGCACTTATTGTATTAAGAAGGTTCTTCAGAGCTATATGTGGCACATGGTAATTGAAGAATTATGCAATATACTGTTAAGGTCAAAGGTGTGAACTGCAGGTTGATTTCACATTGAAGGCTTTCCCAGTACTGAAACAATGCAAGCCTTGTTTATATATCATACAAACATATATAAAGCAGTGGTTGTAAAGTGACACCTGAGCAGTTCTAGTATCAAGTGAAACTTAGCACAAAGGTGTTCAGTGGCAAATTATTCCCATGTGTCCATTGGCCCAACAGATCTGATTTTCATGTTTCAGCCATCTATCCCACTGTCTGCCCGTGCAAGACCATTGACTGTCAGTGTGTACTCATCAAAAAATGCTGGTAAATGGAGATTACCAATATAAAAAATAGAAGTTGTTCTTGTTTTCATTGTCTGGAATAGAAGAAACCCAGGCATTTTTTGCCTGCTTTTTTTATTTACCACTGCAGGACTGCTATATTCAACTTGACCTAATACTCTCATTTCTCTTTCCAGCCCTACTTTCCCAGAAAAGGCCAGGATATTATTTCACACCATATAGGAGTCGCTACTAATGTTCCTTTCATTTCTTAAAATTCATTTTAGAAACAGCAGTGTAATTTTTAAGGCTTTTCCAGGATGTTATTTAAACTTTCTCAGGAGGCATTCAACTTCTTCATGGGGACTTGTGCTTTTGAAATGTAGGCTCTTCATAGGAGAGCAGGGACAGGAAGAGATTAGCTAATTCTCCTGTAAATGCTCATTTTGTTCGAGGAGAAACCAGGTTCAATATCTTCACTTGAGAATAAGCATCAGTCCTGTCCTTATCTTTGTTTCCCACTCCCAGTCTGTTACAGCAGCTCTGTTAATATTCCCAACACCTCACTGATACTTCTCCGCAGAAGTAGAAAAAAGGACATGGTGAAGTGGAAAGAACAGAGATAATAATATAATCAAAATCCAATACAGGAAAACAAAATAAAAAGGAAACCAATGAAGGCAAAAAGCCAAACTGGTACCACACCTAGTAAACCTACACCCCATCATTGTCATATAGAAAAAACAACACAAAAGAGAGCTGATTAGTTGAAACACAACTGGCTTTTCTTTTCTCAAAAAATAATATTTTAGCCAACGAATATTCAAATAAAGCAATTATGCTATATTGCTTTTTTTATGAAGCTGTATAGATTTTCCAAGTATACCAGACTAGAAAGTACTATTAATTTTTATGGAGAAAGGAACAGTGTGTCTATATTTGCAGTTTGGTTTGGGTGAGGGATGTATCATTGAAGGAAACCTCCTTATTGCCAGCACTTTCCATTTTTTCGTTGTCATCACAGTGCTTCACAGTCCAGACACATTTCAGCAGATTTTAACTTGGACTAGAAATGTGTCTGGTGTGGACTACACTTGATGCTTATGCTTCATATTTTCCTAATGTAGACATCAGCAATAAAACTCTCATATTACATCTGAGAGGAATGGCCTAACTGATTGGCAGCTTCAACCACATTAAAAAATGGCTGAATCAGTTTTTTTGAGCTCTTTTTCTTTTTCTTATCTTCAAGGAAAATAAAATCTGCCATAAGTACCAAAAATGGCAGAGTCAGTTTAAGAGAATATTTTGCTAGAAAATGGCTATTTAATATCAGGACTTATAATGGAAACTGTTTTTCCATCTCAGTTGCAGCTGTTACCATTCTGACATCGTCTAGTAGCTAATGAAAGGTATGTAGCATTTGCAAAGTGTTTGCTCTTTCAGGAAAAAAGAGGAAATTCATGAAATGTCTAGAAGGTGTATAAATGAATGCAGAGAATGTAAGTTATTTGCTGGCATATGGAATGACTTTATTGTAGAAACAAGCCACTCAGAGAAAGACCTGTGGTATATATATATGCTATGTAATAAATGCATCCAAATTTGAAAGCATTAAAACCTATCACTAAACTTCATATATCCCCAGAGAACCCAGTTCTTCTGCTATCAGTCTACGGACTTGTGAAAAAAGTTGCCTAAATATCACATAAAAAAAAAATGTAGCTAAGTTATTTTTTGCAAACTACACATGTATAAAGACCAATTCATAACAATGTCCACATCTCTCACAAATTCTCTAATTCATTCTTGTTTTTATTACCCTCTACAAAATGTTGTAAGTGAAGTACACATGTATTCGTACTAGTCAGTCATGCAACCTATAAAGTTAATGCAATTATCAACTTTAAATTTTCTTCTTGGAAAAACCCAGGATAAAATTTAAAGCCCAAAGAAAAGATAGTTCTGATTACACCAATAGAAAAACTAACATCCAGACTGTCAATAAGGCTTCAGAATCCAGAACATTTGCACAGAAAAGACCTGTGCTGACTGCAGTGTTTGATCCATATCTTATAGCCATAATTAACACCATGCTTTATTTTCACCTCACACAGTTTTCTGTGGCCATGAAAATGGCCTCATATAACATTATTTGTCTGTGTCAATCTAATTAGGTTTCAGATCCAAATGATACTGAAGTCCTATCTCACAATATTTTTTTTTTAAAAAAAGGATGACTAATGTAACTTTTGCAGGTAATGTGCAGAGCCATAGGTCTTGCCCCTTGTAGATATATGTTTTCCTTTATTACCTTTTGATGATACAGACAAAAATACCCCTTTAAGTGCCAATAATGATGACATTGACTGAATCCATAAAAAATACTGGAAAATATTTGAAAAGATAACAGGAAAACTAAGGACACATTCCTAATATCACTAAGGTGATATTTCCAAGACCAGAAGAAAATAACAATTCATTATAGAGCAAATGCATATGTGTATTTTCTTTGCTCAGATAATAGTACTTTGTACGTATGTCAGTAGAAGATTACAGGAATATTTCTAAAAAAGAATAAAGTGAGATTTCTGGATAATAAATAGGACTGTGAAGAGATCTGCTTTCCATATCTACGTTTCACATGCACTTTTGCCATAGCCTTGGGTAAAACATATTCCAGTTACACTTTTCTCAGTTTTTCTAGCCATAAAACAGAAACAATACTTCCTCACCTCACTGGAATGAGGTCATGATCATCTTGGTACTGTTTGTTGTACGTATTTCAGGAGACAGGCAGCTATATAACTCAAGTAGTATTTCATAAAGAAAATATCATACAATTTCCTGTGTGCATCTAACTGTGAGATTATTCCCCACACCTCTGTTGTATCTTTTCTCTTGTTCCATTTCCATTTGAAGCCTCTGTTAATATTTTCTGTTAATCACACTATCAGATTAAAAATTCAGGATATATTAGTCTCAAATGGCATGCTTTACATACAAGACAAAGTATGACTATTTGTTTCTCTAGGAAATGTTTCTTTGATATTTTCTTTGTTATTTTTTTCCTAAACCTGTCAGGTGCCAACATAATTACCTAGAGAGAAAACAGTTTAAACTTGACATAAGAAAATGTGATTCAAATATTCAAACCTTGCATAATTAACCTGTCATTTTTTTCATGCAGTATGATTGGCTGTCTCATAGAAACTGTAGATTTAATAAAATTTAAATATTTTTCATCATATGTGTCTGACAAAAGATGAACTGGTACATGTCTACCCATCAAGGATTTTTCAAGAACTTATGCTAGGATAAGAAATGTGCTACAGAATTCCTGTTCACAGTTATTCACGAATTTACAGCAACTTCTTGAATCCATTATGCATTTTTCAACTCTGTATGTAAAGGGCAAGATATTCACTGAAGTCTGTGCATATCACTTCACTGTTTTCATTATCAACTCTCTTCTCAAGCTTAGGTTGGTGTCGGTCGAAGGCTTCAGTGCTGCCAAATCTTGTATGTAAGCAGAGCTCTCTGTTAGAATATTTTGAAACTCAATATAAGTATCCACAAGCATGTTTAAGTTACTTCTATTCACATATTATTCTTCTAATGGAGTGAGAGGGGTAGGGAAAGAAAACAGTGAGAGAATCTAAAAGTTCTAAGGTTTTTGAGACCCATTTTTAAGAGTTTGAATTTTCTCATGTATTTTGGGGGCAACCTGGACTGCAGTGTTGTCTGAAGACAACACAAATGATCTAGGTAGCTGGAACAGATATATATTGGACAATGTAATGCTAACCACTGAAATACACAAAAATCTTCATGGATATTACAAAATCCTGAGTGTCATGTTCTCACCTACTCTGAAAAAAAATAAAATGAGAGAAGAATTTAAGAAGTCATTTTAGCAAAGTAAATAATTGTAAACCTACTTCAAATGAAAAAAAAAGTAATTAAAAAAAGATGTTTTAAATGTTTATGATATTACAAGTCTTTTAAGAAAGGGTAAAGTGATGGTAAAGTAAGACTGAGCTGCTGTGCAAACTAAAGGAAGGAAATTGGCATAATGCAGATTGATAAGAGATCTGGAAACTTTCTTCATACACAGATAGGAAGATCAAAGGTAACTTTTCCAAACTGTCTAGTCCTGATGTGTAAAATAGGAATCAGGCAGAACACCTTAAGCTTTGTATATTTACAAAAGAACCTCGTGCAGCAGCTAAAGAATGCTATGTCTGGATAGCATGTATTTATGTGGAAGAGAGAATAAGGCCAACCACAATATATCAAGTCTAAGAACTAAGAAATTACACTAAGAAATATACCTGCATATGCTTAGTTTGTGTTCACGTAACAAAAGTGGGTTTTTGTAGATGTTCATATCACCAACCACAACAGGAACACAAATGGGCCTTCCTTCTGTTTTAATCCCATGGTGAGTGTACTTCTCCCATACAGCTTGTCATAAAAATTCCACTATCCTCCAGAATCCCCAAGCAGGGGCTCTTCTTGGAAAAGGCCTGAGATTGGCAGGTTCCCTCATAACTAAATGATATTGTAAAATAATGTCAGCAACAACAAAACTGTCCATGACAACTTCTGTTTACTTTTTCTTGACATCTGCATTCTCATGAGTGAAAACAGCATTAAGTCGTGAGTTCAAAATGCAACTACCTGCTGCAAATGTAAATATCAGCACATTCCAGAGTTAGACTTGTAAATTTCTTCACCTCTTGTTTTAGGGCAATAAGCCAATGGATCTGGCTTCTAAATATATGAAATTTGTCAATATTTTTGTCACAAATGGCTGACCAACAAGGAAAGTAACAGCACAATAGTATTTTGGAATATTTTGCTGCCTCAGGCAAAAACACTGAGTACACTATTGCAATCCAAGAATGAAAACATTATGCAGAGGCTTTGCTTTGTGATTTGAGCCAAGTTAGTATAAAAATCAAAATCATAATAGTCTAATATATATTGGACCAAGTTTTATGGGAATTGAAGACTATTACTTCAGTGATAATGGTCACTGAATTGTGCTTCTCTTTATATTCTTGCACACACAATTACTCTAGTATCACATCAAGTATCACTTGAACAGGTATTGCAATGGGTTGAAATTCACCTCCTCCCTTCCACAAAGCATAGTAAATAGAACGTGTGCTGTGAATATAGGTGAAGAAGACATACGACCAGCAATTTCAGTTGAGCAGTAGATGTGACTCGCAATTATTGTATGTGAAGAGTGTTCATAGTATATAGAACTGACATATGTCTTCTGTATAATTTTTAATCCCAATATATCCAGTCCAGGAACTCTATAATGCTGCACTTGGGGCCCCAGTGTCATTCCTATGCGTGTAATTAGAAACAAAAGGATTTTGAAACAAGGGAAATCTAAGCAGATGTTAAAAAGTATGTTTATTTTGAAAGAGCAGCCATTTAAAAGGTAGGAAATTTATGTAATAGTTCTCACTCCACTATTCTGGATCAATGGGATAGATATAATCTTTTCAAAATGCATAGCTAGAATATTTGATTTGCAGCACATGTAAAGGTTTTCTTCTGATCTAAGACTGGGCTCAAACTAGCTAAAAATTGTGTGAAGAGTGTTCATGTCTCTCCTAATTTTTTAAAAGTATTAATAAAGAGATAAATATGTAAAAATTTGAATTAATAAAGCAGGCCTTCAGAATGTTTTTATTTATAGCTGTCAGGCACTCTCTATGATTAGTAATTAATTTCAAAAAATCTTGGAGTTCAAAAGCTGAAATCATTTAGTGGGTGAACTATATAAAAGTGCTTATGCTGATAAAGCTATATAACATATGAAGTGAGAGAGATGGTAGTCAAGAAAGAGGATGTTGTATTATTCAGAGACATGCTATTTTCCATAAAATGTCAAATAGTTTTCAGCATGCAGGCATTTAATAATACTTTTTGGGTTTATTAAATATCTTTGGGGGGAGTGTGGACAAGAATTTCTGAAGATACATATTATCATTTATACTTGGGAGTACTGACTAAGAGATGATTCAAAACGCAGTGCTCGCTTACAGGTACATTATCCATCTCAGGAAAAAAAAATACTTTCTTGACTGCTATTTTACTTACTTAAGGCATTTATGATTTATGGTATAAAATTACAGCTATTTAAATGACAGAAGAAAAATATGTTGCATACAAACTACAGCTTTCTTTCATTTCACACTCTTCAATTTTTGGGCCAGATTTGTATGCTTGCTTGTTTTTCCCCATCAGATTTGGCATACAACAGACCTCTGTGATCTTTGCTCAATTAAAGGTGGAAAAGGAACTGAAACAAAAGAGGTGAGGACAGAATTGTTTGTGAGCCATTCAACACAGCTGTTGTAAATATTATACACTTGCATTATGCGGTGGCCTTTTACATAAAAAAGAATTGTGTTTGTCACCATTTGGAGCTGTTTTGCTTTGTTATTCATAAATAAATTCTTTTAATATTGTTAGCTTTATTCGTTTGTTTTTGGGTGGTTTTGTTTCTTATCAACCTTTCATTAAGGACTTCTATTTTTTTCAGCTAAAACACATTCTCTAAGATTTATCTGGCAGTAAAAAGAGATGTGTTTTCTAAGCGTAATGTAAAACATGAAAACTAAATTGCCTCTGTTTCCTCATGTTGTGATTACCAGAGACTTACCTAAAGATGACAGATTTCACACTTGACAGAAGTCAAGTTTTTTGACTTCTTAAATTTTATTTGGAGGTAAAACTCTGTTACTCTTGATCAGAACTGGTCAGATTCTAATTTTTTAATGTGTTTTAATATAAAATTGCATTATTTCATATAATATCACTTAGCCATGGGGATAATCAGTTGGAAAATACCTCAGTGCCTCATTGTGGCTAACAAGCTAATGTTACTCTTAGATAGACTCCCTTAAGGTAAGAAAGGTAGACTATGTAAGAATAAGGAGTTTATATTATCTTATTTTCAGCAGTGAAGAAACAGTTACATGGATATCGTGTACATTCTGAGATTCAAGATTGACAGAAGATATTGAAGACCCATGAGGAATAGAAAGTTGACAATATAGAGCTCTTTAGACTAGTAAAGAAGACTGAAAATTGAACAGAATCTGAGTAAAATTGATATTGGAAGTATTCCAAGTCTTGCTACCTATTCAAATATTTGTGAATGCATTTTACTGGATTTTACATGACCAAAAAAATATTAACTCAAACTTGTTGTGGTTTGATACTTTAGTCCCTTTTCTTGAACTATAAATTAACTTCTTTTTTTAAAGGTCATATATGCTTTCCTGCTTAGCAATTTGGCCTGATATTCATTTAATCAAATAGACTCCTTAAGTGTGCAAAGCATATCTTTTTCACACACCTGAGGAAAAATCTGTCTAAAATTTGGTAAAGCTATTGTACTCGGATGGTGAAGCTGATTTGCATGTGTGCAACAATTTCAATATGCTTTAAATACACATGCAGAGAGACTCTACCTTGTGAATGCCCTCCTTTTAAATCTTTCAGGACTCATGCCAGATTCATGCTGGCCCCCACGAGCTCAAATTCCTGGACAGTAAACAACTCAGAACATAGGGAAATCAAAAATACAGTCATTAGTGTAAAAAACCCCAGTAGTCTACTATGCAAAGAACATAATTTGCAGGTCTAATTAAGATCCCAATTGTTTTACATTTCCTCTGTAATGACTGACGGCATGAAGAGCCAGAATTCATCAATCCAATTTTTCTGAATTCTAGACTACTTCACTTGAGTAGCTAAAATGATGTTAACTGTGTCTGAGTCTTAGTCTATAAATAAGTCTGTTTGTTTAAACAATAACTTGTATAAAGCAAGGAGCTTTTTCCTTCCTTCCTTCCTTCCTTCCTTCCTTCCTTCCTTCCTTCCTTCCTTCCTTCCTTCCTTCCTTCCTTTTCTCTCTTTTCCTTCAGTATTAGGATGTGGCAATGTCACTGAGCTTTCAACTGCCTGCTTCAGGCTAAGCTTCCATCTGATTCCAGTATTTTACTTGGTTTCATTTCAAATGGAGCCCAGTTCAACAATATTTTCAAGAACTCAAAACAGAAAGGTAAATGAATGGTGAAATACATTAATAAAACTCTCATTATGAGGTTCTGTCACCTTTGAGAATATATCCTGGGAAGGAAACCTATCTTGCTTCTTTTCTCTCTCTCTCTCTCAGTCTGGCAAGCAGCATGGTAATAGCCATTTACCCATCAGGAAGAAGCAAAGTATCCTAAGACCTTCTACTGCTATCTGTTATTTATCCCTCATAATGACTGTCTGAAGCAATTTAATCTCTCAGCACTATCTTTTCCTGGCAGAAGAGTGGTTGGTGCCTGATGATGGAGATGACAAAGTTTATGAACAGTTAGACACAAATAGGAAAGAGGCCTAGTAACATTGTTCTATGAAAATATTAGGTCACATTTGAATAAGAACATATGTACTATAAGGGACATATTTTGTCTTGACAATGTACAAGGAGTACAGTTCCTGACTGGCACAGGAATTAGTCAGTGTCTTGAGTTCTATTCCGTAAATACAGTAGGCCTTACTGTCAACTTTTTGTCATGCTTCTACTTATGACATGCTTCTTTTTTCTTTAACTTGGCATTTGTTTCATTCACAGATGTGTAAAGTTGGATGGTACTTTCAAAATAGTTCTGACAGTGTTGCAACTGTAAGTTTAGTTTATATTGTATATGCCAAAGTTTTCCAAAGGAAAATTATTCAAAGGAATAGGTTGCAGGCTTTATTAATATTACTCTTTTTATTGGTGGTGCGCATAGAATTTTCTACCCTTTTGACATCATATGGATACAAAAAATCATACTAGACTTCCTTATAAGACTCCCAATGTTTTTTTTTTTTAGAAGAGTTTATGCTTAGGAATTTTTTTATGCTTCTAAAATATAAACATAACTTTTGTCTTCTTCCTAGAACCTCAGTAACATCTTTATACTTCTCACATGCAAGTAGGCAATAACAAATCTTATATTTGGGCCACAGAAACTAATTCTGTAATGGCTGAAAAAATACATGTGAGAAAAACAGGCTTGTTTTCACTACCTGTTCTATCCTTTTTCCATATCAATCATATGACAAAACTCAAAGCATATTTACCCAAAAGAAACATTATTTAATCTCTAGCATTTTGGGAATGACCTTTAAATAATATGTGTATTGTCATGCAGTATCTATGTAGAGTTTTAGTTTAAACATAATGAGCAGTGGTAGAACATGAAACACCGCTAATGTTTTTACAAGCTATCTGTCATACCTCCATTGGCATTTTCAATCAAATCCCTTGAGGGTGCTTACTTCTACAAATAGCAGCCAAAGCATGAACTTTTTTAATCAGAAAGTTTCTATAATGGCTAACAAATAATTTCTACTGTCACTTATCATAGATGTTTTTTCTAAGGAATGCACCATATGTTCCCTCTCTAACCATGCCTAAGTTACTGCAAAAGATGATGTGCAACTACAAGAAGAAAAAAATGTAAAGTATAAAAAGTGTAAAAAATAAGTGTAAAAGCAGAGCACTGGTTCTTTAAAATCAAACTACCATCAAAAAAGGCTCTTCATCTGCTGGAAACTTTTAGTTTTCCTATGCACTTCCTCTGTTTCCGACAAAGAATTTTTCATCAATTATGTTATGTCTGCTAGAAGATTTAGGGATTGATTTCAGTATGCTTGATACAAGGATTTGTTTTGATCCAAAATACTCAAAAGAGAGAAAAAGAAAACCCCAATTATACATAAAAGACTATAATCCTTTCAAATTTTATACCATTAAAAAGTTAATATAAATTTTCATTTTGAAGGAATACAGATTTAAGAATTGGTCTAAAAACTCACCAAAACAGGTAACAAACACAGATTAAAAGCACAGAATAAATCAACAATATTAGTGAGATAAACCCAGCAATCTAGTAGGTTTCTTGCCAAGATTATCCTGACAAGAAAAAAAGACTAATGAGGTAATTTCTTTTGCCAACCAGACAGCCTGTGAAGAGGAATGTGCCTAGTAATAATAGTAAAAATCCAGAGCCCAAAGAGATATCATTGCATTTCAATTCACAGAAAATATGATCATAGTGTGCTATGCATTAACAGCGTCCTCAGCAATGTGACTTTATGCTCTCACTAAAGAATGTCTGTAAAATGGACTTACACATGTAAGAGCTGTAAGATTAGCAAATAGTAAATTTACAGGGTGTTGGGAAAACATTCAGAGCTGGCTCTTCAAACATTGCAATTCCATTGAGGTTGGCTGTTAGTCATCTATGTGTCTGAGGATCTCAGCCAATATCTCCTGAATTTTTTTCCCCAGTATATTTGGCTTATGCGACGGAGATAAGTATGATTTTGATTTACATAGTGCTGGTATTTTTCCTAGCTTTTAATATGCGTTTTTCTTCAGATAACACCAACTTTTCATTGCATTTTTAACTTATTCTGGTCACTTAAGTACTAATTTTAAAGAACTATCTGTGGATTAAAAATCTATTTACTGAATAAATTAGCATGCATAAATCAGTATGTGTATATATACTCATTTCTATATATAGAATCTTATATTGATCATATGCATTACTTAGCATTTATTTGCATTGAATTTTGTCTCACATTTCATTGCCCAGATTACTTATCGGGTTTCCTCTCACAGCTGTGAAAAAATAAATTGCCAGGACCAAGATCATTATCTAAGATTTCCCTGTAAACAGTGAAGTATGTGATTCATCCTTCTGTAAGCTGAAATGGATGGACCAGCTTCCTAACGTATATATCTTTCCAAACTCTATACTAGAAGCTTAAATGTCAAGTTTAGTCTGGATATCAAACTTCTAGACAGCTAAACTTGGATTACATTAATTCCATCCTAAGTATCATAAGGTCTTTCAACTATTTATTCTATGCACATTTATCTTACTCTATTCAAAATAATTAAATAATTGTTTAATCAGAAACTTCTGTGACCTCAGAGTCCATCATCTTTATAACACTGCTTGCACTGCAGAGCACAAGGTGCTGGTGGGACCCCACTCCTAACAGCTGTTTTGAAGGTTAGACTATAAATTGAAATTAGTAATTTAACAATGTCATATTCAAATTCCTTTACAACTCTTGGGTAAATATTGTCTATTCCTAGCAAATTGGTTTTGTTCATTTTCATCAACTTCAGTTCAGTTAGAAGGCCTTTTTGAGACTCACCTTGCTACCAATATCTCTTATGGCTTTAATATTGTTGGATGCCTCTTGTACATTTTGACAGTTTTGGGTTCCACCATCTCTAACAGTCATCTGACTTCCAGAGCACATAGAATGAATTTTATTTCAATGGTTTTTATATGTTGCTTCTTAGAATTTCTTTTTTTCTGTCTGGTTTATAATAATTCTACATTTGGTTATGAAGAATTAATGCTCTTTTCCCTTTTATAAAATTGAAGACTTCCACTTTAGGAAGAAAGCTTTTCTACCTCTTTCCACTTCCTTTACTCTTATGGTTAGCCATACAGAGCAAATAATAGTGTTTCAGTCCCTTCATTATTTTTTTTGTCCTAGTCTTAACTTTTTTTTTTTTAGATATTCCTCATGCCTACTGAAAACACTTTATTCTTTTCTGCTTTTTAGGTAATCTTGTATCTGTTTTGCTTAATTTTATGGCATTTCTCTTTTGAAAGAAAACTAAAGAATTATTCAGTTGAATTATGAGTTTTTACTTTTCTTAGGTAGGTAATCAACACAGTCACTATTAAAACAATTTTTGGATCAAGTATCCTACAGCTCTCAATAAGAAATCAAGAGATTTCATTTTTGTGATTTGCTAGAGGCAAATTTCTCCAAAAAGCATTTGAATTTAAAAAAATGTAACACATGATAGCACAATGTTCATCCAGCCTATGTGTGAACAATCAAAATCTCTCAATATGATTCTGCTTATTACTATGACTATGTTTTGGGGTTTTTAAATATTTTTCAATCATTTTCAATATCCTATCTAGATTATTGATCATACATAGTCCTAATTTTAAAAACTTCAGGTATGGTATTTCAGGCTACTGAGCTTGTCTGCTATGTTCGATGTGGCTAATTACAGTCCAAATAATATTTTCTGCCTTATTACTAAATTTAAAATCCCTGTTCTTACATAATTTTTCTCAGAAAAAAAATACATGTTTGGCATTGCACATGGAGCACACCAAGCAATGCAATGAAGTCCTCATCTCTGTCTGGAGTTTATAGCTGGCATTTCTTGACAGAACTGATCCATGTGTCACTATCAATTACATCCTCTTCAAAGACTAACTTGTTCTAGAAGTATGGAATGGAATGGAATGGAATGGAATGGAATAGAATAGAATAGAATAGAATAGAATAGAATAGACCGTGTCTGTTGGAAGGGACTCCTAATTATCATCTAATCCAACCGCCGGACCAATTCAAGGCTGACAAAAATTTAAAGTATATTATTGAGAGCATTGTATAATTGTCTCAAACACTGACAGGCTTGGGGTCAGTGTTTAAGAGGCAATTGGACAATGACTCTCTAGGAAGTCTGTTGCAGTGCTTGACCACTCACTCAGTAAAGAAATGCTTCCTGCAGTCTAAGTCTCCAGATTTGAACCATTTCCACATGTCCCATCACTGCGCAGCAGTGAAGAGCTCCTCCCTTTCCACTTGCCCTCCTCAGGAAGCTGTAGAGAGCAATGAGAACTCCTTCCAGCCCTTTTATCAGTTTTGTTGCCCTCCTCTGGACTTATTCAAGGACCTTCATTTTGTTCATAAATTGTGAGGCTCAGAACTGCACACAGCACTCAGATGAGGCAGCACCACTGCTGAATACAGTGGATTCACCACCTCTTTTGACCAGCTGGTGTTGCTGTGTTTGATGCACCCCAGGATGGGGATTGTTCTCTGGGCTGCCAGGGCACAGTGCTGCCTCATACTGAGCCTGCTTTTGCATGGGACCCCCAGATCCCTTTTCAAGGCTGCTCTCCAGACACTCATCTACAAATTTTTACTTGTGTCTGATGTCAGTCTGTCCTCGGTGCAGAGTCTGGCACTTGGACTAGTTAAATTTCATCCTAATAATCATTTCCCAAAGTTTCAATCTATCTAGATCCCTCTGCAAGGCCTCTTGCCTCAAGAGTCAATAGCATGTCCCAGTTTAGTATCAACAGCAAACTTGCTAATGGCGCATTCAACTCATGCATCCAAATAAAATAAATATTTTTAACAGATCAGGCCCTAAAGTTGAACCCTGAGAACACCTCTGATGGTTGTCACCAGTGAGATGTAGCCCCACTCACTACAACCATTTGACCTTTGCCCTTTAGCACACTGAACCTGCTTGTCCCAAACAACAGCTCCTTGCTTGTCCCAAGTTGAATACTCTGTCCAGAAGGATGCTGTGAGGGACAATATCAAAAGGTTTACTAAAAATCCAGAAAAAATACATCCACCACTAATACTGTCCCTGCCCGGCTCCGTGGGTCCCACGTGCCCCCACAGAAGCACGGGTGGGTTCAGTGCTACAGTCGGTAGCAAAGAGTCGAGAAGGGCCTTTGTGTGCGTTCCAGCAGGAGCATTTATTGCTGCTATACTGTCGAAGGGTGCAGAGGCAAATACCAACATGAGCCCGAAACTCCGTTTTATCTGGGGGTGGGGAAAAGGCGGGGCCAGGGAACAGGGACCAGTGGGGAGCTCTGGGGGAGTGACGAGGGGTAGAGGCTGACAGCCAACTGGGGAATCCAAACTGGGATAGATTAACATAACAGAACAAGCATCCTGGGAGAAGCCTTTCTGGTCACCCTAACATGAAGTGGTTCCTGTGGTACTGGGGACTTGTTTCACTGAAAACTCTCTGTCCCTTGTAATGTATGTTCACCGGTCACCACACACCACCTTCAGTTCATCCACTAAGTGGGTAACTTTATAATAGCAGGATATCAAATTAGTTACAAAGGGCTTTCTTTTCTGAACCCTGTGTTGACTATATCTGATGATTTAATAGTTCTTAAAATGCCTTTCCATATGCCTCAGCATTATATTTCAATCTCAGTATAATCTTCTCCGTAATTTCCCCAGCCTGAGAGGTCCATGGTTCCCTGGATCTCCTCTAACCATTTTTGTAAATTGGAATAACATTGGCCAGCTTTCAGTCAACAGGGACTGTCCTTTTCTTAGATGATTGAGAGGGCTTCTGTCATAACATCTGCTACCTCCTTCAGTACTTTGGGATGAATCCTCTCAAATTCCATAGTCTTGTGAACATTCATCTTATGGTCTCTTACTATTTCAGTCATTGCAAATTAAAAGCTGCTGATACCATACTTGTGTTCCTTCAGCTTGAGGGACAGGGCATCCCAAGGTCTACCACTATTATTAAAAACAGAGTGAGTCAGAAACCTCATTGACTATCTTGGCTTTTTCTTAATTCATGATAGTCAGATGACCATCTTCAAAAATTATTGGTCGGATGTTTAGTTTATATCTCCTCTTGCTATTAATATACTTTTAAAAAGCTTTTCTTGTTATCTGAAACAACACTGAGCAGTTTCCATTCTAACTGATGTTTGGCTTTTTGTTTCTTCTCTCTGCATGAATGAACCACAACTCTGTACTCTTCCTGCAAATCTCACTTCCTGAGATCATAGAATTAATTTTTTTCCGCTTGAGATTCATGAGAATTTCCCAGTTCAGCCAAAGCAGTCTTCTGCTCTGCTTGCTTGACTTGTGACACAATAGAATTGCCTACTCCTGTTCTTATATGTTACTTATCAATTTGGAAAACAAGTATTATCTTAGGGGGAAAAAAAAGAGGAAAAAGGTCCTTTAATACATGTTTCTACTTTCCACAGATTCCTTTTCTTCCTAATGAATGAAGAGCATGCTTTTTTCCGCTTTGTAAATTCTCTTGAACATCTAAGCATGATTTTACTATTTTAAAATTATGTCCCATCTATTGAGGATCAGTTATATTTGAGGATACTGCAAGTGTTCTGTGCCTTTGAAACAAGTGCTGAAATCCCTGTTGTTTTCAGCAACACAGGATACAGTTTGAAAGTGTAGCAGTGGACCTGCTGTGAAGGAGAAGCAGGCAAGCAAACAGTGTGGAGTATATACTTTTATTTAATGACAAAATTGTTAAACAGACCCTGAAGGTACAAATTCTAAACTACTTTTGAACTTGAGCTTTTTTTTTTCTTTCATTGAGATTAGAAAAAGCAATCAAATAGTTGACATATATGTTTAAGATAAAGCTTGATAAATTTTATAGCCTACAATTACAAATATTTTCTCACTCAGGAAGTTTCTTTTCTACATGTTATTCTATTTGCTACTACAACCAAGGCCATAGAATCTGAAAAAACCTATGTTCAGCTAAACTTTGCTGTTTCATCTAAGCCTTGTAATGAATATGATTAGTTTTAAAATTAAGTGGTAAGTTCTGTGGAGATTTAAAAGATTAGAAAAACACAGTTATAGTGCTTTATTTTATCCCATTTGTGATAAACCCTTCTTTTCATTTTTTTCTAACAACTGCTTTTTAAAGAGAAAAATACAATGCTACCTGTCAGTTAGGAGCACATTCTTTCACAATAGGAAAGAGACAAGCCAATTTTGCCTGCAGATATATTTGAGAAATCACAGTGCAGTGACTAATTAAACAGCAGTGGTAACTATTTTTTGAAAATTATGAAAGATGAACACCTATGAGAAGCCAATCCGATATTGCTTTGTAAAGAAGATAGATCTGTTAAAACCAGTTATTATTCCATTTAGTAATGGAACACATATAAAAAGAAATGTAACTATTTTGAAAATGTCAAGATAGCAAGAAGAGTATTTTTTATAAACAATAAGAGTGAGGGAACTTGTAGGGGGGAACTTTGATTTTTGTTTGCTAATTACTCAATAAAATTTAAAAATTGCTCAGATACAATAAGGTAAAAACAGTCGTGAGGAAAATTTCAGAACTGGTGAGATTTTTTTATGATATTTTAAACTTAACAAGTCAATGCATTTACTATAGGGAAATAACCCTAAATGAGTGTGAGAATAGATTGAATGACCCAATCTGAGATGCTCTTCTATAAAAGAAAATGTTGTGTATCAAGGGTTTAAGTGAAGTCCCATTCAGTCAATGGAAAGACTCCAGATGCAGGAGACTCAAATAATCACTTCTCAGTCTTCTGGTAAAATATGCTTTAAGTAATACATACTCCAGCTTAAAACAGATTTGAAAGTTTGAGAATTCTGTTTCACTTCTCAGTTGAAAAGAGCCCCAAAAATTTGTGTATTGCTGTGCATTGTGTTTGGTGTATGTAAAACACCTTACAACTCCTAAGAAAATGTAGACAACCATCTACGTGTCCCTTCCCAGGCTTTCAATGCCATGGCATTTCTACATCTATTTTGCCTTAGGGTCATCTTGAGAACAACGTATGTTTCTAACAAGAAACAAGTTTAAAAAAAAGTTGTCAAGAACAACATAAAGAACTGCAGCCCTCAGTGTAAGAGTAAGATGTTAGGCTGAATTTTATCTGTGAAATGGATGCTCCAAATATATAATTAAATAAATTTAACATTTGGTTGAAACTAAGCTTTGAAAACGCATACTTTTATAAGATCTTGAATTCTTTTCTTGTCTTTAAATGTACAGAAAATACTTGGATTTTTGAACTTCAGACCTGTCTTGGGGTGACGTTATGAAGCCACTTTATTCCTTAACCGTCCACTCAATGCCCAAGGACGCTGTGTATTTAAGATGGACCTGGGGGTGGGGCTGGAGCCAGGGACTGGAGGGGGCGGTTGAATGGTTCAGCCCAACTGCTCCAGGGTGTGGGCAGGGCTCGGGAGGGAGTGCACCAGGAGCGCTGTGTTGCTTTTCTGGGTTTCCTTTGTGTTCCAGCTAGCTGGGAAAATATTCTATTGGTTTCTTTTTCTTGTTCTTTTCTCCCTTTCCTTCCCCTTGCCTCACTGCCTCCCTTCCCTCCTCGCCAGTCCGGGGAGCCTGCGGGGTAGCCCCGGCAGGCCCGCGGGGTGGCCCCGACTGGTCCGAGCCCACGTGTCTGTTCCCTCTCTGGAAATTTGTTGTATTTTGAGGGTTTTTTTTTTATCCTGTTCTACCCTGTTTTGTTTGTGTGTTAATAAACAGTTTGGTTTCTTTTTCCCACTTTCGCTTCTTGTGACCCATTTGTCTCATTGATGGAGGAAAAGGGGAGGAACACTCATTCCAGAGTGTTTCCTCCTAAGTTTTGCCTCAAAAAACGAGACAAGGACAAGTTCCTATAACATGCCTGATAGTTTCCTTGGTTACAGAATTTTGTATATGACCAGAAAATTCTGATATGAGGAACTGTTTTCAAACTAATGGCTGAAGGCAAAAATGAAGGTACTAAAAACTAAAAGATTTGTTTGTTTTTTAGTGTAAAGAATACAAGACAACTTTCAAGTAGCATTCGTGCTTAAAAAGTCAAATTGAGCATCGTTTGTTATCCAAATTTAGCTTTCCACATTAAAAAAATCTGACTTAAAAGCATCCCTTCCAGTTTTAAGTGGTCCCAGCCTGAAACATCCAGATGAGACAGGACTGTCCACCTTTGAAATTCATCTACGCACAGTCATCCATGGTTCATATACAACTTGTGTGGAAGATGAATGCTGTGGATTCCTCTTCCATTTAGCTCTCTGCTGGCAGCAAATTTGTCAGAGGCAGTTGGTCTGCTCTAAGGTTTTACCTTCTCTTCAGAAAATAAATTAGGAGTATTAAAACTTCAGAAGATAAGATGCCTCTGAAGCACTGTTGAACTCTGCTGCTAGGCAGGAGGTAGGGGAGAGACATTATGTATTCAATGCTGACATTTCTGCTAAAGGCTGCAGTAGGTCTTGAACAAATCATTAAAGTAGTTTGTGTTAGGAAATAGACTTTTAGGAGGTTTTAAATATATTAATTCTATTTTCATATTAGTTTTATTGAATTAAGACTACATCATAGTCCTTTTTTGTAAAAAAACAGTTAAGAAATGTACTCAATATATTTCCATTGATACTGAGAATAAACTATTAATTGATTTCAGTGGTGTGTCATGAGATGTTGTTGGGGTTTTTTTCAATGAAGAGGCAAAAAAAGAATAGTCATTATAATTACTTAGAATATTTTTTTCTCAAGAAACACCTTCCCTTTTATTTAAAATTTGGAATAGTGTTATGCAAGCCATTTCTAATCCTGTTAGAATGTGAGATCTACATTTCCATAATTCACCATTAGCAGTCTAATTACATGTGAACACATTAACAGCACACAAAATATTAATTACAGCAATATAAATCACATTCTTCATTGTCCCATTCTCATTCTCACCCATCATCACTTCCATGCAA
>NW_024582091.1:18237765-18254654 GCF_017639235.1 Corvus kubaryi
TCTTCATTGTCCCATTCTCATTCTCACCCATCATCACTTCCATGCAAGGAGGTGCTATGAAAGTATGAAACATACAGAAACAACACTAAAAGTGCATGGAGAAACATCAGAAAAGACCACAAATGCAGCCAGAACTATCTCACATTTCCCATACAATGAATATTAAAAAAGCCTAATTACCTAGGTGTTGAGGGCAAAGTGCAAACTATTCTTCAGCAAAATACACAGTTAAGAGAGTGTCTGTTCTCATTAAAAGATTAGCAACTAATGGCTTTTGCCCTTAGGAGACACTTTTAAATGCAAAATATATTATGAGCAACCTGTAATTTTCAAAAATCTAGCCATACTTTCTTCTTTATAAATCCTAATTGGGTCTTTGAAAAACCCACTCAATAAAGAATGTAGGTGAACCTGTTCTAGAATTAATTTAAAAATTAGGAATATACAAAAATTTGAGTACCAAAAAGTTAAATAGGTACTGTCAAGAATGTCAACATTTAGAAACTTTGACTGTTAAAAATAGAAAGTTGAAAATAAAAATGACAGTTACCTTCTGTTAAGCCAAAAGGAAAGAAACCCAACCACAACAAAACCCACTCCCCAACCAAGCAACTAAATAAACAAGCAAGTGGATATAACTTGAATGTGAACTTTCTTAGTTTAGAGTGCTAAAAGCAGTGTTATAACAATGGTAATTCCAAACAACTCTGTTAGTGGCAAATGTATTTTAAAAATACTATCCCTAGGAGCATGGAAGTGGTAGAAAGTATAGACGTGTCTGGGAATGCTTCTTTGCTCAAGCAATAACTATAGCTGTCATTTTACTTAAAACTGGTTCTTACAAATACTTGGGAATATGACAAATGACTCAGTAATGCATGCCTTGATATGTAAAAGTGTTCATGTGGACAAGTGTGAAAAGGTCTGAAGATTCATGTATTTACCATGACAATCCCTTGGACAGAAGCATGTAAACCAGGAAACAGACATTTTGAATGATATTTGGAGTTTCTGTGCTGACTTAGTGAAAATGGCTTTTTTGTTATTATTTTATGGGTCAATAGATTTCTGCAAACATACATAGCATGGACCACAGTAATATGCCACTACATTACTTTTGCTCAGTGACAGAAAATATAAACAGAAAAAAGCATTTGGAAGATTCTAGTGAAAGCTTAGTGTTTAAAGAGAATAGAGGAATTATACATTTTGTTTTGTCAATAAGTAAATCATTAATAAGCTGGTTGTAAAAATACAGTTGTATCTTACAGGTAAGGAAATGTTCACATGTGATAAAAATATGCTCAGTTATTCACAAGATGTGGACTGCTTTTACTAACTAAAAAGATCAATGAGAGAGAAAAGATATAAAGTGTGTTTTGCAGTTGATAGTTGTGGTCCTGTAGACTGAGGTATTTGATACTGTGTCTAAACACTGGAAATGAGATTTCAAGGACAGTATTAAGAGGAACTTCCAGAACTGCCTTCAAGTCATGTGCTTATATGCAAAAAAGAGCCAATTAAGGAGAATTAACTGTTTTGTCCAATTCATACCGACAATCTATTCCTTCCCTCAATAAGTGGTTAGTTAATCCTGCCTTCATCAGAAAAATAGAAATCAATATTCTTCCAGACCTGGATAGTGGAACACACCACATGACCAAGGGCATAATCATGTTGTGCATAATTTATACTTCAGCCTCCAAGTTGTGCCAGAGGAGGTTTTGATTGGATAGAAGGAAAAATTTCTTCATCAAAAGGGTTGTCAAGCATTGGAACAGGCTGTCCAGGTCAGTGATGGAATCACCATCCCTTGAGGTATTTAAAATATGTTTTGATGTGTCACTTAAGGACATGGTTTAGCATTGGACTTAGCTGTGTTAATGGTTGGACTAAATGATCTTAAAGGTCTTTTCCCAACAGAATGGTTCTAGGATTCTACAATTAATATCTCCAGTTTAAGTTTTCATATCACATGTGCAAGAGATCATTTAAGTCATGTCTTGCAGCTGGACACACAAGTACATTTTCACAGTTCTGAGATTTACCTGCAAATTTCTGCTGTCCACTCTTAGTTACAGGGTTGGATCCAGAAAAGCCTATGTCTGTGCCTCATTTGTAATACTTATACTATAATGTTAACATACCTGATACATCAATTATCTTATGTTCAGGATTTCAGCAAGGTAATCTCTATGTTCATGCTGCTTCCTGGGAAACTAACAGACTTGTTCTTGTCAAGGGGATAAGAGCTTGCAAATAATTACTTGCACATCTTATGGAGTCCAGAATTTCCTTACTCTTATCTGTCTGTTCAAGGCCTAATTACGGATTGGTCCTGAATGGGATTTCTAGGTCTTTAGTACATCATAAATAATAAATAGGTAACAGTAATAAATTGACTTTACCATACTGTGAGAGTTCATTCTATAGCCAAGATATTGTTTTGTGTGAAACTAACAGCACTGAACTTAAGATGAGTTGCCACGTAAATAAATACAGCTACCTTCAATACAGTTTCTGAACTGCTTCTCCATGAAATCACCCCGTCAACTGGAATTCTGCCTGACAATCAGATACTATAGCATAAGTTACTACAAAAAAATTTCAGTGTTAGCATATCACTCCCACAAGAATCTCATTTATATTATGAGTGACACAAAATTTAAGAGCTGTCTCTCTTGGTGCTGACCCTCAGGTATTTTTCAGCAATGTTTGCTACTTGTGTAAAAATGTAACTCTTTATTTGAGAAGCAATATAGCCAGGTACAAGAGACTTTTGCAGTTTTCCATTGCCAGTGTTTTTATTTCCTCACCCTGTGGACTGTTTATTCTAGGGAGAGAAATCACTTCCCCTAAAAAAGGAATTCAGAAAAACCAGTAAAATTTTCAGATATTTGCGTATTACAACAAGTCCAGGTCTGAATGGATAAACTGTGCAAGCTCTGCAAAAGTAAGTTTCAATGTATTTTCAACTGTATATCATAGATAAATTAACAAAGGACCAACAGATCTGTGATCTTTAACAAAGAATACTTTTTTTTTGTGGTTTTCTACTCTTTTTCTGTACAAGCAGAGAAAGAGTTTACTCCCCTTTCTGTTTTGAAATGTGTCTCTTAATGATAAATGAATATGGCAATGGCACATAGGGATTTCTGATTATACAATTTGTCTTCAGTGCCACTAGATATAATTTCCTGTTTCAATCTTCTCCACCTTTTTTCTGTTATATCAAAATTGCTAGGATTTTATAGAAGTGTTTTTCTCTGCAAAAGCTTGAAGATATAAATAAAATGAAATGCAGTGAGTACTTAAGATCTGAAAAAACATTGCTAATTTGTTTTCCATCATATTCAATATTCAGTTCTCCACAGACCAAGCTCAGGCAGGAAGAATGAAAACTACACACAGCACAGAAAACCTGCAATGATGGACACATACACTACACAGAATTACAAAAAAAAAAAAGAGCCACACAGATGAGAAACATTTAAAGTACTGAAACACCTACACACCATTCATGTCTCATAATAAATTTTAACTATGTAACTGCCACTTAGAAAAATGTGTCTTAAGCTAAAAGTCCAAGAACTTTAAAGCACAACAACTTGGTACAAGTAAATGCATTAAAAGTAAATGCATGCAACACTGACAAGTGTTTTTCAGCTGCCTGGCAAGTATATGTAATATGGGATGTCACAAGTAATTTGATTTAATTTTATTATTTAGTTTGAAGTGCCTCATTTGCTTAAGAATTATATATTTTGCATACACACTCGACATTTTATTTCATTTTGTTTGATATTTAATTCTATTTTTGTGAAGTTTATGTTGAAAAGACATGACAAGTTGTAGAGGATCTTATCACCGTCTGGAAATTATCTTCTGGTATAGCAATGTCACTTCTTTTGCTGCTCTTAGTTTAATTCTTCAAGTGTTTGTTTTTTAGCTTTGGCTGCACATCTGTACCCTTCTTAAAGTAAGCCTTTCCTCTCTGATTTCTTGTTACAGGGAAATTTAACTCTTGTAGCCAGAAGGACCAAACCATAAAACTCAGTGACACGCAGCTTAAAATTTAATGAACAGGACACAGAACACACTCATACCAAGCAAGCCCCCTGCCCAAATGCTGACTAGTAGCACCCAGGGTATCTCTAGGAAAGGGGACATTTGCCCCCACCCTTCAAGAAGATGATGACCTGGCTCCCTCATCTAACAACACCACCTCCACTATGCTACCACATATCTCGGGATGTTCCTCTCCACCTCTGAGGGGCTATATTCCAGCTGTGCATTATTTTCTGTACAGATTGTCATCATAAACCACTAATGACCCTGTTGATAATGAAGCTGAAGAAAATCCCTTTGACTTTCACCATATATGAGGCCAGTTGATGGCTTGCATCAACCTCTGTTTCTCCAGTTTATCTGTGTTACACGATGGGTGAAGTAAGCGCAGTGAGAGTCACACAACGAAGTTTCTCTATCCGTTCGTTTTCCAGATCTGAGCAGGACAATCAGTCAGAACTGGGCAAATCTAATGGAGGTCACAGCCATCTGAGTGGTGCTTTCAAAGAGGCTTCGTCTCTGGCTTTTCTACATGTATGTACTGAGAAACATCAAGCCTACCAGAGAAATATCAACCAGCTTGTAGCCAGTATTTTACGTTTTGAGGATGAGAGAGGAGATGAAAAGTGCATTCTAATATAGATCTAATTAAAAGGCAGGTTTACTTACACATCCCCACCACCACCAGAAGCTCCAAAAAGATTGCACTGTTAGCTTTACTGAGCAGAGAGCATGTTCTGATGAGCACTATAATAATTGCCTATCAGCCTGCTGCAAAGTATCAGTCATTCTCAGTTTGAGATAGTCAGTAATTATGTTAGAAGTTGATACTGTCACAGATTGCTGCCAACTAACAATGTATAAATTAAAATATAGTTATTATTCAGCATATTGCACAGTATAAATTTTCCAGTATAATTCATTCCCCAGAAGTGGCAGCTGTTGCAACTTTCTGAGTACACAAAATAATCCAGTTATTTGGAGGTACATAGGTCTACACCCTCCTGGAGACTTTCTCTGAACAACAGTTGAAACACCTGACAGTTCATTGCAAGATCAAGTGAATTCTTAAACACTTTCCCTTTTGTATTCATAGAATCATAGAATTATTTAGGTTGGAAAGGACCTCTAAGGTCACTGAGTCCAACCATTCACTTAACAGGTACCAAATTCACCACTAAAACATGTCCCTAGGTGTGATATCTACATGTCTTTTATACACCTCCAGGGGTGGTGGCAACCACTACTATGACCCTGGGCAGCTCATTCCAATATTTCCCTCAGTGAAGAATTTTTTCCCTTATACCCAATCTAATAAGTCTCAGAGTTTTGACTCTGAAAACTGATAGGTATATGGAAAACTTTTCTGTGTATAAGAAAAGCAAATTTTAACACTATTTTCAAAATCATTCATGCAGAGCTCATCTTTTTAGAAATGGAGACAGAAATCTTTGGGATCATTGTAGCATTCCCTTTATTGCTATTCAAATGAAAAGACACTCAAAAAAAAAAGGGAAAATGTTCCAAACTCACAAGCCAACTACACTAACAATAATTCATGCACAAAAAACTCAAGAGCATTGGCAACTAAATGCATATAAAGATATTTTATGCTTGATATCCAGAAAACAGATAAACAGAAACCTCTTGGAGGTTGTTCACTCTTTTGCCTCTTACTGGATTCATAGACTTGAGTCAATTACACTTTCCATGTCTCAGTTTGCACTAGTTTAGAAGTGGGAGAATAACCCCCACTGGCCTCAAAGCATGGTGTGAGAACTGAAAGAGAAGTTCTCAGTTGGACTGTCTCAGATGAAAAGTAGAGCTTGAATTAAAGCATGATTCTCCAAGCTCATTTACCTTGGTGTTACAGTCATGTAACACTTTCAGCTTCCTGGAAGGAAAACCAAATGATGGCGTTGAGTGGGGTTTCTGGGGTTTTGTATTTTTTTTTTTAATGATCTCTATCACTTCATCAGACATAATGGCTCTTCCTGCTCCTAGTGGACTCTAGATTTCTTAGATTACTACTAAGCAGTAACTTTCCTCACTGTGAACAAAGCAAACATTCTTCTAAGTGGATTTTTAATCTGTAGGATCTTTATATATGTGTATGTGCTTCTCCTCCAGAACACAGTGGACTGAGTGATTTTGGCTCTATGTGTGTGTGTTTTTGTGTGTGTGTGCTATATTTGTGGCCTATCTGGATGTTTTCTCACAGTCTCATCATCACCACAGAAAGCAAAGTAATTTTAAAAGTCAAGATACAGAATTAGAAACTGAGTGCACAATCTTAGATTACCTCAGAGAGTCCATTTGTTATCTACTATTTGCTCATATGGGTTCATTCAGCAAATTTATAGCCTTTTCAAGGGAAACAAGTACGTGGTGTAACCTTGAACATACACTAAAAAAAGGCCCATTCCTTAGTGGGGCTTCACTTGGCAAAACGAATAAATGGAGATATATGTGTATAATATGATGGTTTAATTTTGCTGTTGCTTTTCATCCAGATAGATAGTTTCTTGGGATTGACTGTGGCAATCCCAGTGTGATTCTAATACCATTCCTCTGGACTCTGTGCTCTAAAAAGTGCCCTGGAATTAGGGTGGTATAGCTGGCTTTGTAATAAACACTCATATAACATAAAAGGAAACTGCCTACTTAACACTGAATTTTAGTATATTCCAAACCAGTTAAACTGTGCTAGTGAGGCTTGGTTAGAATTGGCCCCACTTGCACTGTCTGAAAGAGTTGGATTCTGCTGAGCAAAGGCAGTTACAGATGTATTCGTTCACCACTGAAGCAGAGCTGCATTTTTATGTCATTAGAACTGAAATTCGCTCCATGCTTTGTACAGTGATTTGACAAACTTTTACCTGATATGAACATAAACACATTGCATTTGAGATTCTGGCACATTAATTTTAGTGTTCTGAAAGAAATTTTCATAGTTAATATTAAATTGATCAAAACCCTATCAGTGATCCATTTCTCTTTCAGTATATACATATGCATCTATGTAAGAACTTGCCTTATACTGAAACAAATGAGACAAAGCTGTATTTCTATATATGTATGCATGAAAATATACATGTGTTATATGAATGTCACAAGAGTGATGGATCCATGCTGCTTGTCCATTCAACTAGCAGCTAACTTAAATGACCTAATCTGATTTTCTCATTAGCTATCTCCACATGCAATTATACTACAGATGAATTATGAAAAACATTGCAGATTAAGCATAGAGTATGAAATGTTGTTTGCTTTTTAGTTAGTACGAATATTCCAATCATTTTGTGCAATAAATCAGCAAATGATAAAATAAAAATTTATAAATCTACATAATCCACGTTATTGCTCTTTCCACATGGACATATACGGACACACACAAATACATACTGAATAGGTTTTTATGATACACAGGAAGTTTATACCAAGTTTCCCTGAGACTCATAAACACTCTTTAGAAGACACTAAAAAAAAAGCACTAAACAAAATGAAAGTTAATTGATTCTGTGCTTTGAATTCCTATCACAGAATTGCCAGTTGTACTTTAACCTTGGAATAGGTATTGATTGACATTTACCACATGGGACTTCATTACTTTACACTAGTATATCTGAATGTAAAGTGGGGCTTTCCAAATACAGGCAGACACTATCCTCTATGCAGCAATACACTCACACATTTATCTATGACGTCCTGGGGCACTCATACTGACCTGATCCCCACATTGCCCAGAGTGGGTAGCCCTAGAACATGTACTGGTTTTTTTAGGGATATTCTTCTTGATTTCTTTTTCATGCTAGGATGTAGGCAAATGAGGAGAAGCAGATGAGATCACTTTTAAGAGTCATCCCAGCATGTAATTCAGATGATATACCCACTGTGAATGTAAAATTGCTTTTAGGTTTTCTGGCCTAGGCTTGGTGCTGAAAACCATCTTCTTCTCTGTACTCTGCTTCACTAAGGTCAGGTGAGACACTCAATCTATACAATATATTCTTCAGTCAATGAACAAGCTTAAGGAACTTCAGTGTTTGAATCAATCTTCTTTCCATTAAAAAGGACATTGGTTTCATTATGAAGGTATTTATTGACCTCTGAATAGGTCTTCCCCACCAAATGAAGGAGGTGATTGTGGGAGAGCTTTTTGCTCTGAAGTATTATAACACAGCATAGGGGAGACAAGATTTTTTTTTTTTAGTATCTATTTTTAAAAATTTGAAGCACCTTTTCCCTGAAAAAGGTCACTGTCTTCTGCTGAGAGATGGGAATGCACTTGATACTGAAGTAAACAGGAGGGAAGTTAAAAACTTGCCTCAGGATTTCTTACCATAGGCATGTTATTTCCAGAAAATATATTTTAGTGTATTCAAAAGACTCATTTCTTACCAGAACTTGTATGTGGCTCCTTTCACATTAAAAAAAAAAAAAAAAAATTGCAAACCCATATATTACTACTTACGTAAATAGAATAATTCAGGACAAAATACTTATAGGACCATGATTATATAAATATTACATTTTTCAATGAAGCAACAATGGCAAAATTCTACAGTATTATAATACACGCTTTGTTTCAACATAAGTTTACTGAAACAACCCAGAAAAATATCTGAATGATCTACAGATCCTTCTTGTAGCAAGCCAGAATGTAGAAGGCTGCCACATAAAAACTGCTTCCTGTTAATCCTTCACATATAAACTCAGTTTGAAACTCCACTTTGTCCTCCTCCCTTTATGGCCACTGTAATGATGCCACAAAGGAATAGTCTAGTTCTTAGACAAGTGGCTTACAGAAGATGTAAAGATTTAAACAAACACACATGTAAAGAATTAGCAGCTAGACAGCATAGCATAAATGCAATGCATATACATTGTGAGATCTTGCTAATAACAGTTTTCTATACACTGCACTAGCCTCTCTTCTTAATTACCTGGAGCTGCAGCCCCATATGGAGACCTTTATAATCTGGTCCTAAAAGGGGTAAATTTTTCACTGGAGTCAAACATAAAGAAAAGTTTGTTTAGTTTTTTTTTTTTAATGAATAAATAAGAAAAAGTTATTTTTCATTTCAGTTGTAATTATTTCATGCATTAATTAAGAAACAAAATGGTTTTCCTCTTCCTTCCTTTCTTGGAAGACTTGATTGTGCTTCAGTAAATATAAAGGATATTTTTCCACCAAAACAGCTTTTGCATGTGACAACAAGTTGGTTAGAGCATGGTGTTAGTAATGCCAAGGTCTGCAAGTCCCAATAATAATTTCTCAGTAGCTGAATGTCATGTTTTGCCTAATGATACACTGTATTGTCTATTTAAGACATGGTCTACGAGTGCTGCAAAACTCCCTTAAGAGGGACTGGCCAGGACATAAGTAAGGAGATGTCCAACCAGTACAAATATACTTTGTGTACCTAATTAGATTCCTCGACTTCATAGTCAAGGTACAGGAGGTACTCCATATGTACCCAAGAACACCCAAAAATCTATTGCTCTAGTGTCTAACCATATTAATTTATTGCACCTTTCCATGGGAATTTCTGAATCAAACATGGAATCATAAAATAGTTTTGATTGAAACAGACCTTAAAGATCATCTATTTCCAAACCACATACCATTAGATCAGATGGTTCAGAGAGTCATCTAACCTAGTCTTGAACACTTCCAGGGATGCAGCATCCTCTGGGCAACCTTTTCCAGTGCCTCATCACCCTCACAGTAAAGAATTTTTTCCTAGTATCCTCTTCCACTCCTCATTTGCTTGCTCCTGTGACTCTGATATCCAAATCATGGTTACCCCAGCTGTCCAATTTGAGCACTTAGAAGCTTAGTGTTAGGTTCTGGGTATACTTGTGTATATTATCAGGCTAGAGCTATTATTGATTCAATGTATGCAACATAGCAGCAACTTTTTTTATCTATTAACAAGATTCTTTTGTGCCAGATCTGTATTGTCAAATGGCTATGGGCCAAATGATGTATTCCTCTGACTGGGTCAGTGGCATGAGACTGGCATGAGATTTTCGATGAAATCTACTGGGAATTATTCTTGCATTTAGCTGTTATATATAACACAGTTATACAGCACCAGTATAGTGTAAAAAGTATATGTTACTCTTCACCTTGTTAAAAAATACCATGAAGTGTCTCCCTCTGTCACACACACACTTGTGCTGCACACACACCTGTATGTGTACCTTGCTTTCACTGGCCTTCTCACCAGAAAAAAAAGATATATTTAAAAGGTAAATGTGTTAATCTGAATCAAGATTGCATATATCAGGATTATTAAAGGCCTCAGAGCTGATTGATTTTTTTGAGCTTTGAATTACATTCACAATATTTTACCTATTTATTTATTTATTTATTTTAACAAAGTGGTAGAAATTAATTTCAATACACACATTTCTAATTCCTGTCTACATAGTTACTTAGCAGTAAAATGCTACCTAAATATATAATGTTGTAAGAATAAAATTTACTTTTTCTATACTTGTCTCTCCTTGTAATTATTTATTGGAATACCTAATGGCCAATTAGAAATCTATTTCTCTGACAGTTCAAATCTATAATTCAACAGATGTAATATGATAATTGCCTGTTCATAATCTCAAACATTGCACATCATTGAGGAAATGATTTAGAATTGTTTTCCAATTATAAATAAACTTAATTGCTTGGAAAACACACTGTCTCTTACAATCTCATAGAAGCTGGCATTGGAAGCTAAGATGACACTGCTTAAAGTTTTGCAGCTCATAATTTAGCAGTTTAAATGCACAGTTAAAACTTTACAGACATACATCAAGGCCAATGGTGCTATTGATGCCCTGCAGTTGCAGCATTTGAAGCTTAAATCAGGGATATGGTGATGATCAGATAGAGACAGTGATTTGCCTTGGGCCACAGTTTTCAAATCACTGACAAACATGGACTTTCTTAACCTGCAAACTTCAGCAGACTAAAGGGACAGTAAGAAGAAGTGGATTCATTTTTCTTTTTCATGGTTGTGCTCTAGAGACTTATTAGCCATCAGAAAAGTGTTTGAATGTTCTCACCCTCTGGAGACTCGTCTTATATCACAAAATCACAGAATCACAGAATCAATTAGGCTGGAAAAAATCTCTGAGTTCATTGAGTCCAACCTATGACTGAACACCTCCCTGTCAACTAGATCTGGGCACTGAGTGCCATGTCCAGTCTTTCCTTAAACATCCTCAGGAACAGTGGCTCCACCACCTCCCTGGGCAGCCCATTACGGTATCTGTATAATCCATTCTGTAAAGAAATTCTTCCCAATTTCCAGCCTAAACCTTCCCTGGTGCAGCTTAAGACTGTGTCCTCTTGTCCTGTCACTGGTTGCTTGGGAGAAGACTCCAACCTCCCCCCAGCTACAGCCTCCTTTCAGGGAGTTGTAGAGAGTGATAAGGTTACCCTTGAGCCTCCTTTTCTCCATGCTAAATGATCCCAGCTCCCTCAGCTGCTCCTCATAGGACTTGTCCTCCAGACCCTTCACCAGCTTCATTGCTGTTCTCTGGACCTGCTCCAGCTCCTCAAGGTCCTTCCTGAATTGAGGGGCACAGTACTCGACACAGCATTGGTCCTCCTGGCCACCTGGACACACTGCTGGCTCATGTTGAACTGGCTGTCAACCAGCACCCCCAGGGCCTTTCCCGCTGGGCCACTTTCCAGCCACTCTTTCCCCAGTCTGTAGCTCTGCATGAGGTTATTGTAGCCAAAGACCTGGCACCTGGTCTTGTAGAACCTCATGCTGTTGGTCTCAGTCCACCAATCTAGCCAGCCCAGGTCCCTCTGCAGAACCTTCCCGCCCTCCAACAGATTGACACTCTGACTCAACTTGTTGTTGTCTGGGAATTTGCTAAGGGTAGTCTACACTCAGTGCCCTCATCCAGATCATCAATAAAGATATTAAACAAGACTGGGCTAATCCATAAAGGACACCACTAGGGACCAGACTGGATGCAGCACCATTCACCACCACTCTCTGGGCCTGACCATCCAGCCAGTTCTTAACCCAGCAAAGAGTGCACCTGTCCAAACCATGGTGTAAAGAACTGTTAATGACCAACTGGTTTCTCCATTGCCCGGTGCCTCGGGAAGAACTGCAGTTAAAGACGTGGTGTGAAAATGGGCCATGATCATCCATGGATAATGGGCCATGCTAGTCCATGGTGATGGTGGTGAATACGCTCCTGCCATTACTAGTGACCTGCATGCACAATGAACTGGATATATTGCATGAACGTCATGTGGATACCAATGTCCATGTGGTGAATGTGCCTTTGCCATAGTCTCAAGATGGAGCAAAACTTCCCAATCACCACTGTAAAGGGCAGCTTAGCTGTTATGTAAGTGAATGTGCAGCAATCCTGACAGAGGTCTCCCCACCACTAAATGAAAGAAAAAAGGATCAATGGGATGCTGCTGAATCCGTGGTGGTGACTATCGCTTGCCTTCTGTAATTTTTCGCTTCTTACTACTTTCCTGTCTTTCCTCCTTGGTCCCTTCCTTGATAGTAAATAAAAGTGAATTATCCTTTTTGTAACCAATATTTGACCTCATTGGTGTCTTAATCTCACTCCAGGTATTTTCAAACTTTTTACCTCTTTACACGTGCGGATTGGGACACACAGGCTGCCAGCTTTTCCAGGAATATATCATGGGAGATGGCGTTGAAGGCTTTGCTGAAGTCCAGGTAGACTGTGTCCACCTTTCCTGAGAGCTTTTCCCTCATCCACTAGATGGATCACCTGGTCATAAAAGGTGATCAGTTTATTCAGGTAGGACCTGCTTTTCCTAAACCCATGCTGGCTGGGTCTGATCCCTTGGTTGTCCTGTAGGTGAAGTGTGATCACACTCAGGATAATCTGCTCCATAACCTTACTGGGCAGCAAGTCAGGCTGATAGGCCTGTCATTCCCTGAATCCTCCTTCTGATCCTTCTTGTAGATTGGTGTCACACTGGCCAATCTCCAGTCATCTGGGGCCTCCCCAGTTAGCCAGGAGACAAATGATAAATAGTAGAAAGCAGCTTAGAGAGTCCTGCTAGCTCACTCATCACCCCAAGATGAATCCCATTCAGTTCCATAGATTTGTGAGAATCTGAGTGTCTCTGTAGGTCACTAACTACTTCCTCCTGGGTTACACGTGGTTCATTCTACTCCCCATCCCTGTCTACCAGCTGAGCAGACCAACTGAAGATAAATAGTCTTACTATTGAGATATCAATCTCTCTCAACAAATGTGTATGAAGAAGCTGCGGAAAATGAGATCTTTATCAAGTTTTTCCTTGCTAATCTAAAAAAGTGTGCTACAGGAGGTACTTGGACACAAAACTGTTACCTGTAAAAAAAAAAGATGATGGATAGGATTAAAAGTATTACCTTTTCGCTTCACATTTTAAATGATAATTTGAAACTCAGGTTGTGACCTCTTGATTTCCCAGGCAGGTAGTCAATGTGCTAGGTCCTAATATTTCTATGATGAATATGTAATAAGGTTGCAACGGCAGAAAACTGCAAACATTGTACTTTGTGTTGGTTTTGCACAGCCTCGTTCTTGGTAGTGGGGGGGCCACAGAGGTGGCTTCTGTAAGAAGCTGCTGGAAGCTTTCACCATGTCTGGCAGAGCCAATCCCTGATGGCTCTGAAGATGGACATGCTGCTGGCCAAGGCTGGGCCAATTAGAGATGATGGTAACACCTCTGTGATAACATATTTAAGAAGAAAGTCAAAACAAATTGAGGCAGTTTTTTCTACCCAGAGAAGAGGAGGAGGTGAGAACATGTGAGGGAAACAACATGGGGACACCAAGGTCAGTGGAGAAGGAGGGGGAGGAGCTGCTCCAGGCGCCAGAGCTGAGGTTCCTCTGCAGGCCGTGGTGCAGACCATGGTGAAGCCGCTGTCCCCCTGCAGCCCATGGATCCATGGGGTATGCAGATCCACCTGCAGCCCGTGGGGGAGGTGCCCGTGCCAGAGCAGGTGGATGCCTGGAGGAGGCTGTGGTCCATTGGGAGACCCATGGAGAGAAGGGGCTCTTGCTTCCAGGCTGGAACAGCCCATCCTTGGAGGACTGCACCCCGTGGAAGAGAGACCCATGGCACAGCACTTTTGGGAGGACTGTGTGCCCATGGGAGGGACTCACGTTGCAGCAGGTTTGGGAGGACTGCTGCTCATGAGATTGGAACCACCCTGGAGAAGTTCACAGACAACTGTTTCCCATGAGATAGACCCCATAGCATAGCAGTAAAAAAACTTCTCTCCTTCTCGGGTGATGAACTGACCAAAAACCCCCATGCCCTGTCCCCTGCGTTGTTGGTGGGAAGGAGGGAGGGGTTCGTGGGAAAAGGTGTTTTTAAGGGCTTATTTTACTTCTCATTATCCTCCTCTGACTTTGTTAGTAATAAGTTCACTTTGTACCTCTAAGTTGAGCCTGTTTTACCCTTGGAGTATTTTCTCCCGGTCTTTATCTCAACTCATGAAGCCTTCATTAAATTTTTCTCTCCTCTGCCCAGCTGTGGCAGGGGAGGGTGAGTGAGCAACTTTTGTGGATGCCTGGCTTTTGGCCAGTGTTAAACCACGACACCAGCCAATGCTGAAATGTGTCACAGACATCCTCCTCTTTTGTCTCCTTTTGAAGAATAAAAAGCTCTGACTGATGAAGATGTCATCAAAATGTGATTCTTAGCTCCTCTTTCAAGTGCTGGAATCTGGAACTGTCAAAAAACCACATGGAAAATGAGCTAAAACCTGTTAAACCAGACTATTTGCAAGCATGATCACAAACCAATCCCAAACAAAACAATCTCCCAGTCTGGAGAACTTTTGGTTCCTTGGAGGTGTAGGCTGAAACAAGAAATACTGATGCGCAGACACAATGGCCATCTTGCAAATGACTGTTTATCCTGCTCTTAAATCCTTTCAGTGGCAGAAGCTGCATGGTGAGTCATTCCTTAATTAAATCTTACCTCATACCCTGTAGATGAGATCATAAACTATCCAAAATAGGTCATGTCTAAGCATATATGGGAGAAACTCCACAAAAATGACAGATTTGTATACTTTAAAAATTTGTAAATGAGTGCTCTTTCTTAAAAAGGAATTTTCTTTTGTGCAAATTCCCTACATTGCATATTTCTGTGACCTCACCTTCACCTCCACATTGTATCTGTAAATAAAAGCATATAGAATCATAAAATCACTTAGGTTAGAAAATGCCTCTAAGATTGTTGGGTCCAACCATTAACATAGTTAAGTCCACCACTAAACCATGTCCCTAAGTGATGCAATTTTTAAATACCTCAAAGGATGGTGACTCCACCACTTCCCTGGGCATCCTGTCCCAAGGCTGAACAAATCTTTTTCCCCTAACTTTCAAACTAATCCTTCCCTGGTGTAACTTTCAGGCCATTTCCACTTGATCTATCACTTGTTATTTGGGTGGAGAGACGTCACTACAATCTCCTTTTAGGCAGTTGTAGGGAGTGATAAGATCTCCCCTGAGCTTCCATTTCTTCAGGCTAAACAACTCCAGCTCCCTCAGCTGCTCCCCATAAGACTTGTATTTAAGGCAGTCTACTTTTGCTCCATCTGAAGAGAGAGAAACCAGTTATTAACTAGTGAGAAGCAACAGCCTTTTTCCCTCAAATAACCCTAAGGGATCAAAATAGAAATACGTACAGTTATCTTGCAAAATGTACCAACATCTCACAGTGTATAGCTAGATTTACCATTTTTTTGTGTAGTTATTCTGCTGTTTCAATATAAAATACTTGTTTGTGAGATTTTTTTTCCAGTATTCACAAAAAGAAACTCTCTAAGTCATCACAGTTGGTGTGACTGTGAAAATTCACTTACAAATTCACAGCAAAAAGGTGAGAATGAGATCATTACTCAAAAGCATGTTATACAGGTGAGACAGGTAGGAAGAGATACCCTTTTTATAAAACCTGCATATTGAATGTGGACAGTATGTTCTGACATTTAAAAAAATGTTTCTTTTCTTCTCTATCATGCATATTTAACACAACTCAATCTCATGAATATATAATTTACTATTTTCCAGTGATAATAGCAGAATGGAGAACATAAAGTATTCAAAAGAGCAGAAATTTGAAAGATAAGGTTGCAGTCTGAGATACATATCCTTAGCAGCTAATACATTACCCAGAAAATCAGAATTCACAGAATGATGCACTCTTTAAAACCAGGAGCAGTGTTTTCAACATCATTCTATAAAGAAAGAGAGAATATTGATTAGTATTTGCCAGTGGTATGGTTTAGGAGAACATGACTTTTCTACTTGCTCTCTGTAAGTTCTGTATTTAAGCCAATATAACATTATTAATTAGTCATTTATCTAAACTTCCCTCTTGATTGATTTTTTTTAAATTCCGCTTTTAGAAGAGATTTTGTTTGGTTTGTTTTTTATTAAATTATTTCACATGGTTTGGCTTAGAATTTCTTTTGGGTTTGTTCTCTTTATTCTTCTTGCAGCCTGTGATTTGGCAAGATAGTCTCTCAGGTAACTTTAAGATAGCCAAACCAATGTGTGTAGAGTTGGCTTTGGCTTTTATGTGTTGCTTATGGACACTGATGTAATTTTTCATTGTATTGTTTTGATAGATGTGAGGCTGAATTTTTTTTTTTACAATTGCTACATTGTTTCTTAGTTTCCCAGCATCTATGCTTTATTTAAGTTTGCTGTGTTTTTCATGTGTGATCAGGGTCAGATTTAATGAAGAGAGAAGAGAAGAGAAGAGAAGAGAAGAGAAGAGAAGAGAAGAGAAG
>NW_024582091.1:18254664-18383324 GCF_017639235.1 Corvus kubaryi
AGAGAAGAGAAGAGAAGAGAAGAGAAGAGAAGAGAAGAGAAGAGAAGAGCGATCATCTAGTCTAATTGCCGAGCCAATTCAAGGTTGACAAAAAGTTGAAGCATGTGTTTGAGACCATTGTCCAAAAGCCTCTTAAACACTGTCAGGGCCTCAAACACCTCTCTAGGATGCCTATTGCAGTGTTTCACCACCCTCTCAGTAAAGAAATGTAAAGACTGATGTTCAGTCTACACTTCCTGTGCTGCAGCTTTGAACCATTCCCGTGTATCCCATCACTGGGTAGCAGGGAGAAGAGATCATCACCTCTCTCTCCACTTCTTCAGGGAGGTGTATAGAACACAGTCTTATTCCTCTTGCTGTTTTTTGCATAGAATTGTAGAGAATGCTAAATTTTGTTCATTACTTTTCTTCTGAAAAGAAACCCACAACAGATTTTTACAGAAAATTCTTAGCATGTATTACATTCAATTCTATGTAAGGTGAAAGCACAAGAGCTGTGTAAAATTTCAGTTTCCCTTAACAGTGTCAGAAAAGGCTGATCTAGGATATCACAAAACACGTTGACCTTGTGCTGTCCTCTGTATCAGGGTGAACTTCACCCTATAGTAGTAATGGCAGTAGTAACAACAGTAATTGCAAACAGTGCTATTGGACTGCAACCAGCCAGGACAATTTCAGGACAGCTACTATACAGCTCAAATCACTGAGCAAGCAGATGCTTAGCAGGCTACTATTATATCTTTCAGTTATTGACAAAGAAAATCTCCTGGGTACCATCAGGGCACCCTATCGCTGTAGTAAAGCTGCTTAAAACAGAAACTATCAGGAAAAATTACTCAAAAAAAAGTCCCAAACCAAAAAAGCCATAAAAAAAAAGCTCAGAAATCAACACACCAGGGAATAGGCTATTATGGTGCAACTCATATTGTCCAGTGTTACAGGGTTCTTCATGGTATATATTGGCAACAGTAAGGTCCAAACAACGGTTGAAATACCATCTCGGAAAAGCTATTTGATTTATTCTTGCTGAGGATTTGTAAGAAGCTTGAATGTTTAAATGTCTGCCTAGCCTGTACTAGGGAAATACCGAGTTGTCTTTTATATTGGATTTTGTTTTGCTGCAAGTCTAAGAATATATAGGGAATGGGTGAAATGATTGCTATGCAGATACATAGATATTTACAATGCAAATATTTTCCTTTTGATGAGGGAAAGAAATCTTGTGAAACAAAAACTGTTGACACACTCAATGATATGGAGGCAAACACATCTGTCAGAATGAGTCCCTTTGTATGATCAATTTTTGTTTATACTTCTGGAAATATGTGCACATATATCACAATCACAGAATATGCTGATTTGGAAGGGATCACAAAAATCACCGAGTCCAACTCCTGCTCCTGGACAGCATCTTCCCCAAGAATCACACTCTGTGTCCAAGAGTATTTTTCAAATGCTTCTTGAACTCTGTCAGCCTCAGTGCTGTGACCATTTCCCTGGGGAGCCTGTTCCAGTGCCCAACCACCCTCTTGGTGAAAAACCTTTTCCTAATATCCAACCTAAACCTCCCCTGACACAACTTCAGGCCATTCCCTCAGATCCTTGTCACTGGTCACCACAGAGATCAGTGCTTGCCCCTCCTCTTCCCCTCACAAGGAAGGTGTAAACCATCATGAGGTCTCCCCTCATTCTCCTCTTCTTCAGGCTGAACCTATCCGCAGCGCTACTTTCCAGCATCTCCTTCCCCAGTCTGTCCATACATCCATGGTTGCTTCATGCCAGGTGCAGAATCCAGCACTTTCCCTTGTTGAACTTCATATGTCTTCCTGTCCTTGAAGGAGTCAACAGCTCCTCCCAATTTTGTATTGTTTGTGAATATATGTAGGTATTTATATAAATGGAAATTCAAAGCACATAAATGGCTGCCTGCTTTTGTTTCATTTTTTCATGGAGAAATCCTTAAGGTCTATGACTATATGATAATAGGAAGCTAGGCTGAGCAAAATTCGATAAAATAAAATGTTCACGGACAGATCAGCCACTAACCAGCTAACCAGGAAAATAAAGATGATTAATCACAAAAGTGGTACTTATTAGAGGGCTTAAGACACACGGAGGTTTTAAATATCTCTTTGAAAAAAAATTGCTCTTTCTGGGTAACACTAGGATTACAGTAGTTAATCTAGACATCTGGGTTTGGTCTTAATTTCAGTACTTTTTTGTTAACCAAGATTATTTCTAAACCACTTTTGGAGACAATTTTTTTCTGACATTATTGTTTATTTTTAAACAGTGATAATTATTTGTAGTACTTTAAATAGACTACCTGCAAACAAACACTCTAGCCTTGATGGGTTTTCATTTAAAAAATTAAATATCACATTTATATTACACAGATATATGTGAAATTGCAGTTTTTAGTGATTACTGTCATACTGATGTGGATCAGCATGTGAAAATTACATTACATTTTGCAATGCAATAACTTTATTACATTTTTTACATTTTTCTTAACTGAAAGCAAATGTGAAATGAAATTAAGAGTCTGTTGCCAAAATGTTCAAATGGAAATTCAGCAGCAACTGTCAGAAGAGTTTTTCTATCTCTGTAAGTGTGACATGTGCTCCCATGATACATATTGAGCTCTGTCAGGAGACTTGAGTCTACAGTTAGTTTTTCTGGTGTGAGTGTTAGCTGAGACTGAGATTTTTCCGTTCCATTCCTAGCTGTGTTCACATAAGATTATAGCATAGACCTGGCTTTATTCGTGACACATAAAGCTAAAAGCTTGCAACAGTCTTTGTGAGACTGATGCCTTTGATTTTAAGACCTTTAAGACCATGTCTACATTTTCAATAGTGTTTTGTTTATAGACACTACATTAGCTCTGGTTCCTGAGTGAGTCCCTGAAGGACTGCAGAAATAAAACTTATAATTAAAAGTAATAGGTATTTACAAAGTGTGTGGTGCAACTTGCAGGAATTTATGAAGCTAAGAAAAGAGTCTTCAAAAAATCGGGAGGAGGAGAGGATTTTATGATCTACGAAATCCAATAGATACAGGCATACAAGATGCCCACACAATTTGTACCAGTGTAAATGAAATATTTTTCTACTTTAATAAATACTTTGGGGAATATGTGGCGAAAAGGTTCTTGTTCCTTTTAATTTTAAAGTAGACTACTCCTCTTAATTACTGCATTCAGGCAGTCACGTACCACGTATAACAGTTGTAGCCGATGAAGTCATGGAATGCTTTAAATCAGAGGAGGCAAGAAGGATTTAAAAAGGAGAATATTATATTTGTTGGAGTTTTCTTTTTATCACTCTATGAGTAAAAAAAAAGATGAGAGAAATAAGGAAGTCTGAGAACCCATCTTATTTAATTAAATCAATGTAAATATTTTATTTAGAGTTTATATTTCTTGGATTAAATATGTTTATATAGTAACTTAAAATGCAAGATATATTCAGAGCATGTTTTCATTTTCAGGACATCTTCTCAAACAAATAATTAAATCCAAAAATTTGACAATAATCAAAGTAATTTAAAAATCAGTCATAAAATTATGACGTCTTTCCATTGGGATCTGGATATTTTCACTTGTGAAATACTGTAGACGTGTCATTTCATTATGCTTCTTACATTTCAAGGAAGGTTGTTTTTGCTAAACTGAGGTCCTTGGAATATGTCCAAATCAGTATCTTCACTTTTTTGACATTGAAATGCTGTCTGATGAGTAATGCAATTGCTTTTTTAAAAAAAACAAACAAATAAACAAAACCCTAAAGCTTTAAGGATATCAATTACTGCAGAACACCATTACTGATCAAGGATATAGGAACACAGGATATAATTCAAGTCAAATGTCAGCAATAATTTTGTCTCATGTATGCTGGCACAGTATATGGAAGGCACTGAAAACTTTAACCAAAATATGAAACAGAAATAACAAACATGCATAGAAAAGGAGATGTAAAAAGTAATTTGAATTATGGCTTTATGTAGAATGAAATGAAACAGCAATTTCACTACCTGTTCTTCTTTTAAGGCATGGAATAAAAATGCTAAGTTGGGATACACATTATGTATAACAATCAAACAATGGAAGAACTTGATGGCATTCACTCCTGGTCTTGCTTATTAGGTTTGACATGGGTCAAAGTCTTCACTCTGAGAAGCTGTTTTAGAAGTTTTAGAGAAATTCCTCATGATTTAGTGTGCTGTATATCAAACCGAAGTGAGATCTACCTTTACTGAGCCTTGCAATGCAACCTAGTGCTAGGCACAATTTTTCATAGGTAAAAATTCTTTCAGAATATGCTAGGTTGATCACATATGATGGAACACACCAGTTTTTTTCCAAGATATTGGTGAAAACTTTGTAATTAGCCCCCTCCCCCATATTTTACTTTATATTGTATACAAAAATGTGTAGCTACATTATTTCCAATGGCACATAGACTTGAGGAAATTCTACTTCCATGGTTACCTTCCAGTGAAGTAGCTCTATTGTTAACAGTTACTTTGAGATCTCATATTGCCACTTTTCTCAGCCATTGAGGCACATTTATGCTGATTATGGCCTGGAACAGATGGCTTGGGGACTACTTGTTCTTGTGGGCCAGGGGCAGCACCCATTAATAACCTGTTGCTCCAGAGTGTACAAGGAATGGTCAGTAATTTCTGTAGGAAACCTCCTCAAGGGACAAAGACACATATTCATTGCACCCAGCTTGGTTAGCCTGCTCCAGAACAGAGGGACGTCTTGAAACCCAGACGTAATTGCTTAGTTCTGCTTCTGATAAGTTGTAAGCTCAGAAGCTCAGATGAGAAACTGTGTTTTGATTAGGCTAATTCATAGCTGTCAGTATGGATAATGGACTGATATGGAAATCACTGGCAGAATAAGCAAAAATAAAAATTATTTTTCACAAAACAAAGGTCTCTGTCTAAACACTTTACAGCCTAAGCAGATGATCACTTTTTAGACAGATAAGAGTAAAAAATCCCCTTCAAAAAATGACAAAAGCTTTTGCTTAACTTTTCTTTGATTCAAGGTGTTATATTAGTAAAGACAACATCAACAAATCTCTGCATGTGGAAGGAACTCCATCATCCCAAGCTGTAGATAAAGAAATGGCTGCTTCTGTCTCTTAAAATTCATATGTATATGTTGCATTCTTTCTATGCAGGGTTCTGGTGGATTTATAACATGTGGCAGAATATCAGCAGTGCAGATTTCATGAGCCATCATTAAAATATGTAAATAATGCTGTTCCTAATATAACATAACATAAAATTTAATAACTTATTAATACCTCTGGTTTACAGATGGGGATTACCTTGATCCTTGTCACCCCTGGAAAGTCAAGAAATTCCATATAGTGAAAGCCTTACATGCCCCACATTAATAAAGTGAAATTTCTTAGCATTCCCAGAAGCTTTACAGTGAAATGTTATACTTAGTCAGAGTGCCAGTAAAGCAACATTATAGAAGGCAAGTAAGTTTTTAAGAACAATTTATGGGTATTTCTTCTAGTATCTGCTACAAATAATTCCATAGATCATGAAAAAAACATTAATTTACATTCAGTTGTGGGGTTTAGATTTTAATTTGGGTATTCGTTTAATTAAATACACCCTCTGTGATTCTGTTGCCAAGCCAGAAGGGAGGTTGATATGTCACCAATGATTTGCTAATACATCCATTTTGCAGTTAAATGAAATGACTATTTGCCCTAGTGTATATTCATGCTGCAATGGGAAGTGTCCCATTGTAAGCTGAGACTCACGTGTCCAAAAATGTTAATGCTGTCGGAACTGGTGCTCTGGTAATGAGTCATAAATTATGACAAATGGAAAAAAAGGTAGTCTTATTCCATTTAGTCATAAAACTACTGTTTTCTTACAAACTAATAGAAGCACATACATTAAACAAACAAACAAAAAACCAAACAAAAGCCTGGAGATTGTTAGTAGTTTTTATTCTCTTGTATTTAGTTTTTGTTTTAATTTCTATTCCCTGAAGTTGCAGGGGTTTATGGAATTTTTTTTAAGGGGCTAGGTATAAAATGGGAGTACTGGAAACCCGAGGATACACATCCCCCTGTAAAGTAGTGAGATGGGTCAGGGGAGCAATTTATAACAAAAAATGGCAATACTGTAATTTAAACAGATTTAAAGAAATAATAAATTTTAGTGGGAAAATACTGAAAAGCATGGGCTGTAGATAAATTCATCATAATCACTGCAATGCCAGTATATCAGATACATTAAATATCTACCTAATAATGGGATACTACCGTCGTTAACTGAATAATAATAATGTCTATCTCTGTAAGTAGAGTTGTCATTATGAAACAAATGCCGGAAGACCTAGCTGCTGCTGAGTCTCTTTAAAACCTGAGAGATGTTATCATATGCAGTTTGCTGTTACTGTAAAGTTACATTTTACTGTCTTTGTAGGCAACAGGTTTTGGTGAATTCAGAGAAGACTTTCTGAGAGCTGTTCAGGGCCTCATGAAGCAGACCAGAAGGTTCAGGTGAACACAGCTTGCACAAGTTCATTTCCAAACATTTTTAAGTGTTTGAACATAGTTTTGGATACAATATTCAGACAATCCAGTGAACCTACTCATAACGTGCTGCGAAACTGCAATGATCAAGGAAGTTTCTGATCTTCTGCTCACAGGGGAGAATTTTTCTAAATTTAAAAAAGCTATAGTCTTTCCAGTAAGAGTAACTGAGAAGAATTATAGTCATAAATCTAGTTTCAATTACGAATCAATAATTAAGTCTTTTTTTATGCAATAATCTGATATTTTCATTCACATTTATCATTAATTTCTAAATGAAGAAAGAAAAGAAAGAAAAGGCTTCTTGAAAGTTTGACACTGTATCATCAGGAAAAAAACCCAACAAAACAACTAGAAGAGTTCCTTTAATTTCAAACATCAGATAGATTGTCAGCTAGTTTAAGCAGCCTTCCACAGCAGTCCTCTTGCAGCTGATGCTCCCCAGAATCTCTCCATGTCTTGCCTGCTCTTCCATTGTACAGCAAAAATGGTTCTGCACTTGCAGGGTGAATTAAACCTGGCTGAAAAAACAACCCAAGACTGAAGATGTTATTTTTCAGGGGAAATATTTACCCTATCATTTCCACTGTGGGTAAGCAAGCTTGTGAAACAACAAGCTAGTGAAAAACCCAAGAATTCAGGGTCAGAGCAGGCACTTCTTCACTTTTGAAAGAAAACTAGCTTCTAACAGTGATCTAAATAAGGCCAATGTATTTCAGGTGTCATGGCAGGTCTTTTGCAAGGAACTTGTCCATGCTTGTCTTAAAAAAGCATAAAGTGCGCTTCCTTATTTTCTGGTTTCCTTTAGGCTCCAGCCACCAAAGAAACACAAGTAGTAGAGCCGATGCCCTGTGTTCACAAGAAGCAGACACCTTCTGTGTCAGAAACTGGAAATTTGGTTCCCGTCATTACAATGTAGAGAATAGCAGATGAATGTGGGTCAGAAACTAGTTCTATTAATACTGAAGGGTTTTCAGGAAGAGTTTAAAAGAAAGGATTGGTTATTTTGTTTGGTTTTGTCGTTCTGCCTGGCCTAAGGTCTGACGCATTTTAATTGAGTCTTCCACTTTCAAACAGAGAAATCCTGACACATAACAAAATCATTGTAAGTTATTAGATTGATCAACAAACACCACTCACACAAAGCCTTGCCTAGAAGAATGGAGAAATGAACAGGAGAGCAGCCTTCTAATCTTTTATGCAGATTTCATTTTTGCTAGTTTTGGATATCAAAAAGGCATTGCTGACAATTTTCAGCTTTTTATCACTTTGGTAAATTTCAAGCTCTACATTGACTTTGTTTAGGTGATTCAAGGTTTACAAGGAAGAATACATACAATTTATTTTTAGACCAGCCAGTACAATTGATAAAAGAGTGAGTTTTGAGGCCTTGCTATCTGCAAGAAGTAGCAACTTCAGTCAAAATACAGGCTGACAACATTTGTTCTGAGTTTAACTTAATTATGTGAGTTTGGGTTTTCTTAGTGCTTGACTAAGCTTTTGACAACTTGTGAAGTGGTATGTGAGTACTACTGAGACTGAGAACAAGATGTTGTTTTATAAATATACTTGGCAGAGAAAAAGAGGAATTCATAGTGGAAATTAGCTTATAAAGACTCAAGAACCAGGATATGTGATGTAAAATGGGTTTTGGCAAGCCCATTCAAGTAAATTTACCTAGCATATAAACCTACGGGAAGACTAAATTTTTCCATTCACCCATCATTCATCCTCCTGCTCCCATTTCAGCTTCCAAACCCCATTCTTCCCTCAGGGAAAACACTACTTACTGTGATTTAGCTGGGGAAAAAATGGCATCAGATCCTACACAACTCCAAAAATGCAATTTCATGACATAACTCCTAAGGTCTGACTCACCATAAGCCTAGCTAGCTCCTGGGTACAGCTATGCTTCACTGTAAAAACAGAGGTTGATAAGGGAGGTAAATAGGCTTCTGCTTGTGGCCCTAGGGCACAAACTGATCAAGAATGACTGCAAGATCTTGGAGGCAAGTTCCTTAGGGAAGTTCCCATGGTCACACAACAAAATAAGGAGGGTCAATATGTTGTAGCAAGGTAAATTCATGTGTGCCTCTATATATACATACATTATACATACAAACACAACACATATATATATATAAATCATAGTGAGAGCTTTAAAACGTTATAGCAAGTTTCCCAGAAAGGCAGAGAAACAAACCTGAGGAACCTGAGCATAAACTTCAGAATTACCCTTGATTAGAGCATACATGCCAGGGACCAGCAAGGTCAGACACTGCACCCTCAGACACTGCACCCTAAGGGAAAGGGATCCTGGAGATGAAATATGCAGAAATCTACACCAGAAATGCACAGATGCAGATGTCTTACGCCTTTACAGATGAATTAGAAAACATACATTTTCCTTTGAGATGTCATGTGTCTGTTCTCGTCCAATTTTAGTGTAATGATATGCTCCTTGCCACCCCAAGATCCCCAGAAAGAGGCTTGGGCACAGGAATTGTTTCTTTTAAGCTGTGTCCCTGATCTTAAATCACAGGTCCAAGGAGCGATATAAAATAGGAATAGTCCATGCACCAGCTTCTTTTCAGTACTCCTGCCTCCCATTTGCACCATTTTTGTTTGGGTGTTGCTTTTTAATTTAAGTGCATAATCTTGGGCAGAAATAGATGTCTTATGTCTTCTGATATTTACTTTTTTTTTTAATTAGTTTGACTTTTTTTTTTTTTTTTTTTTTAATATTGATGCCAATTTGATATTGCTTGGTGCTTAAGTTGCTTAATCTGTAACGGAAGAAAATTTTCAGGATCTCTTCTGCGTTGTGATCTCTACAACCCTTCCTTTTAGGTACAAAATTTTTACAGAGAACAACATTTTTAACAATCCTTATTTTGAGATATTTTTACTGCCTTTTCATGAATTGTCAAGATGAAAGCAACGATTAGAAAGTTCTAAAACCTGAAACAATATGTATAAAAGGAGATAATCCCAATATACTTAACATTTCTAAACATATTAATTTTCTCTTTTCTCCTTAAATGCAGTGAGTATAGCATCATGAAAAGTGCGAAAAGGCTCCATTCTGTGGTGGATTTTATAAAAATCATTAGAAAAGTTTTGAAATTTTATCTATTTTAGCAACTTGCTTAAGAAATCTTGAAACTGTGCATAGTTAACTATACATAGTTAACTCGTCTGACCTTTTATGTAAATAAAAGATTACTATATTTTTACTATATTAGATTGTGTTTTAATGATAAATAGACATACTGCAAAATATACAAATCTGAAACACCACTAGAAACACAGGAATAAAGAGATATAATCTACATCAATTCTTTACTGCCTTCTTCCCTTTACATCTCTGATAATGATGCCATGATGATTTTTTGCCTTTTCTTTTATACCCCTTCTATATACCTTTTATAGCTTTTTGTATTCTTAGTGGTTTTTAGCCTACATTCCTAGACTTATTTTGTTAAATTAGGAGACTAAACATCTTAGAAGCCCCAGACCCCAAGGTCGTCTCCAGAACACATTTTGTAAACTGAGATAGAACCATCCAGGGGAAGGTTCCTCGGGGAGGGGGGCTCACTTGAACCTCTCATTGGGGAATTTTTGATAGATATGTTGATTAGTAAGACCTATAATGTTATACGCTATCATGGGTGTGCATTGAAGTGGGCATTTTGGCTCATTCCACCTGGACGTGGGGCACCTAAGGATCCTTAAGTACTGAGGTAAAACCCCTTTTTGCCTTCTAACCATGTTTGATTCTTGATTTTAAGACCAGGAAAAGGCATCAATAAGATTAAAGTTTTCCTAATGCTTCAAATAAACCATGGTTCCTGAAAATAAAACTTATCCTGGTGATCAGAAAACTGAGGACACAGAAAATGTGCATGGATTGAATGGTGGACATTTTCTACTTGTATTTCTCCAAGGTTTTTGGTAGGGTTTTCACAGCCCCCTCCAAGAGAAATTACTGTGTGACAATCTAGACAAGATGTCTGTGCAGTGGGTGGGGATCTGGCTGCCTGGTCACACCCAGAGAGTGGTGGTAACCAGCTCCTTTGGAAATTGGCAACTTCTCACAGGTGGGGTCCGCCCAGGATGGGTGTCGGGTTTAACGCTGTGTGATATCTTCATATGGAATTGGGGCTCAAGTGTATCCTGATAAAGTTCACCAATGATTACAAACTGAGTGGGGAAATAAACACTTCAGAACTCTGCAGGAAGGCCTGGATAGGCTGGAGGAGCAACAAGTAAAAGCATTGCACATGGCAACATAAAATCTGGGAATATAGCGCTGGGATCTACCCATTTGCATAGGAGCTCTGTGGAAAGGCACCTGAAGGTCCTGGCAGACAATAAGCTCAAGGTGAGTGAATAGTGCGCTGCTGCAGCGAAGAAGCAAGTGGGATTCTAGCTTGCATCAACAAGGACATCACCAGCAGAGATAAAGAAATCATTATCCCACTCTATTTAGTGCTTGCCAGGCCACACCTGCAATACTGTGTTGAGTTTTAGTCCCCGCTGTGCAATAAAAGTTCTGGACAGGCTGGTGAGGGTCCAAGGAAGGGCAACAAAGATGATGAAAGGGCTATATTTCCCAGGAAGCCTGTCAAGGAAAGCCTGAGGGAAATGGATTTGTTCAGCACTGAAAAAAGAAGGCTTAGGGAAGACTTTCTCTCTATGATCCAGCATTTAAAGGGTGACTGTAAAGATGGAGGCTCCCTCTTTCCGAGGAGTCCTGTGGAAAAGATGAGGGGTAATACACACAAATTAGTCCTGGGGAGATCCTGATTAGACACAAGAGGAAAACTCTTTCCAATGGGAACAATCAGCCATTGGAATTAACTTCCCAGGGACTACTCTGGGACATTCTGTTAGATTCCCTAGCAATGGACAGTTTTAAGATTCAGTGGGGCAGGGTGTTGGACCATCTTATCTAGGCCATGCTTTTGCCATGAAATGTTGGACCAGGTGATCTCTTTCCAACCTGGTATTCCATGTCTCTATGATTCTATGATTGAAAATCACTACCTCTCTTACAAGAAATACTTTTACCCTGAGAGACTGTGATAAAATCTCTGGGACCTATTTCTCCTTTCTCTCCTGTGACACAAACTCCTATTTTTAAAATAAAATAAAAGCAATCCTCCAGGTTTTCCATTCTTTCTTCACTTGTCCCACATGCTCCATTGAAATTTTATTCTCCTCTGCCTGATTCTAGATTTTACAGTTTCCTAACAACATATGAACGTGGACGTTATTCTGCAGTTACATTATTTGTAGAGAAATAATTATACCTCACCTAATTTTTGGCTTGCAACTCACTTCCTAACATGTTAGAAAATACTATTTGTACATCAAAGGTTTACTTGGACACATTTCCAGACCTCCATGTCTCAGATTTGCATCTTTCCCAGCCTCATTGCTATTGTCACTATATATTTTTGATTTATTTTTATTTATGTGTGGGTTTTTCTACTTTACTGTGTTGAATTTCATCTTAAAGACTTCTGACCATTTCATCAATTTATCAGGATCAATTTAAATTCACAAGTTGTCCTCCGAAGGGTTTGCAGCACTCAACAGTTTACTGTTGAGTGTCAAGGCTGATAAGTCACCTAGGTTGTTAATGAAACTATTAAAAACACAGGACATAAGACAGATCTCTGCAGAGCCACCCACATCAAGCATCTTCCTTGTTTTTTGACAGCAAACTGTTGATAGCTGCTGTTTAAGCTTGATAATTTCAACCTGATGTGAATCTGCCTGTTGGTAGTTTAATCCATTCCATATGACACTGAAAACTAGAGAAACGTAGCACTCCATTAAAAGCTATTTATAAATTGCAAAGAGACGAGTTGCCTGTCCTATAGAAGTTCATTTCTATTGCGCATGAAATGCTGTCTGGAAAGAAAAAGACACTGAGCAATCTATAAGAACACAAATTCTGTCGTAATGTGACATTTTCACCCATATTGTCTTCCATCTCTGTATTCTGTACAGATAATTGCATAGCAATATGCTTACTTTTCACATTCCAGCCAGTCAGCAATCCTATTATCGTTCTCATCACTCACACAACCTTCAAAAAGTGTTAACAACTATCAGCCACCTCCTTCCATTTCCACACCTGAGGCAAATATAGGTTGAAGTCTTGTTCCATTATTAATTCAGTTTGTATGGAATATAGATCATTTTAAGCTGAAATGGGAATAATCTTTACAGTTTTCTATTTACAATTTTATGCTTCCTGTCATTCTGAGCAAGTGAAATGCTGGACTTATAGAAAATAAATCAAATATACTTAGGTTTTCTTCTATATCAAAACAAAAATAATCTTGAAAATCTTCTTTGTTGACTAGAATTTTTTATTTCCACTGAACTGTGGTCTATTTGTCTTAATTTGACTTGAAAATTAATCCCACATATTTTTACAAACTGCAGAAAAATATTTTTCTCCTACTTATATCATCATAACAGTCTTTTAAAAAGCAATGAAACAAAATATATTATTTCATAAAGCTGAAGATACCAACAACAAACACACTACCACTTTGTTTGCTGCCTTGGACAAGTTTGGACCTGGCTGTGGGTGGTCTTGAAGGTGATGACAGAGACCTTGAATTTAGTACAACGTTTCACGAGTAGGGCAATATATTGAACAGGTGACAGGTTTAATGGCTCGACACTATTTCTAAGTGGCACACTGCAGTATTCTGCAGCTGCTGAGGTCATCAGGCTCTGGAACATATTTCCCAAAAGAGTTGTGGATGTCCCATCCCTGGAAGTGTTCAGGTTGGATGGGGCTTTGAGCCACCTGATCTAGTGGACAGTGTCCCTGTCCATGGTAAGAAGGTTGGAACCAGATGGTCTTTAAGGTCCCTTCCAAACCAAAATAAAACCAAACCAAACTATGATTCTATGATTCAGGGTACTGTGTGGCATTTGTGTTGCTCAGTCCAGCGATGATGCAATTGTGAATAACTGAAGGGAGTCCATGATCCATCAGAGAGAAAAAATGTTTTAACCTTACTAGAAATGAAATCACACTGATACTGTTGCATTGACAGTTTGTTGGTATTTCTTTGAATGTTTCTACTGGAAGGGCCTCACAGGAATTCATGCTATTTTAGGAAACCTGAGGACAGTAAGAGCCGTATGGATACAATTATGGTCTAGGGGTGAGAAAGCTTTTCACAGAAAAAGCAAATGCTTCCTCAAAATAAAAATCACTGAAAATCAGTATTCTGTGGGGAAAACAAACAACCAAAAAACACCACCATCAAAGCAACTTTAACTGAATGATGGAGGTTTATTTTAGCTTCCAGACTTTGGGGGTGGAGGTGGGTGGGTGGGAATTAGTGATCATTTTTAATATATTCCTGTGTCATTAATATGATAATATTATCATCCTAATGACAGTTTCACTAGTCATATCATAATATGTTTCTGAAAGAGAAAAGCCATATTTCAGCATGTGCTATTGAATTGCCAAATTTTATCTCACATTGTTAGAACCAAAAATTTATAATAAAATTTGACAGCTTCATTGAAGAAGTAATTTTCTGTTTAAATTTTGCTAATTAATTTCATGATATATTAGGAGTTTGTTTGTCACACATGTTTAGTACAACTCATTAATCTGGTAAGACATTCAGTAACTTGAAATGAATGTGGTATTGCACTATATTGATGCGATACCTTATTAGGGATTTCATAATTTCTTAGGAATTCCTGTTTGATCTAATGTCATCTGGATTTTTTCAATTTTTTTTGTTAGAAGACAAAAGATAAACTTTGTACTTTGTTTCTGTAGGGAGGAAATGTTTCAAGGGGGAAAAAAAGCAACTATAGAATATTTTAAAAACAGAATGATTCCAAAAAAATCTAAATATTTGATGTTATCTTTTCCCCCAGAAAATACCCCCAAATTACTTTTTAAAATGCAAAATCTGATGAGAAATTAAAATATTAAACCTGAGGTCTAGATGGACATTTGAAAAACTCTCCAGTGATGAGCTTTATGATCTTGTCATTTCAGGAAAGGTATGCAGGAAAGGGTTGACACACTGAGTATAAGCTCTCTTTTATTCTATTTTATTTTATTTTTTAATAGTGCTAAGATGATTGTGGTTATCTTAGAGATGCACGATGACATGACCATCACTTCAAGTACTTACAATTTGATTGCTTGCACCTTCAAGCTGCAATTTCTGCTATGACTGCCTGGAGCAGTATTGATTTAGATTTGTCTATGACAATGCATGTTGTTGCCTCCACAGGGTGGATTTGTACTCATTAATGCTTAAATAGAAAAACAACAAAAATTAAGGCTTTACAGTTAAAAACTGTGTGATTCTCTGTGCTCCATTGATTTTGGTTGACTTCTGCATATCTATCTATACACATGAAATTGCCAAATCATTGTTCAGCACAGCGAAACAAATGGCTGCAAAGAGGGGCTCACTGTCCCAGTGAGTATGCAGGAAAGATGAGTAAGTGCAAGATAGAAGAAATAACATTATAACTTTCCTCCAATGTGTAAAAGCCAGTACTTCAAAATGAAGATTTTAAATACCTGTCTTTAACAATTTGTACCAAAATGCTGCAGTTCCAAAGACTGTACTCATTCCCATGTTTTTTGCAATCCCAAATTAGTAAAAGGTAAAACAGTTCCTATGATGTTGTGATATCAACCATCCAGAAAGCCTCATCAAAACTCAGCAATTTTTAATGGCCTCTACTGTCATACTTAATTTAAAAGTAGAGTGAAGATGTAAATAGTTAAAGCCACAAAAGTCTATCGTACTTAAATCCCTATTACAGAGGTAATGACACTGACATTAATACAGCAAATGCTTTCTAAAGGCTCTTAGGGAAATTCTGAGATGACACTTCCTAGCTCCTGAAAACAGGCAAAATTTTGTAACTATTTTAAATAGGGGAGTTGCTATATTATTCACATCCTATGTTGACAGTGCATTTTTATTTCTGTAGAGGATTTATAAATTAAGAATTTCCGTTCATCTTAGCTTTTGAAAAACACTGCAAAACTTTAAAGAAATTTATTTAGGACTTTAAATCAAAAGCAGAGTCCTATAAAACCCAGATAGTAGAGTGATCAAAAAACAACATAAAAACCTATTTATTTATAATATTTCCCAGTAATAAGGAGATTTAAATTGTATAATATATGACAATTAAACATGCTTTAGAATTCCCTGTTGTGATTCTGGACTACTTTTTTATACGAGGTAACACAGTATTTGATATTAATGTGGTACAAAATTATGTTAAAGTCACGCTTCAGCTTGTTTTCTTTTTTCCCCCTTTTCTTCATAGCAAGTAGATATATAGATAAATAAAGTGTCTACAAATCTATCCACAGATTACACAATCTTTTTCAAACTTATCCACCTATGTGGTGTTAGTGAACAACAAAAGTTTTATTCATATCACACTTTCTACAGTGCTATCAAAAGATTACTGCTTGCAAACAGATCCCTACTTCTCTGGAATCATCTTGGCTGTTATCCGATATTAAAGCTGTGTCTGATATAACCCAATAGTTCAGGCTTTGTCTATAGTGCTAAGAAGTGATAGGTAAGTTCTAAGAGGAATTAGTTCCATTTCAAAATGCCCATCCAACAGAAATGAGATGCATTCGTCTCTGAAGATATACACCTCTTTCCATTAACTACAGAAACAGCATAGCTTACTGCTTTAGAGCAAACTTTTTGGTAGCTGAGGTTTGGTGAGATCAATCTCCTATCACTCCCTAATTCCAGAATACCCGGAGCACTGTGAAATGTGCTAGCTGCTGCCCCTCTGTTAATCAGTGCTGCAGAATCAGCAAACATCTGTATTAAACCACAGTGCATGATCAATCTCTCTTGCAACTTTGAATGTTCTGGATTTATGCACATCATGTCAAAGGAAAGAGGGAGATAGAAAATCTAGACCTGGAAGATGAAAAAGGAAAAGAAAGGAAGTAACAACAAACACATGAAGAACAAAAAACACTGCAGACCTAGATTCTGAAGGCACTCTTTAGGAATGGTATCTTTCACAGGTGGCTTCTATGGCTCCATTTGCACTCTTTTCTTATTTATATTTATGCTTTGTTCAAGATGACTTTCTGCTTTTCTTCATACATTGTGTGTTCATATTTGAAACACTAAATACCAGTAGATATCTCTCTGTTTTCATTCCTCAGCATAGAATTTTTCTAGCTGACATCTTGGGAGCAGCATGGTTGAATCCAGAAAAAAAGAGAGATTATATTCTACAATTAATTTCATATGGAAACATGAATAAACATAACTCCATATAAATATAGCAGTTCCTATATTCAAAATGTGGTTTTCTGAATAGCTCAATTTACCAAACCACCTGATCTTGCCAAAAAAAGCATTCGTTCCTTTTCCTTATTTTTCCTCTGCCTATCCCTGCTGCTGTTCTAGCAGTATGGTCACAGTTTTGTGTGAGCCCTGATATCCATACTATCTTCTGGATCACCAGCTCAAAGTAGGACAAAGTGGTTACCTTCATTATGGTTCATTTCCTGCCAGGTTAATTAGTTGTGTTAGTTCATGGACGGTGTAGGAAATAGCTGGGGCACAAAGTTTACAGTGAAAATGTGCACCTGGGTGTGATAGTGGCTAGGGCTTCCCTCTTTCAGTGGAGATGAACACTTAGATTGCCTCATCAAGTTGATTGGAAATGCAACTGCAAGTTGTGGTTTCATGACCGGTTTAGTGCAGTCCAAGAGCAGGCTGCTGTATATTCATACCATCTCCCTTGTGTTAGTATTGATGGTTATGCAGCCTAAAACTATGCCATCAAATAGTAAATGACTAGTTTTCTATACTAATATATCTATAGTTCTCCAGAGGGTATAAAACATGAGTAAGATAACCTAGAATTTATGACTTGTGCTTGTAAATGTGGCTTATTTGATTCACAAAGCTCCTAAAACTGGGGCAGAAATACTGGAAGCTTACTTGTAAGATCTCAGCAGTGTTTACAGGACATGTATCAGTGTGATGGCAACATAAAAGATCCCTGTGGCACTGTAAACTTTCAGTGATGCCACAATATTAGGACACTAGACAGCTTTGCTATTTACGGTTCTGGTTTAGCAGTGTACGTGATTGAAGACTGATGAATGTGGAGGATCTTAACACTAGTGGCATATGTAGATGGGACTTACACATTTTCTGAAAAATGTAAAGTTGCAATTCTTCCCAATGTACCTTTCTTCTCAACAGTTTTATCTTCCTTAAAAATTTCTTTAAGAAACCAAAACAAGAAAACATATAAGTGAAATGCAATAGTGGTAACTCACTCTCTACTTATATACATATTTTTCTGCTGATTTTCTTCAGCAAAAGATTGGATAATAAAACTTAATTTATGTCTGTAGGCAACTGAAATTTAACAGCTTGTGCTGCATGAAGAACACGTGTAACAATGTGCAGTGCATAACTTGAAATCGTGGCTGACTTTTACCTTATCTCTGGGCGTGCCAGGAGACTCTAATAAAGTCTGAGACTTTATTGTTTTGCTGACACAGAAATGAAACACCAATTTAGTCATAATATCATGTTGGGATTTGTCTGACTCAACTATTGTTAGACAGCAGGTCTATGGCTTCATCTCAGCTCCCTCCCATTGCTAAAGATGCTAAAGACAAGTGGGATGAATCATCCTCTGTGGAGTCTCAACTAAATAAATTAGACTAGCTTTGAGATCATGCCTTACTTATCTAGCAAAGGCAGAATAAGAATAATCTGTGGTCTACCATGAACCCTCTTCAAGTGAGTGGCTTACTTATTAGTCAGTAATTTTATGTATACCAGGTAAGCTTTTGGGGTGTGCTGGGGAAATGTTAATTCTCACTTCATCTGAACAGATGGTAACACTTCCTATTGATGTAAGCCAGCAGAAGTGTCTCCTATGTTCACTTTTCTGGTACAGAAAAAGGAGGGAATGTAGGGGCAGACTGATGGTGGGGTGTCTCACCATTGTCTCTTGTTAACATTTCTCCAGTTTTTGTTATGCTGGACAGTGTACAATGCAGGACATGCAAAATTTCTGCTTGCACTTTGCCCTAGATATAAATAAAACTTGGATGCACTAGAGAACGAAATGTTTCATACTTGGTGGTATTTAATATGTCACAACTATCTACTGAGCGTGTCGAAATGTCACTTCCAGCTGATAGCTCGGTAATATGTGAAAGGTTCTCAAAGGTTAAAACTTAAGACTGCAGTTACCTCTGGCTTTTTCAGGAGAAGGACTTGTTCTTAAACTTCTGAAAACCTGAAAAGTGAGATATCTGTTTTGCAAATGTACTCAACTTTTAGATCAGTGGGGCATTGTAGTAGCTGCTTAATGGGATTTGTGGAATGCTGCCTCTGCAGTTTATGAGCAGAGGCTTATAAAAGGTGGGTAATAATGAGTGGTTTCGATTACATATATTAAAAAATCAATGTCAACACTTTTAAAAGAAAATAAAACATTGCTCAACTCGTACATGCATTATCCAGGTTGAATACAATTGCTTCATACTGAAACACCTGTGGGGCGATTCGTTTTTACAAGCCAAATGAAGTGCATAAAGAAGATCATAGTTAATCGCTGTCTATTTGAAACAGTGATTATATAAAGTATCAGCAATTTCTCTGCATTCAAATAATTCATTTTGGACTTACTCCACCTTATTCTTTTAACATAAAGGAAGAGAAAATACCCAATATTCTGCATTAACATCTGGGAAAATGTAAAGGCCAACTGACACCACAGTGCTTTCTTAAGGCCAGTACCTTAAATACACTATCAGGATTTCTGCTCCAGAGGTGACTTTTCTAACTCACTGATATCAGAGTTGAAGTTCTAAGAAGCACGTTGTCATCAACAGCCAGCATACCTTATCACACTCATAAGTCAGAGGGGAATATCCACTGCAGTGTGTGCCTACAGCACTGTCACCCTCTGGGTAATCTCAGCTTCTCTTTGGATGGTTGTGCCACAAATCACTCAGGAATGGCAGCTCTTTTGTGAGCAGGGATGTACCTATCTCCAGACAGAGCAGCATCCCCTCAGTCCTCCGCCTGCAGCCACAGGGGACTGGGAGGATGGATTGGCTACTGAGTCTTCACTCAGCAACCACATCTAAATTATAGAGACTGGAGGATACAGACCCTGCATGAGCTCCCATATGCTGAAGTGGGATCTTTTTTCCTTGTTGGAAAAGGTAAATGCAAATGATGTGCTTAAAAAAAATCAGGAAACAGATTCAAAAAGCAAAGAATAATGACATTTTCCCCTCTGCCTGTGCACAAGCACAATTATTGTTTTACATTTTTCCTATTTTTAAGGCATCATCAAGGCTCTATTCAATGTACAAACCCCAAAGATTAATGAAATGTATCTCTAAATTATATTTTTTATTACAAAATATGCACAACAGGCAGATTAAAATTTCTTCTCTAAAAACCAGCATGCTAATATTGAAAGCTTTTGTTTAGTTTACTTTGTTGCCCACTGCAATAGACAGAATTAACCACAAAATATCCCATTTCTTTTGAAGATTATATAATTATTACATGAAAAAAATAAAAATAATATGCAATAAGTTTGGAAGCTATTTTTTGTTTACTTAATCCTACATACCTTCTTTCCTACCCAGAAATTAATATACAAAAAATGTAGTTGTCTAATTATAATACTGGATTATTCCTTTACCAAAAGAAACCCTTTAACTGAAAAAATGAAATTAAGAATGTCTGCATTCTCAAGAGGAGGAGTGGGGGGAAGGATAAATAAAGATTTTTAAAAATTCTTTGAATACCTGTGAGCTATTTAGTTTAATTGAATCAGAGTCTGGTGATTCTGTATGAATGAAGTAAAGTTTCACTGACTGCCTGCCTGCCTGTAAATTACTTTTCATTGTCTTTTTCACTTTCTGTTATAATGATGAAGAACTGTGAATTAGCAGAATTATGAATCTCAAATAAAAAAATCTAACTTCTGCTCTAGGTGGGATATGACCTTTGCAGGAAAAATTAAGAGAAACATTTTTCTGGTGTTAGAGAGCACTTTTGAAATTTCTTGAGAAGTCATCATGTTTTCTTTCTTTGCTTACCAGGAGCAAAAAGTTCAAAAATCTATATTATTACACTTAATTTGATTCAGTTTTAAAAAATATGGTCATTCTATCTTTATAACAGATTAATTAATGTTATAAAAATATCTATAGCAGAGTCTTTAGGTATATGTTCTTCAATTTGAAAATAATTAAGAATATTTAGATATTCCTAAGAAGAGGAATATGTTAAATTGAAATTATGAAATTATGAGAATTTATGTAGGGAGAACTGTCCTGCTATTTCTTGATACTCCTCTGCTCACAGATCTGTAGATTTATGTATAGATCAATAGCTTCTATGTTATACTGCACATCTGTATCCCATGGATAATCCACTATGAACATCAAACTCTAGTCAAACTCCCTTCCAGTTCCCAGGCTGACTTCCCCACATGGGTCCTATTTTCTACAATTTTTTTTCCTGAAACTTAGCTGCACTTGACTGTACTGTGCATTTAAGTGCAACTTTACCAGACTACATTGTATCAGTGGATGATCCTTTATACTGTTCATCATCCCTCTGAAAACATCATATTTCTCCTTTCTGATAACTGATAAAACTGTCAAGCAATCTCAGGTCAGAAATCAGTTCCTGAAGGATTTCCCTGGAACATGGTTCCTCATGCCAATTTCATATTTTGCAGTTAGATTTGGAGGCCTGTCAGTTTTGCAGATTTCAGACCATTTCATGTGTCATGTGAATTTTGTGTCACTCTTCTACGGGACTTGTCACGTTACTTATTCATGTGGAAATATTGTAATTTTTATTGCACCTCCTTAGAGCTTAAATGAAACTTGAGTTCTACGTTTTCAGAATTTTCACAGCTTCCTTTTACCACTTCTGCAACATATTAATTATTTTTCTACTCTAGAATTAGAGATAAGACTGAACCAAAATTTTCTCTCACAAAGGAGAAGTGATTTCAAGCCCAAGTAGTATCCTTGATAATGATACTAATTATATCACGTTACATTTAAAAGGTTAGAGATGTAGGTAAAAGTAAATGCTGTACAGTGTACTATGAAAACAGCATTTTACTAAGAGCTTTTATTGAATTGTCACTTATTGGTTTGAAATTTAAAAAAACCCCAAAAAAACAGGTGAGTGCTTTTCTGTCTCCTCTTTCCCAAGTTTCACAATCAAGCAAGCACAGCCTGTAGATGGAAGGAACATACTCGTTTTGCTTGTTTTAGGTTTTCCCCAGCCTCAGTCCAGGATATGAAGGAAAGCTGCCTTTACTTGCTTTCTACGAACATTCATGATACAGGAGCCCTGGGATGATTCTTTGACTAACATCAAAAAACAGTCATTTCTTTACCTTAAATAATTGCTTTGGTTATTCTGGGACAGCACGTCTCAGAGAGAAGAGAGTTGTCAGTGTGCCCCATTGTGTCAGGAAGACTGCAAAGAACATTGTTCAGATTGTAAAAGCCTGATTTTTATATTGACCCTGATGACTCTCTAACATTTCAAAAGTTTATTTTCTCCTATTAAAATTACCAGAGAAAAACAGAGAAAAAAACCCTGATTTACTGGGACAGTTCATTTAGAAGATCATTAATAAGATATAGGAATTTGTAGCTCTCAGTCATCAGTTTTCATCTAATCCCTTTTTTTATGGATTCATAACTCACCAAGCTAGAAGAAGCATTGTATTTCCTCAGAACCTCCTATATGAGACAAACTGCAGAATTTCAACCAGTGTTTTCTAAATCAAACACTTATTACCTACTAGAATTAAAGAACAGTGTAAAAAGAAAATTTTGTTTCTGTGCTGTGACTACTGAGGTATGTGCATGAAATCATCTGTCTGTAGAATAATACCAAATAATCCAAAATTTTGTACAAAAATTCCCCTCTTCTCTCCACCTCCTGCCACCACTGCTAACCAGAATGGGTAGTACTAGTTACAGTGCCAGGAGCACATGGCAGATAAACTAATATTACAATATTGTAGGTGATTCTCTCTGTTTTAAGTTGAATTAGATGGAATCTGTTGGTTATGTTACATTTCTTTCCTTATGCTTTGCTGGTTTTATCATTTACATGAATCAGAAGTTGACTGTTAGTCTTCAATACTAAATGTTTCAGCATGCCTGAGTCAGAATGCCTTTCATTTAGGAAATGCAAGTTTCTTTAGAATGAAAGCCTTCAGGGGAACACTCAGACTTATCAGACATAGGAAGATAGTGGTCCCAGCATGACCTTAATGGAGGGATTATCTTTAGCTATACCAAAATATGCTCACTTGTTTTTCCAAAATGAAATTGTAAAGTTTAATTCTTCTGAAAAAAAAAAAATAATAAAAATCAGATTTTTTCCCCAGTTCAGTGATATTTTTTCATGGAAGGAATCAGTTCTGCAGCCAGTTTTCCAATAAACTTAGGTAAAATTAAATTATTCCATATATCTTATTGTTCATGGACAAAGGTTAGTTTAGTTGAGTTTTATTGTATGTGCTTTGTGGATGATCTGAAATTAGGCAGTATGTCAGCTCAGGACAAATATAGAATAATTCCAAACACAAAAAATTGTTAACTTGTTCTTTGTTCCCCATCAAGTTAATAGAAGAGAATAATGTTTCAAATATACGTGGAAAAAATATTTCCTCTTCTGTGGATAAGATGCATTATCTCATTTGGGTTTTGATATTGCCAGTATAGGCTATAAACTTACATACTGTTTGTATATTTGTTTTAATTTAAAAACCAATTTCACATACAATTTAGCATTGAGATATAACATAATTACATTTTGTTCTTACATCTACAAAATGCATGTCCACATATTGACTGTTATTTATTGGTATAGAGCAGTAGAGGAAGTTTTTGCTTCTAATCTTTAATTTAAGGCTGTGGAAAAAATCTTCCTGCCTCCTATGTAACCACTGAAAAGGGGATAAAACACTCGTTACTTTTAATTGATGCTGTTAAATTGGAAAAGTGTCTAATTCTAAACTGGCCCATGAGCAGCCTGGTTTCTGTAAAGAGATGAATAAGGATTGCAGTGGTTTAGCCATGGGCAATGTCTTCTTTGAATCAAGAGAATTTCAATAGTATTTTCAAATGTATGTAAAATTAGTAAACAATACAGTCAATTTAAAAATAAATACTATGGGCCCATAAAGGCCTCTTTTTTTTAGCTTGTTCAGGAGTTAGAAATGTCCTGCAGTTCTTATCAACTGAAGATTTCTTTCCCAAAATAATTTTTCAGTTCTGCTGCAGGAGCCAGAGGAGTAGCTCAACTGAAGTCTCTTCTTCCTCGTATTTCTGAAGGGCCCAAGGAAGAGCAAATTTCAAAAACTTTACTCTGTCTAAATAAGGTTGTCTGGTCACCTGAGGAAATATTATAGTACCAAATGTATTTATATTTTATGTTTTGATTGATTAATTCATTAATAATTGACTTATATTTAGGTATTACAACAGCCCTACTTGCAGAATTGAGAAGGCTTATTCCTTGATTATTTTTATTTTTTACTTGCCACAATTTCTGTTTAAACTGTAACTTAACATCACTTTTCATATGGGCTGGAAACTCAAAGCAACCCTTGATGATAAGATCTAAATGGAGATCCAAGTAAAGGATAGAGTCATTGAGGAAAAACATGCAAAAAGGTGTTTTAGAGATGGTTTAACAAAAATAGTTTTAAATGAAAACTGCAAAATCTTGTCCTTTCTAAAACTCATATTGTTTTAATTCAGGAGCCTTAGGGGATAATTTTTTTTAAAACCTCACATGGACCCAGATACCCAGCCCCCAGAGAGATTTAGTTAAGTTAGACATCTACTACAAGTTATGCCTTCCACATTTACCTTTTTATGTGGATTTAAAGGGTTTGAGAGAGCCCTATGTCTAAGGGCTTCAGTTTGAACACAGTCCAAGCATTCAACTGTATGTAGATAGAGATAATGTGTAGGTTTATTCAGCTGGAAAGTTCAAAAATGCAGTAAAAACCATTTATCTTGGTTGCATGGGAAAAAAGAGCAACACATACTGCACAGACATATCCGGTACTAAGAAACCCAGGACATTCTCTTTGTAAGTCTTTTGTACCTTATATAAAATGAGAAAAAAAATCTACATGCTTTTTCTTTCTCTGTCAGTTTTATGATATCCTGCTTCTTGTTTTTGATACAGTTAATAGAACAGTTACTTGGACAAGTACTTTGTGATGTAATATTGTAAATGTTTATAACTGTTTAGGAAAGAAAAGTTCTATAAATTTCAGCCCTAAAGGCTATCAGGTCTGCAAAAGAAATTTAATAATTTTTAAGGCAATGTTATCCAGACAAGAGTTTATTTATCAAGTTTTTCTTGATTATGGTACTTTCAGAAAGGGCAATAAATCCCTGGAGGCTCTTGAAACACATGGGAGGTGATAGGTTTTCCTGTTTTGCTGTAGTTTACCCAATGTGGTCTGCAGTTAATAATCAGGAAGCAAAGTTACATAGATCAGTTTCTTATAATGCCAATGTATTTTCTGCTTTTCAGAAAAACCAGTAAAGCTGCCTGAACAAATTGAAAGTCTCTTTCATTAAAAGATTCAAAATGTCACCATTTTTTTCATTTTGTGAATTCTATACTTGAATGTTTTTTCTATTTATTTAATAATGTCTTCATAATTTACTTTACTAGGGTTGTGTTTGAAACCCTCTAAAACCTGTCACTAGTATTAATTAATGTATCAGAAAAGTTATTTTGTAATTTTTTCATCTTTTTCTCAATGAAAAATTATGCTGAAAAAAACCCGATTTTTTTAAAAAAAATTTATATCTCATTTGTGATAAAAAATCATTTGCTGTCAACCAGAAGTTTTAAATGAAGATTTTCAGTTGTACTGACTGCTGAGCTGTTTTCATTTTAGTAGAACAAGAAAATGCATCAGTAAAGTAGTGCTAAGAGAGAGTTTTTCAGACTTCAGCTTTATCTTTGTTTTTACCTATACAGTTCCAATTTCTACATACTGCTTTTTTATAAACAATCTCCATGTGAGACTGCAATTTCAGCTGCTGCTTCTGACGTAGTTCCATGAGTAAGTGGTATGAGCCACGGAGCAGTTTGACTCAGTTACCACTTCTTGCTTTTCCTGTGTCAGGAAGGAATCAACACTCAATGTACCCAGTGCCTGGCACGGAACACCTGCTTCAGAGAGGTTGTAATGAGGATACCAAGTCTACCTAATTGTTTGAGCACAGGTAGAGAGTTCCATTTCTCTAGTAGAAGAAGCAGTTCCAGTCTGTCCAGCACTTTGTGCATGTTTGCAACAGGTGAGCACTCCGAACAAGCAGAGTTTGTATGGAGTATTACCATCAATTTTTGAACTGTGCTATATAGATTTTTGTCATTCAGGTTCCTACAGAGAAGAAGTTGTGTAAAAATAAGTTTACTGTCCTCAATGAGGTTGCCAAATAATTTGGGAGGTTTTTGGAATATTGTGATGAGGGGAAAAGTTTTAATATGCTATTAAGTAGTACTACATGGTATATCTATCACAAGCTATCAGCCCACTTCAGTTGTTAACAGCATTTGAAACTTCAGATTTGTTTGTTTGGGTGCAAGCTTTCCTCTGTGAAGAGGGCCAATTTCTCTTCAAATTAATCTTTATTTGTGTAACCAGTAAAAATGATTCTGTGTGCCTTTTTTTATTCCTCCATCACAGAGAAGGCAGCAAAAGTAAAAAGTACATGCTGAGACACATTTTTATTTCATATTCACATATGAAATTCTAGTAAGTCACACACCTTGCATATGTATAACCAAGAGATCCTTTTGTGATTCCTGCCCTATGCCTATAATGGGTGCAGAGGGACCTACATGAGTAAATTTTATGCTTGGCTTCTTTTAAAAGTGCATATAAAAAGTAGCAGTAAATTGAAGCCCACAGGGTACTTTCCACATTGTACTGTAAGGATGTTTCATTGCATACTACTCATGAAAATTGAACTTGATACGAGCTATAATTATGACAAAGGTAAGTCAGAGTGTGATTCTCACTTTGAGTACTCTTCCCCTTTGTCCTTTTTCTGTGCTTTTAGTCACCTTTAATATCTAGGGAGATATTTCATGCCAAAGGTTTTCGCATATTGTAGAAACTCATTAATTAGTTAATAATATATGAATTTTGCCCTACATTAAGAGTGCAATTACCCAATGGGAAATCAGAAATATTGAGGATGCTAAAGGTTTAATTGACACCTTCATCCTAATAATGTTCAGTGACACTGATATTTTCATATATTTAATCAGACTCATATCACAGTTTATAAACTACCCTGATGGTCTAGAATTCATCAATTTTCTAATCATTTATGTACAAGTTGTTGCTTTGGTTAGAGAGAGCCACATGAAAATAACACCATCAGTTATATTTCAACATAAACATCTTTTCAATCCTAGTTCAGTCAGATTTAATAATTTTATTCCTCAAACAAGGAGGAAAGAGTCTGCACATTATACTTTTCATCTGCTTTTTGACAATACAATATTTTGGCAGTACTTGAAGGCTCCTAATTTGGGAAGTCAAGGCAGACAGTTTCAATAACTAGAACATAGATGTTTCAAATGTCTACTCAGATAGTAATCAATAATACTGAGTAATAAAATCACAGGTAATTTCATATTTTTACACACTTTCAAATAGTGCTTTTTACCCTTGTGTGATCTAGTTCAGTATCAAGATATGATGTGGTATGGGACCAGTGTTTTCCATTGCTGGCTCCTGCTGTGTGGAACTTTGGTGAGGATTGCTAACATCTCAATATAAGAAAAAAAATTGTTGTCTAAGTCCGTAGACTTTGGTTGTTTGGTTGTTTGGTTTTGTTTATTTTAAAAAGTAGTTATGACTCTGAAGAAAGCCTGAAACTGTAACTAAGGCAACAATGCTCCCTCCTATTTTTCTGAGTGAAACAATAATTCAGGTGAGACAAATATATTCACTTCAAAACCCACAATGCTTCAGGCAGCAATCCAGGTTCAAACAGAGACACTTTTAATAAAATAGAAAATTAAGAGTCAATATTAAGAAATACCACTCATTTAACTCTTAACAATCTTTTAATTTTGATTCATATTATTGTGTCATTTTTATTATTATTATTATTATTATTTTCATGATACCATGAAACTGCATATATCTGAAACACATTGTGTTTAGATATAGCTTAAAAAATAACAATTTTTTTCCAGCATTTGTAGTGTCTCAACACAATTCTAGGTTCCTATACTTAAAAAAAGGTAACTAGGCTTCCCAAGCACACCCTTTAACTTTTTAATTCCAGCAATGGAGAGAGGTCAGAAGTCACATAACTCCTTAAGAGACAATGCTGTTCTACCTAACACAAGTATGTCTTCTCTCCTTAAGTATTGGGAAATCAAGCAGCACCAGCAGCAAGGCTACGTGTCTAGTCTCAACAGAGAGAACAAATAGAAGTCATTAAATACCTCCACCCACTAAAACAAGTTAAAAACAAGTTCACACCACAGAAGAGATGGTGAAGATGATGTTTATGGGCTCACAGAAATTTCAAGCTAGAACAGGACTGTATAAAAGCACTCGAGGTGTACAAGCAATAGATCGCTCTTCAGGCCTTAGTCTCCAGTTAAATCTGTTTTAGACTGTGTAGAGTTGTTTATGCACACCCACAACTCTTGATTTAACTGTTTTCCACTATGAGATAGAGCAGAGTCTTGCATATAACACTAGACATAAACTGGAGCAGGTTTCACTTGTGATGATCTGCATCTGGGAAGACATAGTCCATAGCAGCTTCTATAGCTGTGCCATGGCACAGAAGCTATCTCCTACTTCATGAATTCATCAGGTTCTCCCCTACACAGTGTTTGCTATGTGGTGACAGAGAAAGAGGCTTTCATAATATAGTGAAAAAGTGTGTGAAATATAGCCCTAACTGAAAAACAATATCAAGCAAGAATGAGCTGCATGAATCTTATTTAATAGAAGACCTGAAAGGGCTTTGTATTAGGATGATGAAACACACACGTGCATTAGAATAAGATTGAGGGCATTAACATTAGAAACTGTACACAAATCTTGGCTGAGAACGAGCAATAAACACAGGGATGTGAATGAGAAACTGGGGCAGAATATTGTAACTGGATTTCAGTCACTTGATGCCAGTTTCACTTTATAGTTTGGTAAGTAAAAAATCACATGTGCATCAGTGGTCCTGAGTATCTAGCTAGTGATATACTGAGCTATCCAGTGTATTCATGATCTTGGTAGAATTTAATATCTGAATTTAACCCAATCTATCTATCCATCTCTATAACTTCCATCATCAACCTATCTGAATGTTGATGGTTTAATTTCTGTATGACAGTCTCCGAAAGAGGTTGTATAACTGACCAAATGTAATTTTACACATTAGATACAGCCATACTTACCAAGATACTCCCACTGCTTCAACTCTTTCTTTATGAAGGTGATGTGCTGGGCAAATACTGCATGCTTCCCCATGCAGAGATCAGCTTCTGCTCTACTTTGTCCGTATAATTACTCGGAACTGATAGGAGATCTTCAGCTTCCATTAAATCAATAAAAGCATGGGACTGTTTAAAATTCACACAGGCCCAGAACTTTAAATATTTTGAGCTGCCTTCTGGATATAGTGCATTTCTTCACTGTAAGTGAAGAACTGATGCTTGCATGACCTGACACAAGATGCTTCATTCTATTTGTCATTCTCTTGCTTTCTCTCATACAGGATGAAAAATTCACCATTATTGCAATTTCTTAAAGCTTGTAGAGATAACCTGGTCTTCAAGAGAAACAATGTTCCTCAGGGGAACATAAACTACAAACTGATAAAAGAAAAGCAACAGCAGAAGTAATTTGTGTTTATTCAGCACTTGGCATTAGTGACATTTTCATGGAGGACATAGACTCAGCTTAACACTAGTTTCTTTCTTCAAAGAAAGGCATCTGCAACCACAGCCACAGCTTCAAAAATCTACCACCATCTAGAAAAGCCCAAGTTTGAAAAAGCTTAGTTCTCGACTTTTGATTTAGCTCAATGAATCAAGAAATTTTTAAGCAGATTTGATATACCCTTCATAGTCTGTGTTCCCATTTACTGTAACTTTCATAAAAAGAAGAAATAAGGGCAGTCCATTACAATATATATAAGAAAAAGAAAAATACAGATTTTTTCAAAATATGCATAATGAAATTATGGGACTTAATGTCTTTGGTTTTTGGGAAGTAAAACTGTATCTATAGTTGGGCAGGGTCATGACATTCTCTAGTAGCCTCTAGACATGATAATCCCGTGGTATTTCTTAGCCAGGAAAGTCTGGATGCAAAAAGGACACTGGGCTAGGTCTTTTGTCTAATTTAGTACAAAGAATGTCATACATTTTACATATACATACACATACATGAGTAAAGTATATTAACTTTTGAGATTTAGCTATTAATTCTAGTTTTCAGTAAAATTATTTAGGCAGACAGAGTTACATAATATGTGAATTAAACAAGCATAGCATGTAGAAATACAGCATAAACACCCAACAACCTTTTCCATCTACTATCAAAATTCAACTACAAAAAGAACCCCAAAAGAAATAAAAATAATCGAACATCACAGAATTATTTGAGCTGTTTGAAGCTGTCTGGGAGAAACAGAGAAGTGAAATGCTGAACAAAAAAAAAAAATTCTGGAAAAGGTAACAATTTTTTAAATTGGAGCAAAACAATGGTCCTGTTTCTCATGAGAAGCCAGAAGAATTCTGATTACAAATACTGGACTGAATGTTTCTTCAGTTGAGTGCAGCAATGTGGCTAGTACTAATAACTCAATTTGCTACACAGAGGACATGTTTCTAAAACCCATAGTAGAAGTAAAAATGAATTTTGGTGAAGAAAAGTGTTGTCTTTTTCAGGGTTAGTCTAATAAAAAGACTGAAGAACATAGATATATATGTAAATAGTTAACATGAAGGAATGCAAAATAGCACAAAACAAACAAAGGCTTTATTTCCCTAGACATTTACATTAATCCCCTCCTGATCAAGGAGGCATATGGAAGATTAGTTACTCTGTGATTACTTTGTCTTACTGATGTACAATACATGACCCTGGAAATTGTAATTGTGAAGGATGCCAAAGCTTGGTGTGTTGGCACTTCAGCAAACTGACCCATGAGCTGAACACAGCTGTTTGAAATGAATAAAAAATGCAGCAACTGTATTTCCCAAATAGGAGCTCTTTCAATAGAAGATATGCCGGAAACAAAATCTTTGAGAAATTATTTAATCTGCTTTATATTATAAGATAGAATACCACAGAAAAATCATTAGAGAACATAATTTTAATATTACATTATCTTTCTTCTTAAATTTATTATAGTAAACTTTTTCTCAGAGTCTTCAGATTTGAATTACAAAAACTGATGTAAACGTTGGCAAACTTGGAGGTGTAATATTTAAAATCCACACTCTAAGTATAAAGAAGTTAAAGAGACTGTAAGATACCTGGGCACAGTCTGCAGTCCTTAATCATGAGGAACACATTCTGAAATCCATAAAATTAGGCAAGATGTATTGCACTAAAGTTACTTGTCATAAATGTCAGGTGATAGTGATAAAGAATCTTATACTAATTGGCCAGGTGCCCATGCAAGTATTTGACTCTCTCAAAAGTCTGAATATTTTCAAACATAATTAAGCCAACACAGGTGCTTGCAAAGAAACAAATTCGAACTCAAAAATTAAACCATTATTTCTTTGATATCAGCTGTAAAATTCCTGTAGCTTCAGCTTCGCTGAGATGCCACCACTGGATCTGCAGCTTCTCTGAAGCAGTTTGTCTTTATTTTACAAACAAAATCAAACATTTATTTGAAACTCATAAGATAAGAGAGAGTTCTTTCCCTTAAGAAATTGAAAATAGAGATCCTATAAACCAAAGCATTTTTGTACCAGGTTAAGTATATAACACATCAGGAAAGGAATATTTTAAAGGAACATATTATGCATGAAATCTGTCCTAAAGATGGAGGAATGGACCCAGTCAATTACAGGAAACCAGAAAAGCACTGAGTAACAAAAAATAAAAATCAGGCCAACCCTCAACTGCTTAATTCTTGATTTATACATGGTAGCTCTTTCCCAAGTAGCTTTCACGTTTCTAATATCTGATACCATGAAGTGTTCAAAGCTTCTGACATACGTCCTAAATTTTTGTTCAGTTTAGTTTCATTGTAGTTTAAGAAGAAATATTTTAACAGAAGTAGAATTACAAGAACAAGGGGAACTAGGGGTCTTGGCAGTTATTATTAGAAGCTACTTTTACCTTCAATAATGTTTTTCTTTGTGTTCAAATAATTTATCTTGGCTTTTCCTATTGCTTCCCAAATGGAAACATTGCCTATTTAGTAATTTATAAAGTAGTAGATAAATTTGCATATACTATTTTTTTCAGTAAAATACCATCAGAGAGCACTGGTGACAAAAGTTAGATGTAAAGAGGAGATAAAGAAAGCAGCAAAATAATGAAGTCATCAAATGTTTCACTTATTTTTACGAAATGTCTTGCAAATGCAGGTGAAATTTGTTCAACATTATCAGCTGATACTGCTGGATGCAGTGAAGAGATATTCTCATCTGCCTTAATAATTCTAAGGTGTGACCACACTGTCAAGGCTTAAATCCTCAGAATTCATTTAAGGACATAGATTTTAATCTCCCTGCTAATTGAGAGACCAGGCCACCCACTGCTCTGAATCAGAGTTACTGCAGAACCTTTGATTAGAGCTATTCTGCTTTGCATTTAAATATTTATATACTTCTGAGACAAGAGCCCACAACCAAAGACGTATAAGTGCCTATATATTGACAATTCTCTTTTTAAAGGGAGGCAAAACCTGAGTGCCAGGTTGGGTTGCATACATATTTAGTTTTGAAAAAGAATGTAGGCAGCATCAAACAAGGAGAAGGCACAGATCACAGGTACTTTCTTACTCAGGGTTCCTTGTGGAACATTACAGTTTAAACCTGTTGGGGTATATATGAACATGGAATTGTTCTCTTCCCCATGCTGATGAGTGCTTAATTTTACTGACATCATTAAAAGAAAAAAAAGTAATTTAATAAATTTTTTGTACCCACAGAAATAAAGAAATCAATTATTTGCACTGTCCTACTCATCATTTCTTTGGCTGTTTCAATTTCTGAACAAAAACACCTCTAAAACGCAGCCGTATGCTTTTATTATAGTTTTTCATTTTTTGTTGGAAATGGATAGTAGATGACAAGATACTAAGCCATCATAACACAAACTTGTGAGATTTATTGATTCAGCTCAAAGCTGATGGAGTTTCCATACATCAAAGCATTCAAGTAGTAGTGGACTCACCCTATATTATATCCATTAAATTTTTTTTTATAATTAAAAATCCAATAAAATATTTATAACTCTGTTACAAACCCCTAATGGTTAGATTAATGCAATTCTAAGCACTATGATTATCTTGCACAAAGTTTTACACATATATCTTCTTTTATTTCTTTCTTTTGTTTTTGTCAATCTGGTGAGCTTGATTTCAGAGCTGTTGGAATTTTCAGGCTACCTATAATAAGAGGCTCCCTGACAACAGTCTCAAATGTCCATCTTCCTCTAGCAAAATCTGAAATTTAAATCTCCCTGGGAGTTATTTGAATATCCTTTTGTGAATTCAGAAATAATTAGATGATCTCTTATAATGAAGCAATTTATATTAATAAAAGAAAAGTCACAACCTATCTAATGAAGGTTGAAGGTGGACTCTCTGCTCCCCTGTTATCACATCATAATGCAGCATCTTTCTGCTTCTGGGAAAGCAATTGGAAAGTATTCTCAGGAGACGTCTGTACTAGACAGCACATGAGAAAGCACACATATAGGACTAATTCAAAAGAGTCATATTTTAGCGTGCAGTCAGGAGTCTTCTTTCAAACAGATACATTTATTTTGTTGAAACATCGTTTTTAAGCTATTTAAACACTGCATCTCCCTACAACAGAAAAGATTTAGCTACTGATAAAAGCAGAAATATTTTCGATCAAGTTTATCTGTTAATGCCTGAACTGCCATGGTATTCACATTTACTGATGCCAACAGCGATGTCTTTTATATATGGCTTTTCAAGGCATCCACAGCATCAAGAAAAAAGCTCAACATTCAGGAAATAGTTTAGTTCCAACCTTCATTTCTTCTTTAGGATATTGTCTAAAATTAGAGTACGAATTTATGCAATTTTTGTGAAGCTTATAAATTATTACTATAGTTACTATTGTAGCAATTATTCATTGCATAGGTAGGATAAATTTGAGGAGATTTATTCACTAAAAATCACTGGTATATAAGTAAGTATTTGTGCAGCAGAGAGAGAACTTTTTAGGTAGTACCTGTGTATGTTTTTCTCAGATCATCTGTATGCCTGAAAGTGGCACCAGTTTAACTGCATCATTTTCTAAACCCATTTACCTAAGCTAACATAATGAAACACAGCACATGCTTTTTAGCTCACAAACTTGGTTCCAATGCATGTTTGACATGTTAAGCTGCAGGCAAATGATGAGACTTTTACCCTGATTTAAGGTTAAGAGAACTGAGCAGGACCTGAAAAGCTACTGGACATAGCACAAGAAATAGTGTGAGAAGCTGACAAAAGCTACAAATCCAATCATGAAGCACAACCACACCTCACAGATGATGGGGTGAAAGTCAAATAAGAAGCAGCCAATATTCACAGAAAAATGGAGGGAAACTGGGCACCTTTTGGAGAGTACAGTCTTGAAAGGCCAGTAACACCTAACTAATCAGAGTAGCACTGGCATATGTGGCAGAGTCTGTCTAGGTTAAGTATCAGAAATAAACTTAGTTTTAATGTATTACATCTGGCACCAGGAGAGGAGTTAATTAGGAAAAGTTGTTTATTTGGGCAAAGACTGAGCAAAGAAAGAGGAGAAAAAAGCTGTTGAGAAGAAGGCCAAGATACAGGAAAGGTGTTAACAGGGTGTCCGGATGTGGGTCCGATGCTGCCTAGTGGTACCAGTCAGGCAGCCATGTGCAGTTCCTTGCAGCAAAAGCAAGACAATAAAATGGACCTGTTTCTAGATCATCAATGTCATGTCTTCATCCATGGTCATGGAGACTAGCAGGGAGTGAGGTGGCTGCTGTCCTTGGCCAGTGAGGAAATCCTTGACTGAGGAGATTGAACAGTCTGTCTTCAACATGTTCATGCTTGATCCAGGACTGATGCTACTTCATAACAAATTATGTAATTAATCTTGTAATAAAAATTATTTTTAAAGCAACAGAAAACTGAACATGAGTCAGCAGTGTCCTGGCAGCCAGGAGGACCAACCATGTCCTGGGGGGACATCAGGCACAGCATCGCCAACCAGGCAAGGGAGGGGATTGTCCTGCTCTGCTCTGCACTGGGGCAGCCTCACCTCGAGTGCTGGGGGCAGTTTTGGGTGCCACAATATGAGAAAAACACTGGACTATTAGAGAGTGTCCAAAGGCCGGCAACAAAGATGGTGAAGGGCCTTGAGGGGAAGCCAGCTGAGGTCGCTTTGTTTGTGCAGCGTGGAGCAAAGGAAACTGAGGAGAAACCTCAGTTTGCAGTCTACAACTTTCAGATGAGGGCAAGAGGAGGGGCAGACACTGATCTCTTCTCTGTGGTGACCAGTGACAGGACCTGAGGGAATAGCCTGAAGTTGTGTCAGGGGAGGTTTAGATTGGGTATTAGAGGGTGGCTGGGCACTGGAACAGGGTCCCCAGGGCAGTGGTCACAGCACTGAGGCTGACAGGGCTCAAGAAGCATTTGGACAACACTCTCAGGTACCGAGTGTGGCTCTTGGGGATGATGATGTGCAGGGCCAGGAGCTGGACTCAGTGATCTCTGTGTCCCTTCCAATCCATCTTATTCTGTGATTTTGCCGATACAGGTTTAACGGTCTTGTTCTAGTTTTGAAATAAACATTAGGTCAATTTATCAGAGGTGGTGCTGATATTCACGAGCCATCTAAACACAGTCCTGTGCCATGTGCTCTGGGATGACCCTGCTTGAGCAGGGAGATTGGACCAGATGTCACGCTGTGGTCCCTTCCAACCTGACCCACTCTGTGATTATGTGATAGAGACTTCTCAGCTCTGTGTGGAGTTCTAAGCTGAGGTTGTAATTTGGTCCAGGATCCTACTTCAGCTTGGAAACATGAACTAGACATGCATTCAGTTTTAGGTTTTAGTGTCATTTACAAACTTGTCATGGCCAATGAACATAAACTAATTAGAAGTACCCTGTAATGGTTAAAGTTTACTTCAGTTCTGGGCATAGTTCATTTAGAAGTCTTCTTGTCCTCAAGGAAAGCAGTTAAAGAGGAACAAATGTTTCAAATTAGGTTTCAAGTACAGGACTGTACATTAAATTTAAAATGTTGCAGAAGATCTAAAATTAAAAATAGTTTACTTTTCTAGGTTTGGAATGAATATTGACTTTCTTTTGTTTTTTCTCCTTAAGCTGCATTTCTGAGTTTGACCTACAGTTCACATACTAAAAGCAGAGTGTGGCAGATCTGCAATGCAAATCCTTACTTCTCATATGCCAGTAAGAGGGGAAAAAAAGCATGCCAAGAAGTGTGAACTTCCACTCTTTGTGGTACATGCATTTGATAGTTAAAACTATTCCTAAAATATCTCTGCTTTGCAGAAACATTTTCTTTCATAGTTTAAATACAAGATTAATTTTAAACTCACATTAGAAAGAAAATTGATGTTCTGTGTCTAACCTGAAATACAAAACGGCAGGCATCATCACATCAAGAAATGGAATTTCTCGGCATTAGTAAGGGAATAATGAAAATTGTAGAAAACACACTATCATGTTCAGCTGTAGAGAAAATCCTTGTTACAATAATTCACTCCGTGGTTGAGACCATAAATTAAGGACTCCCTTAAACTCTGTAGGACAGTCACTAAGGCAGAGTCATATATCTAATAAAAACACTGTAAGAATAAAAGGTCAGGTTTAAAAAAAAGGTCAGTAAAAATTATTTTAATAAATTTCACATCTTCTAAATATATGCAAATAATTTTCTAAACATTTAAGGTTAATATCAAATATGTCTTTTATACATATGACTCAAGAAAATTTCAAGGTGGATGTAAACATTCAATAAAAGTACTCCAACTTTATCACTTCCCTGAAGTAACTTGCAAGATCTGTTATTTATGTCTTTTATTCCCATTCTCTTTTATTCTCTGAGTAGAAGCACAGATCAGTCTCCTGTCATGGGTCTTTGTTGTTTGGGGAAGAAACTGTGGCATCACATAGAAAATCCTGTGTATTGGAAGCACAAAACCCCCCGATTCGCTAATTGTGGTATTGTTTTAACTGAAAAAAAAAAGAGGCAAGTATCTTCAAGAAAAAATAATTATAACTTCTTCAATAGCTCTGTTAGAGATCTTGGATATCTAATCTATGTTTCATTACACTATTACTAAGTTGCTGATCAGTTTTGTAACATAGTTTAATGCTATATAAGGTTTCTTTTCTTCATGGGAAATTGAGCTAGAGAGGTCTTGAGGCTAAGCCACAAAGGATCTATAATGGGACACTGTTGCCTAAATATAGATTAAATTTCTAACTTCCCCTGTTGTCTGAGAAGCTTGCCAGAACATCTTTGAAATGAGACGTTAACAAGTGTGCATTGCTTGAGATCCTGTGTCCCAACTGGTTTAAGCTCTTATATACAGGAGATTGGACTCTGGATAGTAGAGACTCCTTAACCTTGTAAATTCTGTCTTCGCAATCCTTTGTACTGAATATCATATAAACATTGCCTGAAAGTACTGGCTGATTTAGTGGTGTTTGATTTAGTAATTTCAAGTAGTGTGGACTTACTTAGATGCTTTTTAAAAGTCTTCCACAAATAACATTTAGAGTCCTTTAAATGCCAGCTCATTTGCATTCAAAGGTCATTGCTCCCTGAAATCATGGTAGCACTCCTGTACGGGACATTTCAGTGTGGAGAGTTATTTTTACATAAGGGGAAATAACAGGATTAGCAGGAGTGTGGAGAAGGTAATGGTAAATGAAACCTTTCACCTTTGGAGCAGTGGTGAAGACTGTGACCCTACTCAGCATGACATGAACATTTGCAAGTGTTTGGAGGTGTCACTGTCTTGAGGTGTGTCCCTGCACTTGTTTGTCATTGTTTTTAAAGGTTCCAGAAGTGACTGCACCCCCAGCTGAGCCATAGTGTCCGACCAAGGGCATACTCTTGGGGCATTACAATGTTGATTAAAGCAGATTAATTTAAGTCAAATTGAATGTTACTGTGGATTCAAAACAGCTGGTTTTATTTAACATCTTAATGGCAAAAGAGTGCTCACCAGCAGGGAACTAAAGGGTTCACTGGGCCTGAAATAGGTGTTAAGCCCCACATGGCACTGATCTGATCAATCCTAGGGCACAGTGCAAGAGAAGTGCAGGAAAACCTAAGCCTAAGATTATTGCAGTCAAGGAGATGGGTTTTTCTAGTCACCTGTGTGTTCTAGGGCAAGTTTGCAGCCTCCACCATTTTTTCACTGGAGTTGCTTGTTGCTTTCCTGCTGTACTCAGCCTGTGCTGCCTTACTGGGGTGATTCATATAGAGACTGAGTCCTGCTCAATAAAAACAGAAAAAGGAAACTCTGGTCAATGACGGGGGCACTGTAAATGTCTCCACATATTATATTTGTACATAACTGGTTTGTTGTTTGGGTTTTTTGTAATAGTATACACTGTAGCTCTAGAATTCTTGGTAAAGATGGTGCTTAATGCCTTGTTTAACTCAAGCTCCCAAATGCCTTGGCATATCTTTGCCCTGTCCCTCCTTTAAAAAAAAAAAGAAACATATGACTCAACACTTCTAAATTCAAAAACATTTCAGGGAAACAGTTAGACAATCATTAAAGGAATCCTTTGTAGCATGCACTGTCTCATTCAAAGTACAGAGGTAAAAACTTTCAGGCATAACAGAAGACTGTAAGATGAACTTCCAATATTCAGTTTTCTAGTACCAATAAAAGCAGCAACAGTAGATAAACCACATCAAAATTTACTGAGGGAAAAAAGAAATAGTGTCATATTAGAAAGCCACATCCATGGCTTAGATCACAAAACAACCCAAATAATTTAATATTTTCATAAAGTTACGTATTGATTCCTAAATAATGCAAAGACTTAATCGATAGTTCTGACAAGGAAGAAAAAAAATCAGCAATGACAAAGAGACCAGATGCATAAAGTTGCTGAAACAATGATGCTCTGAAGCAAAGCATCAAGGGCATTATAGTTATGGCTAAAGCAGTAAGGACTAAATACAGTCTTGTGTCTAGTCCCCATTCTCTTTGTTATCACCAGCAATAATATTAAAAAATGTTCAAAGAATATAGAAAATGGAAATAAAAGGATCAGTGTTTGTCATGAAAGATATGTAGTTCTCTCTTCCTTCCCTTTCTTTCCCAGTGAGAGTTCAAACCCATACCATAAAGGATTGAATAGTCTCCAGGGGAAATGATAACTCATGAGTAACACCATAATTTCAATAAAACTTAGTGCAAAGACAGGTTTGAATAACAACTTAAAGGAACCAAATTTGTCCAGGAAGACTCTGAAGAACCACCATCTGCATTTCTTTGGGAAATTATTTGAAGGGAAAAGAAACTTAAAAGATGAATCATATGTTGGCTCAATCCTTTAGCTGAAACAAAGTAATCTGAAAGAGTGGGAAGTAAAGTCTCTGAATCTAATGGGGAGAGTTATTTACTCTTGCCCACAGGAATCTTTGGAAATGTTCAAGGCCATGTTAGATGAGGCTCTGAGCAACTTGGTTGGAGTGGGTTGATGGTAACTGGATGCCAGGTACCCAGTGCTCTCTCACTCTGCTCCACAGCTGGACAAAGGACAGAAGATATAACAAAGTGTTCATGAGCTAAGGACCCACCTGTTCCAGTGTGGGTCTCCTCCATAGGCTGTATGTGGATCTCTGAAGCTCTGTAGTCCTCTATGGGCTGCAGGGGCACAGCAGCTTCACCATGGTTTGCACCACGGGCTGCAGGGGAATCTCAGCTACAGAACCTGGAGCACCTCCTGCCCCTCCTTCTCGACTGACCTTAGCATCTGCATAATTGTTCCTCTCACATATTCTCACTCTGCTTTTCTCTGGCTGCAATCACTACTGTGCAATAACTTTCTTTTTCTTCTTAAATACATTATCACAGGGGCATTACCACCATTTCTAATTGGCCCAGCCTTGACCAGCAGCAGGTCCATCTTTGAAGCTGTCAGGGATTGGCTCTGCTGGACATAGAGGAAGCTTCCAGCAGCTTCTCACAGAAGCCATCCCTGTAGCCCTCCTCACCACTACCAAAACTTGGTCATGAAAACTCCATACACTGGTCCCTGCACATGGCAAGGGGTTTGGAACTTGATGATCTTTAAGGTCCCTTCCAACTGAAACCACTCCATGATTCTATGATGATTCTGGAAACTAAAGTGTATCAAGTATTTGTACACCTCATGGAGGAAAATGCACTTGCTTGAAGAATGCAGAAATGAGTATTAATTGAATGATGGGCACCGTTTTGCACTTCAACTCTAGAGCTCTTTTGCATGTACTTTCTAAATATATTTATGTTTGATATATGATAGTGTGTTCACACAAATTACTATTCCTATGCCAGTATTTCCAATGAAGAGATTTTTCAAACTGTATTCACCTATAATATTTCTTATAGTAATCTACATTTCATGTGTACAAAGAATATAAATAACTAGCATAATGCAAGATATTAAAGTTAGTCAAATGGCTATTTGAAATTCAAAGTATACCAGTTGCTTTCATAAAGAAATTACATATTTATGATTATATGAAATACAAATAATAATGCATAATTTATTTATCTAATACTATTACATGAGAATTCTCCATTGAGAATTCAAAAGTAATTTTCTTGATTAAATTCCAGCCTCCAAAAAATTCTCCCTGGAAAAAAGTGAATTTTGAATAACAAAACCTGGTGAACATTAGAAAAGGATTAAAAGGCAGAAAGTTTTCATACTTATTGTTATAAAATTACTCTCTTGGTACAAATGACCATTGAAAAAGAACATTTAAATTACACAAATTCATAATGTATTTTCCCTTCTGACGCCCTTCCCACTAAGATTATTATTTAGTGAAAAGCCTTTAGTCTATTTTTTTTTATGTTTTCAAATCTGAAGCAACATAAGGAATAAAGGAGAAGAAATCTTATGCTTAAGGACTAAGTACTTGAAAGATTTCTCTCAGTAGTTCTCCTGGTTGCATATTCTCAAGATTTTTAAGAAGGTATAATATAGCATAATTTGCATATTGTACAAATTAACCCAAAAATGCCTTTGATTTTGAAACAATTTAAATAAATTTAAAAAATCTTTCTTGAAGAATTCTTGAAGAATTTCTTGAAGAAGGTATAAGCTGCATCAACTTTCTAGGACTAACACTTGACATATAGTACATAGTAAGATATTTTAAAAAATTCTTTCTTTTAATTTCCTTCCTTTTTTCTTTTTTTTCCAAAATTGTCTTTAAAATGAATACATCTTTTCATCAAATATACATTGAAGTACAAATGCATGACAAGTGACAGAAAACACCTATTTCTCGTTAGAATTTAAATGTTGAAGTAAACGTTAATAATCTTGTGAATTGCAATATGTGAAGCCCTTTTGTCTTGCTCTTGCCTTTCACAAGTAAAAATTAAACATAAAACAATCTTCACCATAAAGAATGAGGCAAAGAATAATTTAATACTCACATAAAAAGCTGATCCTCCTTTTTACTTCTCTTGTCTGAAACTGCACAGGGTTAGTATCATCACAGATAAAATGTAAGATCTTTACAAAGACCCAAAATTATGAAACACTGAGCAAAAGCACTTCATGAATTATAAATCTGAAAAAAATGAGAACCATGCATGTGAAAACATTCAGAGTACTCTAAAAAAGCACCAAAAGATATACTATAACACAAGAAACTGATTTTGTGTAATGGGGAAATGACCCTTACTATCTGGAAAAAATAATAAAAATTCTGTAATAAAAATGATTCAGTAATAAAAATAGTCTGTGGTACAAATTCAGGCAAAACAGAACACAGATTCATAAAGGTTCAGCAACAGATGGTATGTAAATGTATATCATATTTCTATGGATTTGACCCAGTTTTATTTTATCATCTGATAAGAAGCCATTCATTAAAAAACTTTCTGGACCTGGAACTAATAAGAAGATTCACTTTATAATTGCATAGCTACTAGAAGGCAAAAGTTGGTGTAGTGTACACCAGGACAAGGTAGGCTGGGATTTTTTATCCTCTTACATTAGCAAAGAGATAGCTTTTCTGATTTTCTGGTGTCAGGGCAAAAAGTAGGGAGAAGCTGGAATGAACTGTGAACTATGGGCCAATTAAAACAGGAACATTTAAAATGTCCATAGTAGACATCATGCTTTTTTTTTTAATAGCTAAGAAAAAATTTGCTGACCACGGCATTACCAGGCAGCCAGCCTCAATTGCTGTGTTTGCAGCAACAGTAAAATATACATTTTGTAGTGGTGTTTATATCTCCTTTGTCCCAGTTCATACATCTTTCTGTGCTAAAGCTCAGCACTCTCTTGATAAGCCAGGCAGTCAGGATGTGCAGCTCTGTGACTGAACCATCTCCTTCCCTTCATTTTGTGCTCCATTTTAATGGAATGATCTGAAGGAAAAAAAGTGAAAAGCTCTCACTGTTTTCTAACCTTTCCTAAGAGATGACCTTTCCATTAGATATGGTATAGTGACCTACACTGTTGGAGGCCTTTTAAAGATGGTTGGTTTGCCATTTCCGAAATGGATTTGTTTGTCTGGAAACCAAATCATTAGCTGTCTGCCAGCCAGTCCTTTGCTGCTCCTATCAAAAGCTTTGAGGCTCTTTACGTGTTGGAAGTTAGCCAGCAATATTTTATGCTGTGTACAAGTTCCGTTTCAGAGCTCAGACCTGAATTCTTTACAGCAAGATTACTGATATCTCAACTACTCAGTCTTTGTGGGAGTGAGGCTCTGGTCCATTCCAGGAAAGGAAGCAAAGGGTGATCTCAAGTGAGATTAACCATCTTAGTTCAGGAGAAACTTGACTTTTATGATATGACCATTATTACTTAAAAATGTCTATTTTAACTGTTTGAAGCTAAATTCTTTACATTATCTTTCTTACGAATTACCAGATTTTACATGTGTCCAGAAATATATAGGTGTCTTTGAAGAAAATGTTCTGACCTGTTGTTTTGTCTTCTTTTTATCTTGTTTTGTTAAACCTTGTTTTACAAGGGTTGTCAAGCACTGGAACGGGCTGCCCATGGCAGTGGTGTAGTCACCATCCACGGAGGTATTTAAAAGATGTGTAGATGTGGCACTTGGGGACACGGTTTAGTGGTGGACTTGGCAGTGGTGGGTTAATGGTTGGATTCAATGATCTTAAAGGTCCTTTTCAACATAAATGATTCTATGTTTCTATTTTCTTTTCTCTCTTTTGTTGAAGAAAAAATATGTTTCATATTCTTATTCCTTATCCTGCATTCTTAACAGTGCAAAACATAAATGTTATTATTCCTGTACAGAAAGCTGGAAAAAATCCTAAAACTTACAATTTAGCTTCAAAAAATACTAAATGAGCACACATAGGCCCTACTGAACAAAAAACAAGCCTCCAATAAGTTAGCTAATCCCAAACTCATGACAAAGGATGGTAAAGGCTAGCCACATTACCCAGGAAAAAAAAAAAAAAAGGAATGACAACTTATCTAGGTTCTGTTTTGTTTCAAGGCCTCCAGACAGAAAACATGCCTCCTGCCCTCTACAACACTGTAGTTGGTGACTGGCACAGAGTACTTGCATTAGGTTAAAGTCAGTAAAAAGTTTACATCTGCGGTGTAATACTCTGATGATATTTAATGCTTATGTTCATATATATATATATACATAAAATATATATATACTTATCAATGTAAGTAATTGTACATATACATTAAACTGCCAAGTCTGTGACTTTAAATAAGCAAAAGAGTGGCCCAGAGAACATCAATAGTGCTATGGTGCTTTTAAGAGTAATCAGTTGCTCACTGTTCCTTGCCAATCTCAAACAAGCATCAGGTAAAGGTAGCAGATAGCAAGTTCAGATTGAAGAAAAGCAAGTATTCCTTGACAGTCTGTAGTTAAGCTGTTAAGCTCCTTGGCTCAAGATGTGGGAGTGCTACAAATCTGCAGGAACTCATGTGTTAACTGGAGAAACTAAAAAAGGTTGAAAGGACTGTGTAATTCAAAAATATGACCATTGCTTCAGGATATAACTGAGATTTCAGTTCTAAGAGGTGGGGAGGATATTGTGAAGAACTATCACTATTTACTTGGGGAGGTTAAATATGTTTATATACACACACCTAATTTGTTTCACCACTGCTGGCAGAATACTCAGATAACTATTTCTTTTGTCTTACCCATTATAGACAGTTATATGTTTTTATAACTTTTAGTTTATTCTTAACAAAAAATAGTTTATTGTGGGCAAAAGCAATGGATGGCATTCCACATGTTGTCACATAAGTGTTTGTGGCCAATAGTGTATCTTCAGGGTGTAAATCAATTGTTTAAATCCATGTTTTTCAGGTTCTGAAGTATTTTCCCTTTTAGGAAAACCAGAATTAATTTGCCTCATTTATTGTCAGTGTGACAGTGCTCAGAGCTTCAACTTTTGTTTTAGTGAAGTGCAATAATGCCTTCATTGTGAGCTGGAACAATTCCCAGCTTTGTATATTAAATAGCAAAACTATGTTAATAGAATATAATATAATGAAAGTCCAGAAGTGAAAAAAAAAAAAAAAAGAGAACACAAAACCCCCCACCTTTTGGGTACACCTTTCCTTATTTAATTTCTTCATTAAAAAAAATATAGTTTGAACAGAAATTTTAATGATTTGTTTGAATAAGACCATCTAAGATACTTTAGGAAAAAAACCCCTTGAAAAAATTGAAATCAGCACAGATGACAGTAAAAAAAACCCCCTTTTCTTCTTTCCTTGAAAGAAACTGATCAGCTATTTTCTAGTGAACCACAATGTGATAACTCCTGATAAGTTCTGATTATATTTCACAACTGCTTTTTCTGTGGTCCACCTTGATTGGAATATGAATATTAGTGGTCTGGGGTTTTTATAAGTTCCACAGATGTTTGCATGACAGGGAGGCACATGAATATTTTTGATAACAAGATTTTTGCTTTATTTGTTTGGGGTCAAATCTTGCTTCCCAAGCTGAAACAACTATGCCCATGCAAGAGTTTTGTCTGTATCAAACTTTAACATATTTTAGCATAATTCCTCTTCTTAGCAATATCTACTCTAGAAAGATACAGCCCTCCAGTAACTGTGACATTCCTAAGCCATCAACAGGAGCATGAATCATAAGATACGTGGCTGTCAGTGTTAATTCAACATTTGTGAAGTTACATGATTAAGGATCACTATACTCTCCTACCTCCTTATCCCAGCCACTAGCAACTATAAAGATCTAGTGCAAGAACATCTATCTCATGAACTTGAGTTTACAGAGAGTTCTATTCAGTGTGTTAGTGAATTCTTTAGTATGCTTCTTCATATATTGGTTTATACCTCACACTTGCAAGGGACTTAAAGACCACAATTGCCTTAAACACTGTCAAGGCCAGAGAAGGAACTTGCCATAAGATCAGCCCCACAGTGCAAACGTGAGATAAGCACAGAAGAGAGGAATTTGCAGCAGGACGGTGCTAATTCCAGGCCTAAAGAAGGTGAGTTTTGGTTAGCACATCCTGGCTAATTCATCCAGACAAAAATTCCCACTGTGGCAGACTATGGAAAAGGAAACAAATTCTTATACACGTGTCGCTCCAAGTTATGGGAACACCTGCAACCACCCCATGGATACTCAGGACTTGAACTATAAAACTGCTACCCCCAGAAGAATGACTCCAGGGCCCCCACCACTGAGAAGACCAGGGTGAAGAAAGTTCTGCTGTCTGGATCCATGGATGGTGGTATCTTTCTACTTATTCTGTCTCTTCTCACGCTCTTGCTTCCTCTCTCCCTGCTCTTTCCTATTTCTATCTCTTACATTTACTATTAAATAAAATCCATACTATTGCCTTTGGCATATCATCTCATTTGCAGCTGAATTCAGGCAGAAGCATCTCTCAATAATCGGATCTTAACAACACTGCCTTGTAGAAGTGTCAACACAATATTAGAAAAAGTTTGAGACATCTACTAATGTATTAAATTTGTTAATTACTTTCAGATACTAAAATGACCAAATCTAAGATCACACAAAACTGCAAAAGCACTGGATTCACAAGCTCTGTGGGATGTCTTCAAGTAGTGTAAAAGGTTTACAATGTTCATAGTAAATTATGCTGAAGATTAGATACAAAACTGATTGTCTGACTCTTGATGTACCAGTGGGTATTCAGGCATGAAATACATGCATCCTTGCATACAGTACATGGTTTAAAATAATCAGGTATTTTATCCATGGAAACTTCTAGTATCACAGGGTTTTGATTGAGTTTGACAAAACTTTGGGGGTCTTTTTTTAGTAAGAAATGCCCAAAATTTCTTTGTAGTTAGAACCTGAAGCATCCTGTGTAAAAAAAGAGAGGAAATCAAACCGCAGTATAATGTTTAAAATGTGCTCTACCTTTTTGGAAACATGAATCTTCACACCTAAAAGAAGGTGAAAAAAAACTTGTGCAGATCAAAGTATGTAATCCATAGGTGTCGTGTATGTCAGTAAATTACCTGCAGGTATGTGCCTGGTTCTGCCATTACTCTGCCAGATGTGGTGTACATCAAAGCTGATGCAAAGATTAACATTAATGGATAGATTAACACTAATGGACAGAGATGTAGGCCGCAAAAGAAAGAGAAATTATTCAGCATTTTGTTGCCCGAGGACGAGTTCCTTGCTGCATACACTTGCTATCTAGAGTTTCTTTTTCCCTTATTATGTTTTGCTTTATCCAGCTTAAAAGCTTCATTTTTAACTTTCTGTGTGAAGTAGTTTTCTTAGTTTCCTCAAAATTAAAGTAGTTCATATTAAACCACTGATGATTCTTTCCCACAAATATATTTTTGTACGAATGATACGAATGGGCTGTGTGAACCCTCCTTCCTGAAGTATTCACCATGGCTTTCACATAGGTAAGCATAACTATATACAGATTCAGCATTTTGGTTTGTGATCACTTTGGGATTAAAGAAATAATTTATGAGAGTAATCTTATTACATCAAAAAATAAGTCTTTTGGGAAGAGTTGATAATAATCTCTAAGGTCCACTCTAACCAATTGTTCTTCAGGCTTGATTTCTGCCTGTTTCATTTCCATAGATTCTTTTTTTTTTCTATACTTCCCTCCTACCTTCCCTTTTACACACATAAAAATTTTGAGTCCCTTCCTTATACACAATGTATTCTATATTTATTATTTTAGCTACTTTCAATCTAATATATAACCCGAGCTGTGAATATAAATGCTGCCAATAGTTGGATAATTTAAGTGTAATTATATCTGGTTGTAATAATAAAGACAGAAATTATAAATTTTTTTTCAGAATAAATTATTTAATGTATCTAACCCTTCTACCAGTTGTCACGGATATCTTATTGCAACACTCTAAATCAAAATCAAGCTTTAAGAGTATGATTTCAATCATACTTTCAATCAGGTTTTTTGAAATGTTAATGCTACTTTAAAAGTAGCAAATTGTCTTTTTGTCATGCTTTGGGTGTGCTGTAACACAAATGATAAATAATAATAATGTATTGAAATGCATTCTGAGGGCCGATTCAGACTCGTTCCTGGGAAATAACTTCAGCTGCTAAATTTTTGTTTGTTTTGGTGATAAAGACATTGGCAAATGAAAACGTGGACTTAAAGCACAAAATTGTTTCTATGGGTCATTGAACAGCTAAAAGTTCAAAAATTTTTCTACACATTCAAGCAAGCCCCAGTAGAAATTATGTTTTAAAACTGTAGAGATTTAGGGAAGCTGGAGTACAGTCTTTCAAATAACTGGTGATGAAAACCCTTTTGAAAAGGACAAACAAATGTTTCATTTCTCTGCTATTTTTCTTATTATCTTTTATTTTGGCACACAAAATTCTTTAGTCTAAGAAAGCATTTGGAATCAGAAAGAATGGGAAGAGACTGCAACATAAACACCAAGTTTCTGATTATTGTGACAGTTCAAGAATGAATACTGTATTCAGTTCAATGACATGTCAAAAAAATTAGCAAATAGCAAATAGCATTGTACACAGCTGAAGATTAAAACTGTATTTAAAAAAGAAAAAAATAAAGAAAACACCACTGTATTTTCTCATTTCTAGGATACCTATCTCAGTATACTATCAAAAACCCAAAGCTTCATTTTCCATTCCAGACAGAGTTCTGTATAAATATAAAATCTTGAATTCATCTGAAACTTTATTAAATTTGAGAATAAAAATAATACATTAAAAAATTCAAAAAATTCTTTATCCTCTTAAGAATGGCAAACTGTGGAGAAAACTACAGCAAACTTTATGATATATAGGGTTCAGATTTGTTTCAACTGCAGTCTTCAGACTTGCTGTTAGTATAAGTAATTAGGGTACTTGTCAAACAATGTATTTCATGACATCCATGTCCCATGAATCAGGTTAATTGTGGTGTTCATAGCAGGCAGGGCAGGATATTACTTATGCGCTTTAAATTGTCCGTTTATCAAACTCTGGTGTTTAACAAAAGAAGGGAGATATACAGGGTCACATCTAAAATATCTGAGACAAGACAGACTGTCTAGTCTATTCCAGAACATTTTAAATAAATCTATTCACTTTTCTCAGTTTGAATTCAGATCTGACCTTCTTTGTTAGCCAGTCATGGCAACCATGAATAGCTAAAAATCTTAAATGTATTGGGAGTATCTGACATCAACTTGTTTTTTCTGTGGTGGAAAATTAGACATCAGAGTTGCAGGTTTTTCATTAGAGTACAGCAAATAAAAATTTTCATAAGGAAAAAAAATTTGTCCTAAGGGAAACAATGGAATTTGGGAATGAATGAACATTGAACTTACCCTTATCCAAACACAGTGAGGCATGAAAGACCTTTAAGGAAATATGCTTAATGTCTCTATGTAGATGGTAGAGGGCTAAAAAGGGGCTTGATTCATAAAAAATAATAAAAGTACTCTCCCAGGCTCCAAATGAAATACAAATTAGTGTCAAATATCTTGGTTATATTCATAAACAGCATTTGATATGATCTTTTAGTCTTGGATATGTTAATGATCAAGATGCTTATACATGGTATCCTTTCACAGAGTAAGATCAACACTGGTGCTTTCTGTGGGAACTCCTGTATCACAAGGATTTACGCAAGCAGACTCTAAATCAAAGAATAAATAGACTTTCCAGAAATATAACACAATTCAGTTAGATGGGAAATTTGTAATTCATCGAGTCCAATCTCCTGCCCAAAGTAGTGATAATTTCTAGGTCAGATCAGGTTGTTCAGACTTGTGCCTAGACAAGTTTCAAATATCTCCAAAAGTGAAGATTTTGTGACCCTACTATAGGGCTCAGCTGTTGCTGAAATTTTGAGTTGTGTTCTATTGTTATGACTGAATAGGAGCCTTTCTTCTGCACAATCTTTCCTTTATATAGTAGATAAATTCAGTGTTATTCTCCTATTTTCTTTTCTAGACTAAACAGAAAAGCATTCCTTCCACATCTCCACACATCCTGTGCTATAGACCTCATTTATCTTAGTGGCCCTCCACTGGACTCCCTCCAATTTTTTCATCATGTCTTTTGCTTTCAGTGGTTCCAAACTGGATGCAGCATTACAGATGTGGCCCCAAAAATGTGAAATAAATGGGTTAAATCACTTTGCTTGTCCTGATAGATAGGAATTTGCTACCTCAGACCACAAAAACACAGAATCATAGAACGGTTTGGGTAGTAAAAGAACCCTGAAGATCTAGTTTCAACTGCTCTGCCTTCAACTAGACCACGTTGCTCAAAGCCTGGCTTTGAACACTTCCAGGGATGATGCATCCACAGCTTCTCTGGTCAACCTGTTCCTGTGCCTCACTGCCCTCTCAGTAAAGAATAGAAATTCTACTATCTACTAGATATCCTAGTATCTAAAGCTACTTTTAGCTTAAACCCATTCCCTCTTGTCCTGCCACTACGTGCCCTTGCAAATAGTCTTGCCCCATCTTTCCTGTAAGTTCCCTCTAAGCACTGGATGGCCACAGTTAGGTTACTCCAAAGCCTTCTCTTCTCCAGGCTGAACAATCTCAATTCCCTCAGCCTTTCCTCATAGGAGGGATAATCCCTCCCTCTAATCAACTTGCGCTAACTCCTCTGGACTTGCTCCAACAGATCAATGTCCCTCCATTATTGGGAACCCCAGAGCTCGATGCAGCACTCCAGGCAGGCTCTTAGCAAAGCAGAATAAGTAGAGGGGCAGAATCCCCTCCCTCAGCCTGCTGGCCACATTGCTTTTGATGCAGCCCAGGATACAATCGGTTTTCTGGGTTACAAACACACATAGCCAGGTCATGTCCTGCAACAGTACTGTCCCATGGCTAGCACGTTGTCCTGGTACCGTGCAAACTGCTGCCTGTCCCCAGCGAGGACAGATGGAGTCCTATCGCAGCACGTGGCGGAGGCGGGCAAATCTCCGGCTGGGGTTCGCCCCGGTCCCGATGGCTGGTGCGCACAAAGGAGGTAGGAAAAAGCAGAGGGCCCCTCGTGGGGGAAGAGAGTTCATTCCAGGCTGAAGACCCACAAGGAGAGCCAAACGACGCAGCAGAGCGAGGCAGTTTGTACCCTGACAAGCAGGTGTGGAAAACACACAGTAACCATCAGCCAGGGGGTGTTACCGGGGTGGGGAGAAGGGATTACAGCCACTGGAGGAAGGGGTAGGTGGGGAGGATTAACAAGGACCAATTAGCTGCTCAAGAACATAGAGCTGGCCCTGGGTCACTCTGGGAAAGCAACCGGATATAGGGAAGGGAGATACGCAGCTAAAAGATAAGGCAGGGATCTATGTATTTTTCCCAGCCTTATGAATGCTCAGGGCTTTTGGGGCTGGCCCTGGGCTTGGTCATAGTTCACTGCAACAATCGCCATACTCATCCACCAATGCACCCAAGTCCTTCTCAGCAGGGCTGCTCTCAGTCTGTTCATCGAGACTGAGAACACCCAACCCCATAGCAGGGGTTGCCCTGACCCAGTTACAGTACCTTGTGCTTGGCCTTGTTAAACTGCATGAGATTCCCATGGGCCCACTTCTCAAGCCTGTCTTGTCCTTCTGGATGGCATCCCATCCTTCAGGTGTGGCAGCAGTACCACTGAACTTGGTGTCATCTGCAAATTTTCTGATGGTGTACTCAATCCCACTGTCATTAATTAGGATATTAAATAACATTGGTCCCAATTTGGACCCTTGAGGGACACCACTCATCACTGTTGCCCAGTGCAAATCTGAGCCATTGACCACTACCCTCTGGATGCAACCATTCAACCAATTCCTAATCCACCTAACAGTCCACCTATCAAATCCATCACTCTCCAATTTGGAGAGAAAGGTATTGAGGGGACGGGGGTCAAAGACTGTACAGAAATCCAGATAAACGACGTCCATAGTCCTTCCCTTATTCACTGATCTAGTCACTCCAGCATAGAAGGCCACTAGGTTTTCAGGTAGGATTTGCCCTTGGTGAAGCCCTGCTGGCTATCTCAAATCACCTCCCAGTTCTCCATGTGCCTTGGCACAGCTGCTGGGAGAATCTGTTCCATGATCCTCCCAGGCACAGAGGTGAGGCTGACAGTTCAGTACCTCCCAGGGTCATCCTTTCTTCCTTTTTTACAGATGGGTACTATGTTTCCCTTTTTCCAGTCACCCAGGACTTTTCCTGACTGCGATGACTTCTCAAATACCATGGAGAGTGGTTTGGCAACTACATTAAGCAATTCCTTCAGGGCTCTGGGATGTATTTTGTTGGATTCCATAGACCTGTGCACATTCAGGTTCCTTGGGTGGTCATGAACCTGATCTTTACTTACAGTGGTGGGGACTTTACTCTTCCAGTTCTCATCTTGTCCCCATCCACTCAAGAGGTGTGGGAAGAGAATTCATCATTAAAGAGGCAAAAAATTTGTTAAGTACCTCAGTCTTCTCCTTGCCTGTTGTTACCCATTCACCACTGCTGTTTACCAGAGTGGGTAAACCTTCTTTGGCCTTCCTTTTCAGATTAAACATACCTGTAGAAGCCCTTGCTGTTATTCTTTGTGTCCCTTGCCAGGTTCAGTTCCAGTTTTGCTTTGAACTTCCTCACTCCCTCCCTTTCACAATTGTATTTCTCTATTCTCTTCCCAGTTAACAGTTTATAGAATGTAAGTGTAGAAGGCAGAATTCAACCACGTGGCATAACTAATTTTATTAACAAATACAAATTAACAAATCAGAGACAAGTCATTTTAATAGTTATGAATACATTTGGGGAAAAGAGATTTATTTACTGAAATACCTGTGCATTTTCTACTTTGTCTTGTCAGATTTCCACGGAGGGGCTGAAGACACCAGTGTATTGAGGATTTCCAAATTTTGAACCTAGACGTTGCAACAAAAGTCTCTCTAGAAATTCTGAAGAGCTGGACTTTCTTTGGCAACTAGATATACTAAATGACTGCTTTGGGCTCTTTAAGACACTTTTCTTTTGCTTTTGTAAATTTTTTTTATTTCTGTGGATGATGTGGATCACAGCAAAGAAAGATTTGTCTTCCCCAATATGTGTTCACATTTTTCTGTGGCTATGTACAGAGAGTAGAGCTATCTGAAAACAGAAACCATTGGTGTGGTGCAGATGAGGAGCCTTTTGCTTCTGTATTATGTTTACCTTGACCCAAGAGAGTCATGCTATTTTCTTAACCTTCTGTAGCAGAAAGTCTATGGAGCAGTAAAAAACCAAAATACACCACAAAGATGCACAAACTGACTTTACCAGGGGCCCATTTATTAGTTCAATGCATGCAAGATAAAGAAATCTGCTAACAGATTTCACCTACTTTGTTGTTACGTTACCAAAAAAAAAAAATTAATCACATTCCATTCCCACCTTCCCTAGAGTCATTCAACACCAGTTAACTGGCTGGAAAGAACAACATTAGTACCAATCTTCTTGATCTGACTCAGTGCTGCTTTGATCAGACAAACTTACAGTGGTGGAAAAAGAAAATTTGCCTTATTCCTTGAAGTTATAGCTATATTGCTAGTTTCAGAAAAAACAATCCTGGCATTCGTTAGCCCAAGTCTGGGTTTAGAAACAGGCAGTTTACAAAACCAATGGACATTTATTCAAGTAAAAGTAACTCTTTTAATGAGTCACATTTAGTGAGACCCAAACATATTAGACATGATTACAAATGTTCTAAGCAGGCTATAAACTTACAGGCTTTATGGTAAACCAGTGTCTGAATGGCATATCTCATGCTGTCAGATGCACAAAACAGTTTACTGGAGAAATATTTTACCTTTAATTAACTCTTTAATCACATTGCTAATTAGCTTTAAGATATAGCATAGATTGATGCTACCATGTTCATTCATTATCTTCAAGCCATTTTCTCTCTTCATTATTTTCTGAAGAAATAATTTTGTCATCTCTTCTTTTTAGTGTCACATGAACACTATAAACACCTAACTCTTTTACTGCAGATGGTCACCATTATGCCCATGGAGTCATATTATAGGGAGAGGCAGTTACAACCTCTTTCATAATCTAAATTTGGCTACTCCAAAGCCACCAACGCTCAGTTGCACAAGGACCCACTTGATGTGTAATACATCACCTACAGAATGACCTCCTGTTCTTAGTGCCTTAACTGACTGCCTGTTGAAGTCTGTCTGATACCTAAATCATGGAGGTATTAATATTGTCAGCTGCTACTTGTGCACTTGATAACTAAGCAGCTACATTTTAACTGCTCAGTAAGGCCTTATTTGAACCCAATGAGTGAATCAAAGCTCCAGGTGAACTCTAATCCTGGTGGAATAGGCAGCAGACTAGTGCAAAAAACTGTGTGCAACCTCAGCTCTAGGGCAGTCTAAAAATAATGTTTTCCAATGATTGAGCTCACTCTTCAGTTCTTGCTTGAACTCTTCCAGAAAACCAGGGATCATTTTGTACATGATCATACCATACATAAATTCTGTGGTATTCACCTTTTTCTATGTTTTTATGAGAATCATAGCTGCATCAATTGCACTATATATTGCTCAGCTTATTTCTTCCAGTGTAACTTAAATAATATTTGGATTTTATATCAGATACTCTACTATAACCTCTTTCAAGGCTGCTAAAATCATGTCACAATTACATATTTTCTGGAAAAAATATGGAATATATAACGTGCCAATTTTAGTTTTCTAGACGGTTCATCCTTAAGTAGTCATTCATTTCTTCTGCTTTAATGTAAATCATTACATTACACAAAGATTCAAAAATATATTTAATTTGATTGCTTGCAATAGTTTTATATGAAACACAGTATAATAATGTTGTCCTTACAGTGATAGTCTGTATTATATGTAAGATCTGTCCAGCTTTCTTTAATGATGATATTACCTGTAGTCAATAGGGTTTTTTAACCATTCTGTCAGGACTAGATCTGTAGAGATAAGCAGTTCTAGAAAAGTTTTGCAAATTTTGTCAGCAATTGTGAGAGAGTTTGAATATCATAAATCCCATTTCTGTGGGAAGCTCTTCTGTGCCTATGTTTGGAAAAGGATACAAATTTAAAAGACAAAATAAGTCTTAGTTAAAGTTGAAAAAATAAGCAAACGCACAAACAATCAAAAAGCTCACAAAACATTTCCTATTTAGTACTGTTTCTGGAAAGTTCTAGATATTTCCTGCCCAAATAAGATATAAATTTTGAAAAGGAGAGTGTAAATATTTGAGCCTTGGCACTTAGTTTTGGAGACTATAGAGATCATTTTCATTTCTTCTTTAAATGTGTTCCATGTACAAACAGAAAATTCTGAATTCAGTTTTAATTCTGCCTGGGCTCATCCTTGCACCCTTAAAACCACAGATTTCCTAAATCACTGTCTGGAAAGTCATATTGTTCTGTGGCAGGCAATCACTGAACTAGCCTACAGCCATATTGACAGAGCTTTGAAGATTAAAAGTGTAACATTGTACTGGACGTAAATGAAAGAGGGAAGAAAGTTTAGCATACAGACTACTGTCACACTGAACCTTTGAAAAAAATTGTCCTGTGTATGTTAGAAGTATGGCTAATGCACTAAGAAAAGCCTATGTGTTTCTGTTCCAGGAGCACAGCAAGTTGCCCAATATGAGCTTTCAGATATCTACATCTCAATCACCACAGGAAAGCTCCTCTTCCTCCTTCCTCATGTCTGAAACACAATTATATATCTTTGATGAGGTATATCATACTAAACTGGCACAACTGGGCCACTTCACTTAAGAGTTGAATTCTTGTGGGTCCCTTCCAGCTCAGAATATTCTGTTAATTATAATAAGGTTATTAATGAGATGCCACTGTGACAATTTTATCCAATAGCCATTGTCATTTAGAAGACACCTCATGCTGTGATCCAGAAATGTGTCTGTGCAATAAAAAATTGTAGCATTTAGTAAAGATAATTAAACAAGAAAGAAAACCAATACATGACTGATCAGTAGTAGTTGATAACTTGTTTTGGATAAATTTTGGAGGTCTTTTTCAGTCTTGCTAAAAATATTTTATATACTGAAGTCACAGGATCCCTTTGCCTGGCCACACTAAGCAGCAATTTCCCATAGCAGATGATCATATTCTATATTGATAGGGAGAGAAGGAGGCATTACCTATGGATCCAGAGACCTGCAGACACATTTTGCTAACAATAGCATGTATAGATCCAGGTTTGAGCTGACTATTCAGATATTTTTCAGTCCTTCAAAATTAATTTTCTGTAAATGATCCATAATCTGTGAAGGAATCTTTGTTATCAACAGTCAAATAAATTTTCTGAGAAGTGTTCAGAGAATACATTATGGACAGCAGTACTGAGACAGAAGGAAATTTTTGATCATACTCTGGAAAAATTCTACAATTCACAGTCCTGAAGAGGACTCCAGGATGTGAAAGTTGTGAAAGGCTTTAAGTGGACAAACTCATGTGGAGCTTGATATTAAATTATTTGCATTACAAAATTCCTTGTGACACTCAACACAGTTCTTATAAAAATTTTATGTTACTGTGACCATAAAGAAAATTTGCCATTTAAAATTTATGATAGTCCAGTATCACAACTTTGTGATCAAGCCAAAATAAAATCAGCAGATTATGCTGGTAAACAATAATAAAATTTAATTTCTTCTTACAGAGCAAACTGTTTTTTCAGCTCTTTCTTCACCTTAAACATAGTTTATTTACAGAATAGCTGTGTTCCTTTACCTTCCATTTTGAGCTCTCTGGGCATATTATACTCTGATGGACTTCCTTTAGGTTTCTTTCCCCTTTCTGGTAAACAAACTGCCCTAGGAGATAATTTTATTGCTTTCTTTCTAAATTGCAGTAAAAGCCATAAAAAGTCGTTGGCCCTCCTCTAAGGTACATCAGCAGCTACAGAGGGTTTTGCTGACCTAAGCACAGCTTACTATGCAAATTATTATTTCAGTGCAAATAGATGCAATAAATAACAACACAAAGGTCATTAATATTATTATCATTTCAAATGCTGAAAATCTTTTCCAGAATTTCTTTTACGGAGCAATATTATAGCTGTAGGACAATATGCCTTCATTCTGCTGAAAAGCTGCAACTTTAAGGGCAAAGAACCTGATTCTGATGGATGCTGAATGTCGTTCAGCCCATGGGGTTTGTGGATGCTGAGCACCTTGCCAAGGGATACCTAGTACTTCATAGGATCAGTCCATAGCAGCACTGCTGCAGTAAGTTCTTGGAGTTTCTGTCATATGGCAATAGAAAAATGTTATAAAGTGTGTTTAGATGAAATATAGCAACCTACTCAGCTGTTAATACTGGCAGTGGTGAGTCAATCTAAAGACAGAGTTGAAAGGATTCTAGCTCTAAAATTCAAATGTTTTGGATCAATATAGGTAAGTAAGGACACAGTAGGCTTACAGAGAAACAGAAATCCCAGTTTCAAGTCTATGAAAAGTGAAGGGAATTGTTTTGTCAAGATTACTGTTTAGTAGGCCCTTCAAAGTCTTCTAGTGTTCAGAAAACTGTTTGTCCTCTTTAGGGGAGATGTGCAAAATAGCAGTGGCTAACATTTTCATTTTCATTATATTTGTTTTCCTTATGCTTGACTGCTCTATACAAAACCATTCCCTATAATACTGGGCAATCTAGCTTGCAATTTTAAAAGCATCATTCACGATAAATAAATGTATCTATCTGTCAGATCTCAGAGCGAAACACAAATGTTCTGTGTTTTCCATGAGAGAAATATACAATTCAAAAACACCCCAAAGTAATTTTCTCCCAGGTCCATCATATACTCATATTTAATAGGCTTTTTAGTCCAGATGGCCAGTATTAGGAATTCAGCATAGTATATATAGAAATAAATTTACTAGAACAATGATATGAACATTGTATCAAAAGCATAGCATATCTGGTGTTCACATGCCTTTTCTTTTCTTTCTAACTTAACTTCCAAAACTCCTTGATCCAAATGTGCAGACCTCCCACCCACAAGTAACTGGATTCCAGGTGCCTGTTGCATATATGTCTGGGATGTATATGAATTGCAATACACCTGATCCCTTCCTTCTGCTTGTACATGGCTGAAGACAGAAAAACAAACAAGCTAAACTCCTAATTTAGTCCATACTATATTAGACCCAGAATAAAGCAGAATTCAAGATGATAACAATACTCATCTCTAAATGTGAATTCCAAGCAAGCACTTAAATAAAATCCAATGCATCTGATGGAACAGAAAGGAACAGCAAAAAAAATGACAAAACTGATGAACACTGTAGTGCCCTCCCCCCATACTATGGAATATAGATGGAGTAATTCACAGCTTTCATTGAGAAAGATGTGTTCTTGGTGTCAGAACTGATTTTGATTACATAGTTTTTGTACCTATGCCTTTTAAGAATTTTTACCACACTACTGACCTAAGCAGGAATTTGGACTCATGAAATAGTAAAGGGATCCCAGATCTTTTAGTCACATTAGGAAATGCAAGATATCTATGAATCTATCATTATGACCTAATCTTTATCAGGAATTTGACAAGACCCAACAAAAAGAGACAGTTTTTGTCCACTTTGTGTCCTTTCTTATTACCAAGTAACTGAATAAGTATTGACAGACTTATTCCCACAGGTATAAGTACTGCTATGTCTCTTTTGCAGTTCAGAATCTGAACCACAGGCCATGAAATAGGGAAACACATAAGCACATGCTCACCTCACACGTCTGAGAAGCTTGGTTTACAAAATGAGACCAAAGAATACATTCGAGAATTTTCCCAGACCTACATGACTTCCAAATGTTCCTTCAGAGGGTTGTAACAATGTTAAGTGTTAAAAACCTAGAGCTTCTGAATGCTGCTGAAAGGTTTTAACCACAGGTTCCTCTGCAGCAAGTATGTAGAAAGATCTTTATAGGACAAAATCTTTACAATAAAACTGTTAAAATACATTGGGCTATTTGTTTGACAGTTGTTTTGTAACCTTAGACACATAATTTTATTGGCAGCTGAAACCAAATCTAAAGTTATCTGGGAAAGAAAGACGAGAAGAATTCCATTATATAAAATAATCCCTTTTGGTTGGCCATATTTTTGATACAAGCATTATTTTTTCATGTTTCAGTGATGGGAGAAGTATATTTAAGGGCTTCCTCCAGATAATTTTCTCTCTCTTTCTATAAAAGAATTGAATCCTACTGAAGAAAATAAATATTTACCTTTTATTTTAAATAAACATCATAGTAAAAGTAAAATGTACAAGGATTCAAACAGACTTGAAAATTTCCTTTTAACAATATTTGCTTTGATCTGAGGAGTCTAAAAGGTTTTGGATAACTAACTAAGAGCAGATTTTAGTTTGGATGTGCTGACTATATTTTCTCCTGACTACATTATGTATAAGTGTTTTAAGGGTCATTATTATTTGTAAAATCTTTGTTCAAAACTGCTTAGCTTAAGATAATTGCATTTAACAATTAATATCTCAATCCTTTTAAAATATGCTGAAAAATACTGATGATATTTTATAGATCTCAGAAGTTCACGTCACTTGGCCATCAAAGATGTAATTGCCAAACAATGTCTGAGTATATTTGTTATAAAATATATTTTATATACATCAAACATGGAACCTGAACTGCAGAAAAAAATTTTTATATCAGGAACCTTACCCCAAACAAAAATCTTCACAATCAAGGAAAATTTTAGGTTTACTTAAAAATATTAAGAAAGATAGTACTTTCTGAGGCTTTTCATCAGAAGCATTAGAGAGTCAGCTGCAGTTAACCAGTTCCTTCCCAGATTAAAAATGTATTAACGTTAAGAAAAAGTAAATCAATAATCTGAATATATCAATATAATCTTGTTATTTCTAGTATTGTATCTCCAATCTTTCATGCGTTTTTCCACTTAATTTACTTATTCTTGTTTGTGTTAGTGCAGCCTTCTCTGTGCTTTCTGAAGACCAACTTTCCTTAGATTCCCAGGTATGCTAGAGGAAATTTTGAGGTCGGTTGCCAGATTGCAAACACTTTTCCAGGTCTGATCTGGCAAGGCAGTGTAAAAAACAAGGGTCAGAACTTGCAATAAATATATTTTGTTTTTTGCTGTTTAAATTTAATCAAATGTATCAATCTAACAGTAACTGGAAAGCATAATGCTCACTTACTAAAAAAAAAATAAGTTCAAGTGAACTTCATACGTCACTGCTACAAAATTTACAGGGCTTTATTTTATTATATAAAGCAGTCTAATCTATAATGTGCTTGGTTTGATGGAGAATATTAAATGCTGAACTATGAAATATAATAATAAGCTGTGTTTAAAGACAGCCTGTAAAATGTAATAATTTTATGACAAAAATGAGACTGCTAGAAAGAAATTTTACTATTTTTAAATTTTTTTTCACTCCACATCCATTTACTCTATGATATCATAAATTTAATAACATTACCTTTCTTCTTTTTAAACACCATGATAATTTTTAGCTGTTTTTAAAATTCATCATGGGCACATCATGAAAAAATGCATTAAAAACAAATAATGACAGGGAGTCTGTTCATTTTTACTGTGCAAGGAGGAGGTAAATACAGGTACAGATAGAACTGAAAGGCATAAAGATGTATGAAATGTAAGGTTTGTTAGAATATCACTAGTGTGAAAAAAAAGAAACTGCACTCTCATGTCCCTGCTCTAATACTGTCCCTGCCCGGCTCCGTGGGTCCCGCGTGCCCCCACAGAAGCACGGGTGGGTTCAGTGCTACAGTCGGTAGCAAAGAGTCGAGAAGGGCCTTTGTGTGCGTTCCAGCAGGAGCATTTATTGCTGCTACACTGTCGAAGGTTGCAGAGGCAAATACCAACATGACCCCACAACTCACAGTTTTATCTGGGGGTGGGGAAAAGGCGGGACCAGGGAACGGGGGCCAATGGGGAAGCCCTAGGGGAGTGACGAGGGGTAGAGGCTGACAGCCAACTGGGGAATCCAAACTGGGATAGATTAACATAACAGAACAAGCATCCTGGGAGAAGCCTTTCTGGTCATCCTAACAGAATGTATGTTCACCAGCCAGCACACTGCTCCTCAGTGATCCACTCAATAACCAAGCCAATCACTGAATCACTGCTAAACACTACTTGAGGAGAGACCGTTTTGTTTGTGCCAGGAGCGGTCTAACATGCATGTCATACAGACAATGGACTAATAAGATCTGTGAGCAGGTGATTCAAACTGCCCATGTAGAAGAGCAAACATTTTTTTGTGTATCATTAACCTTTTTCCTTTTTTTAAATTTTTTTTGAATCCTACCGCTTGACAGTTTCACTGAATGTCTCTAGCTCTTGTACTCCATAATCCCATCTTTATGATGAAGCAAACAGGTAGGATTTCATGTCCCAGAATCACTGCTAGTCACTACTGGGTTTTCCTCTAGGCACCTGTGTAAACTGTATTCGTTCAGCTGCTGTTTGGTTAGTAGACTCTGGAGGCTTATGTAGATATAAGATATACAGAGCTGACATTTTTGGCAGACCCTAATGCTACTTCCTTTTCTTTTGTTCTCTATTGTTCCACTCCGTGGCATGAAGCGGATGCTTATGATGTCCATGTTGTGAGTAGGAGCTGTAGAAACTCAACTGTTCAACTTCTTGTCAATGTTTAAATCTCTGTCGGCATCATTATTTATACTTCCAAAGGAATACGTGGCATTCTGGAATCCTACAGCACGAGAGCAGTCAAATACAAAATTTTTGAAAGTGCGAAGACCTCCTTTTGGGAACTGGTGTATTACAATAGTCAAGTGAGAGATATATCTTTTCTAGACCTATCTTCCCCCTGAAAGCACTGAGAGGTTTCCACTGTGTAATAAAAGTAAGGAGAAGAGAGGAAGTTTCAGTTTGCTACAGTAAATGAAAAGCGTAAAATAAAAAGTAAAATCATTGTAATCTGAAGCTTTTTAGAAGATACTGTAAACAATAATGAACACTGAAAACATTTATGCTGATACTTAAATGTCTGACAGAGTAATCTTAAGAAGTTATTTGGTCTTGAAACTGACTTGTGGTAAAATGAAGACCTCAATTTAAGGAATATTGAAGAAGTTTTAATATGAATAAATGAAGGAATTAAATCCAGGGTAACAAACTGGTCAGCAAAAACATGCTTCCTATTTGGTAGAACAGAATATTAAACTTTTTTTCAACCAAATCTAAGTTTTACTCTGACTTCTTTCTAAAGCATATATTGTACTGAATTCTTCCTATGTGGTGTTTTATCAGTTTATGCTACCTTTACAACCCTGTATGATTCTCATTTACAGTGAGCCCTGTTGTGAAGTATAAAGAGGCGTTACTATTTACTAATTGCAATAGCAAGGTTATTTTAAATTGCCAAAATAGAATGCAAAGTGAATAAACAACAACACATTAAAATTGCTTCATTTGTAAGTGGGAACAACCCCTTTATCAAGCAATTATATAAAAGATATACCTAATAATCTTCTATCATCATAAATTATATGAAGCATCTATGAGGACTGGGAATCAGGGTAACGGAGATACCCATGTCCTTATAATATCTCAAATATGCAATTGATACCTTGAGTAACTGGTAACAAAACATTAGCCAAATATTTCTTTAGAATAAAAAAAAATTTTTTAAAAAAATATTTTTACACTGTTCTAGTGATTGGATCAAGAAATGCAAGGTTGTCTTTAAGCCACTTTGGGGCTTCCTAGGGCTTTCCAAGAATCTGTTGCCTACTCAGACATCAGCAGGTTTGGAATATCTATGTACTCTGTTTTCTACAGTTTCGTAAAATAAAATAATGGCAATCCAGATTCTATGTCCTTGACAAAGACTAGTTTGTTACCTGCCATGAAATTCAGCTCCAGAGATTTTGTGGTAGCTAATGCCCACTGGAGGTACTTTGAGTGACCTGGGTAGCTAAAACGGATCTCAATATAGGTATTAAAAATGCAATACAGAATTTTTTCATGTGTTAGACTTCTGGTTTGAAAATCTAACTTCTTTAATTTCTGCCTATAATATTCATATTTATGTGTCAAGATTATCTGCTGACTCCTAATGTTATTCTCTGGAAATTTTCTGTTTGCTGATGGATTTTCTCATCATGCTTTTCCTCTATGAACAGATGTAAATTTGGCAAAGACATATATTTACATTCCTGAAGAGCTTATTTGGCAGGTGGCTTTTGTTTTTTACAAGCTGCTCTCTTTCTTAGATGGTAAATATTTTTCCATTTTCTTTCCCTCTGTGATTCTGTATGTGCTGTATGTGACAGAAACATCTATTTTGTAAATTCAGATTAATATTGTATCCTGTCTGTAGTTACGCAGTTCACTGTAATTGCTCTGACTGAAATTACTGGTTATTAATAGTTTTATCCTTGAAAGCCAGCTAGATTTTTTTTTTTGTAACAGACATATTGTGCCTTGCTCAACACGTTAAGACTATAATTTTTGGATTATCTGATTCCGAAGATTCTGGCAGTCTGAGATCTTTAAGCCAAGCCAGTTTTTACACAAATTCCTTTCCATGGCCTTCCTTCTCTACTGCCTTGTAGCAGGAATAGCAGTGAAGTAGGTCTAAATACACCCCAGAGCACCTTGGTGAGACAGTGGAGGTGTGCTCATGTCAGGGACCCTCACCCAAGTTTTTTTATCACATCCTTCTTCACTAAATTGTATTTCCTGTTGATGTCAAGAAGCAAACCTGACATCCAGTTAAAAGCTTTATAGCAGAAACAGACAAATCTTATTAAAGAATATTTGTTTTCTAATCTATGACCCTATCTATTTGGGTTTTTTTGGTGATACGTACAATTACACACAATATGATAGTTGTCATCATATTGCCAGTTCTTTGGCTATATTTTTCCATCTCTTCCAAAGACTACACAAGGAGATAATATGAATTAAATTATGTCTTTTTGATTCAACAGATTATAAAGAAAGAAGAAAAAATAGATACTATTAGTCACCATTTTGAATACAGCTTCAAAATAAACATAAGCCTTTGAATTTACACAGTGGAAACCATATTCTACACCATAAAAATTTGTTTTGGATAACTGGATGGTCATTATAATGACATACTCTGGAGAGTGCATTTTCTAGGTTTCATGTCTAGTGATCGCCTTAAAAGACTGATGCCATTTTTGTCAGGCAATGATTACTACCATGTACTGTGGCATGCAAAACCAGTTATTTTAATCTATTCATACTGATTTCAGAAAGATAGAGCTGCATTGTTATATCTTGAGGCAAAAATGTATGTCTCTTGAATTGGTTTTGTAAAATTTTTCACAAAAATTAAAGTGACATTTAAAGCATTAGTGACTTTTCATGTCATATTTTAAATGCACTTACAGTAAAATACAGAAATATGTAGATTCATGTAGCGAAGCAGGTTATATATTTGTATTTTATCTCATGACTTTGAGTAAAAAACAATTTTGATCATGAAATATCCAGTCTTTTTTAGTCTTTTGGGACAAGTTCAGTGTCAGAACTTTCTTTTCTATAGGCTTTTATTTAATCAGCTACAGAAGAGACAAAGTGACTCATATCGCAAACACAACTATAAAGCTCCAGATAGGAAAAGACCTGCTCCCTAGAATCCTAGTCATATGTGATGACAGAAATACCCTAAGGGAGAGCAAAGCCCCTAGCATATTTAAGTAACTGGGACTCAAATTAATGTATTTGTCTCTCTTTATAATTTGCATTGTTTAGATTTTAAATAAATCAATTTTTCACCTGTTTCTAAATATTTTTGAATGATATTATATCTAATGACAGATTAAACCCTGTGCATAGTAAGATTGAGAAATATTCTTCAGTACAATAGCACTACAATACTATGTCCCTGATAAGAGTTTAACATCCATCACTTTCACTGCTTTATATACAATCATGATTGAATTTCACTCTTGACTCAGTTAATTACAAGTTCCCAATGCAGTTGATGTAGAATCTGTTGAAACACATCCCTAATAAATCAAAATATAAATCCTTATAGCTGTGTAAATATGAGAGAGCCCATTCATGGTCCCACAGGAACTGACATAAAGTCACTGTAAGGTATGTAATGAATTTGTATCAGTCTAGCCATTACTGCAGAGGAACCACTTTTCTCATTCATTTTCTCACATTAAATGTGAGGTAGAGCAATTTACTTCCTTTGGGTGATGGGTGTCCTACTGCACATTTGCCACAGAGTAAAAGGTTGTATATATATTATAGTGTGTGTATATATATGTATGTGTGTGTGTGTATAAATAAAATAGTATATAACAGATCGACTGGCATAATGTAAATCCACATTTATCACACTATATCTGTGAGACAGACAGACCTTGAAGTTAAAAGAAGTATCCCTGCTTTGCTCTCTGTAATGTTGTTACAAAGGCTAATATTGTTTTTCAGTCAATTAGATCCTGATAGTAGCTTTGTGAACTTCTGCCATATTATATAATTTTAGCAAAGTAGAATTAGCCCAAAGTCTTAGGTTATTCTTAAAATATTTTTATTTGTCTCTTCCCACCTGCCTGCTTCACTCCCAAGGAGGTTCTCTGATATGATCATTGACACGGACATGGCAATTATTAAAGGATCATGGCTGCTCCAGGAGCCAACTCTTGAATATTCTGATGGAGATAGTTGTAGGAATTCAAACTGGTTGAGCATCAACCTCATTTTTGATACCATGTCCTTTGAATTGCCCAGGTTTTCCAGTTTTATAGAACATTTTTTCTTATATATTTCTTACATAAAATTGTATTTAATTGTTTGGAATTGTGTTGATTTCTGGAACAAATTACTTAACTATACCTGAGGTTAAAGCTAAGCAGACTTAGTTGTACTTTCCATTTCAGTGGAAGATAAAATTCAAACTGCAGTCCACAATTTCCTTTAAATCAGGACTGAGCAGTACAATCTTAATCAAGTCAGTAATAACAGATGTCTTGCCTTCCAGGTGAAGACTAGATTTCACACAGGGTAGCAGTTTTGAACTTTTAGTGTATCTTAAAATTATTTATATTTTCTGGGAGTTTTTTTGTCACTTTTTTCTCCTGGATTTGTGTTTTTGTGTCTTTGGGGTACAACTTTGGGAACCGCTTCTCTCCTGTGTTTAGGGAAAGCTTTACAAGGTTTGTGCACATACCATAGCGCTACCAGTTAATGTATCATCCTTCCACCATAGGAAGCAGCACAGAATTGGCTCTGTGCTGGAATTCAGTCAAATCTTGTCTAGCTAACAAGATTCCTAGTTTCACATACTCCCCTGTCTCCTAGCAGAGACGACAGAATTGCTGGAATCCAAACACACAGAAAAATGTCAGCAAAACCAGAGGGATCTAAGAGGGAAAAGGGATCCTAACATGTTTAGTCTAAAACTGATATCTTATTATATTTGAAAAGAGATCAGAAAAGAAAAAGAATGAAAATACAAAAATAAAGGACTATACACACATGAAAAATTAAAAAGATCCAGCAGTAGAATGGAGAAAATAAAACTTTTTCCTTATATAGTCTCTACTTCGACTCAAGTATGATATGAAGTTAACCTCAATGTAACATACAATGAACGCCTGAGATAATAAAAAGCCATTTTGTTACTGATATGGTTATGACTAACAAAAATTTCAAACTTATTTTCTTTTTTTCTGCTAAAATATTTGTAAATTGTATCTCTCATAAAGCCTGCATCTTACCAAGAGAATTTTGCAGGCTTTGGTCTTGCTACTTCATTTAATCATTTGGTTGGTTGGTTGGTTTTTTTTAAGTCAGTATATTTCTAAAGTAGAGACTTCCTTGTGTATTTTCATTTCCAGGATATTTAAACTTATTTCCCCTTTTATGCAAGAATCTAATATATAGATAGAGAATAAATTGTCAAAACTTACTGCCTTCAAGAAGGGCAAAATATTTTAAACATGCCTGTAAAAAGCTACTACTATCCTTTTTTTTTACTTTTCAATAAATATTGAGAGAACTGGAATAGGCTACACCAGACAAAATTAATGGCAGAAAATTTATTTCCTTCACAATTGGTTCCTTCCCTTTATTATGCATTGAGGACTTTCTGTGGTAATTGCTAATACAACATCTTTCCGTGTGATTGCACATTGTCTGCATCTGGGCAAGTGCACGTAGCACATTCCGAGTGCAGTGAGAGACGCCTGTTCTCGTGACTCATCCGAGCCGTGCCGGCTGAATTCCCATGAAGTTGTTCACTGATCACTGCTTAGCCCATGCAAATCAAAGTAAGTCACAACACCAATGTTGCTGCATCTTCATGCCAGAATGCTCTGCTGAGCCTTGGCTTGTTTACTGCTGAATTCCCTTCAAAGGGGAGGCTTGACTATATAAACAATTGAAGACCTTAATATATAATTAATGTGTTTTCTAATTAAATAGTAACCAAGTATGTTGTAATGTTTCAATTAAGAGTATAGAAAGTAATTAATTGTAATCTTAAATACTTAATGTGCGCATGCCAATAAAGAAATGCTACTTCTCTAATTTAAAAATTGTTCTTGGCTCAATTTTAGAATAACTATACATTTTTAGGACAGTTTTTTTTTTCATAGCAGGACTTTTTTTCCAAGACAACAAACTTTTAAGTTTATCAATATAGATAAAGTCTCTTGGTCTAACTAACTTTACACACATAGAAACCAATATAAAAATTTTACTTAAAAAATACCATGCTGGTTTTTTAAACATCTTTTTTTTTTTTTTTAAGTGAATGGTGTGAAATCTCCATTTTAATTATTATTTCAAGGATATTTACTCCATGTATTAAGTCATATGATTTAGGCATAAGGTCAATGCATTTCATTTCCTCTGGCTAACAAGAGGTAAAATAGTATTAAAGCCCCTGGAATTAAACTATCAATTCCAGTTGGATTTTAGTCTTTGAAGGAGTGTTTTGAGTTTCAGCTCTAAACATTGTATGTCACTGGAGACAACGCAGAGTCACAAAAATTTAGCAGGAGCAGGGTGGAAGACATATTACAATATTTGGATTTCTTTAAGAGGCGCTACTTGAAATTCATTGCTGGCTTTCTTTTCTTCTTCTTCAGTGTTGCCAGTGAGGTATTCCAATGCCCAAGGATGAGTTCAAGTCACACTCTGCATAAAGTCATACACAGAAAGGTAGGATGGATGGCACTGTTTGCAGTCACCATCTGTCTCCATGAAAACAAACCTGACTTTTTCCACTCATTGCACTCAAAGCTAACAAACCTTTCCTGCAATGCTAGAAATAGATTCTTTGGTTCACTGTAATGACAGTATTGACTCAAAAATAGAGGGTAAAAGCACATTTTAACAACACTGAGAAAGGAGAAAAAAAAATCAACATTGGTTCCTGAAATAAGGAAAGTATATCATATTTAGGCCGTCTAATGGAAGTCAGCTTGACTATTACACATTTCCTTTATGTTTAAAGAAAGTCAACAGAAGTCCAAATTTTGTGAGCTTTGCAATGTCTTAACCCCACAAATTTGAAGCTTCTGTGCAAGATTCCTCCAGAGGAATCTAGCCTGATGCTTTTCATCCCGAATGGAAAGAATGCAACAGAAGAGAATAAAAAATTGTACAGTACTCGGCTTGTGAATCTCTGAAAATACAAAGTTTGAGGACTTGTTTGACCATCTACTTCTTAAATAGACCTCTGAAATGTAATGCAAAAGATTTCTCGAAAACAAAACATAGACTAGCCCTTCATTTATTCTGTAAAAGAGCTTATGATTTGTTTATTTCTGTTAATACAGTATAGACAGATTGTTTATCTGAGGAATGTCATGCATTATTTCAAGGCATAAAGTCTAACAGTATTAATTATAAATGTCATTTTAAATTAATAATAGGCCAAATAATAATGATAAACAAGCCAAGCATTTATTATGCTTTTTTATTTCGATGGAGCATAATGCGTCGGTACAGAGGTTACTGCCTTTCGTCATTATTTAACATTGACCAAGGTTATATACATTATGATTGTTATGAAATGAATGCAATTATATCATAGTTTTAGTGCAACCACAGTACCTATGTTTAAAGGATAATTTAAGTGACAGTTTCTTTGCACATTGTGCCCTCCTTTTATGTCATTCTAATTTATTATAGAAAAGTTCTTATGTGTAAGAAGTATTCAAATGCACATGGGATTTCACTTCATATCATATACATCTTATTTTCCAGTGCTTAATACTGAGCTGTGTATCACAAAACATAACCCAGTATGCTTGATTTCCTCTACAAGGTTCCCTTTAACTTTTCATTGCATGACTGGTTGGAATGTGCAAATTATAACTTGGAGCAGAGTATTCTGAGAGAATAGTATTTGCCTTAGGAGCAGTGTGGTCACATTTCCAAGGCAGAAAGCAACATTGAGCTACCTGCCCTGACAGAGTTAATTTGTCACCAGGAGTTATGCTATGGTAGAGCTCAGAGCAGCAGAAGTTCCATTTTAGAAATTGGTGGCACAATTTTTTAACTACACTTAAACAAAGTGATGAAATTCTGTTCTTGGGGTTTTATATTCTTTATCTTCAAGGATAATTAATACGTTTAACATCTAAAAGTAGGAAATCATATTCATATAGTTGCTTGAAAACATAAACCAAGATCTGATTAACCAACTTGAAAAGTACCATGTAGAAAACTGGTTTCTTAGCTGTCTATGGCTTGATTTTTTGTCTTCTGTCAAGTATCTCTTGTAAGCTCCTGTCAAAGACCTGTTATTGAATCAAGCAGATGGATGAGTGGCCCTTCACACTGTAATGTTTGTAATAATTTAAGGGTATGATTCCTCTCATTTAAAGTCAATGACTAGAGCTATGTGTCAAACCGAAGGTAATCATCTAGGGTCCTTGTGGAGGGCCTAAAGCTAAGACCCTCTGAAGGCAAATTGTAAACTCCCAAAAAGAAATTCATCACCACTGCTTTTGATATCTGTTCTGGGATGGGCAGAAACACCCTCTGCAAGAACGTGTCTCTTCATTGTCCACACAGAAAACTAAGAAAAGACATTTTGTTTTTGATGGCTAAATTTGCATAAAAGCAATCTCAGACTTAATCAATTACTAAATATAAATCTATCACTTGAAGAAGGAAGTACTTCACAGTAATGAATACAAAAAGTTTTCACAAGGACATGGAGTACAAACAAAACCCATCAGGTCTGAGATCCTTCTCAGTTCTCACATATATGAAATTTGTATTGCACACAAGTCAGTAATATCTCTTTTCCAGATTCTTAAATTACTTTGAGTGTGTGCAATGCAGACCAGTACATGGTGTGATTTTTTTTTAAAAGTAGATTTAGTCATACCAAAAACCTAATGAGAACATACTTGAGTCTTGAGTCTCATAAATATCCTCATATAGTGATCCTTAGATCAACAGAAACAAATAGAAAATAAAATAATAGAAAAGAAAAAAATAAATAAAGAGCATCTACATAATGGATGAACTAACTTGTTTTAAAATGATCTAAAAGAATACTCATATCTCCTCATATGTGTCCATGTGTCTTTGGATTCCCAGCAATAATAGGAACAGTGAACATCTGGAAGCCATTTGCTAGGAGAATTTTGTGAATTTATCATTATCAATTTATTCAGTATTCCCTGTAAATTCGCTTATGAATCTCTTTAGAGTTTTTAGGGATGTCACTTAACATTCAATTGTTCTTATGGATCTAGCTTGCAGTTCAATTGCAGTACACTTGTTTAAATGGCACCAGTTTGTGCTCAGATGGTCTCTAGACAGCAAATCTGTTTGCCATCTTTTGGTTGCTCTATTACTTTGCTTTTTGTTTGTTTTATTTGGAGACATTACTGGATTTTAGAGGTGCTGCTGCTTTTCTCTAAACAGCAGTTCCCACAATCTCTAGTCTTTACACCTAAAACATCGTTAATGGAGATTTAACATAATATTTTAAAGGAGACCAGGTAAAACCCCCTAGTTTTAGCCACTTTTTCATAAAATTGGAAAAGAATATGAAGACAAGAGGTTAATTTCCAAATTAAGGGGATCACCATGCTTTTTTTTCCTTTGACACCACTACCAGAAGTAATTATGAGTATATTTAATTCTTAGTAGTTTAGCACTTTCAACTATTAGTCTCTCTGCAAGGTTTAAACTCACAAAAGAAAAAAATCAATGCGTAACATTTTACAGGTTCCCTGAAACCTGGCATATGCTACACATTTTATGCTGTCAGGAAGGCCCTCTTTATACTCAGATTTTTTTCTTCATAGAAGATAAAACACTCTTGAAGAAGAAAAAGAAATAACCATTTTTTTCACTTTCTGTATTCTCAGAAGACTTAAGGACATTTTTCAAAATTGCTACAGTTCATCCTTTTTTTGTTTGTGTCCTACATTTTGTATACATAGTTCACATTGCAAATTCTTTTGTGTGTGAACAACCTACTTCTCTGATCTTACCATTCCTGCTGCATGGTACATAATATGATCACAGTTGTGTTTTATTTCCATATGGAAAATAACTGGGTAAAAGACAGTGTAGGCAGAGAGGACAGGTGAGGTTCTTTTGTCTCCTTAAACCTCTGCACCCAGTTTCTAGTCTGCTCTCACTACAAAATTATTAAGTTCTCAGAATAATCTGGGTTTTGTCTCATTTTTTATGAGTTGGGTTCTACCTGGCACACTAACCACTAGGCAGATAATCTTGTGAGTCCCTCAATTTTGTGCTTACAGAACTGTAATTGCTTCTACCCTTACGACCCCACAAATTCACACCTTCTGCATTAGCATATGGCCACTCTCCTGCCCACTCCAGTGGATATTCCAGATAACCTTACAGTTCCATCTAAAACTTTTTTTTAATAGACTGTGATTTTAAAGCATTATCTAGTGTCCAATTTATTTTTAATTTTAAGTTACTTAAAAATAAAACTTTATCCACTATGCTGAAGTAACCTGGGTGTCATAAATCGAAAAGCTGCAGAATATTAAGTACTTCATTATTCAGCAGTGCATGCAGTACCTTTGCAAAATGCATCTAGTTTTACGAAGTCTCATATGTTCTTATGGAGAATCTGCAGCAGACTGTCTCTGAAATGATAAGACAGTTTAGCGGCAGTAAGAAATCCTTTGAAAGTAAGCTGGGTTTTTTAAATGTAGTCAGGAAATATTTTAGGAAAGATTTTTTTGGGTGTTGTTTTTCATCTACTTCAGACTGAGTCGGTGTGCTAAAATATTGGTGATGTGAATATTTATTGCTGTAAATATACTAACAATATTTGTACGCTATATGTGAACATACACTGATACGCAATAGAATTGAAATAGTGTTTCATTTGTCTTTACAACAGTCAGACTAAATGCTGGCATAACCATTTTCTCAGGTAATAACAGTAGCAGCAACAGTTTAAAAAACAAAGATGTAAAGTGTGTAAACCACATCAATTGTTGTGACTTATTGCCACAAGAGGGAGTGAATCCCAAAGACAGTGATCTGATGGTCCTTCTTCAATAGCCCAGTTTCCAGGACTCAACTGGAGAACCAAAGTACTCAAACCAGTCATAACAGTACATGTTAGAGAAATGACACTTGAGATGGTCTGATCAGTGTCACTGAGGGGTTTTATATGGTCATCAACACCCATGATTACATTAGAAATGAAATTAGATGATGGCTTCTTTGTTACCAGCTTCCTCTATTTAAAGAACTCTAAGAAATTATTATAACATTTGAAAATTGTTCTCTACAGTGAATTATTCAACCACTAAATCCAAAAAATAAGTGGACTGTCAGATTTGTAAAAGACCCTCTGCAGGGAAGAGCAGACTGCAGCTATCCAATTATCTGCTCCCTTGGTTGCCTAACTGTTCTATGAAATCAAATTAAACACCAATCTGCAGATTTAATATTAATATTTCAATGCTAAAAATCTGGACCAAATCTACTGAAACAATGAGGAATACCTAAATCCTCTTGTGGTTTTCAAATGGAAGATAGTAAATCTTGAATGGTTAAAATCTATAACCAGCTATTCTGTTTTCTAGAATTGAGTGTTATTAAACTGAATTCTCACTTTTTATGCTAATTTCACAGCCATATTCACTCTATCCCATCTGCATCAATGAACAAGCAATGAAGCATACAAAAAAGGATAGTTAACAGTCCTTCTTGGTCTTCTGCAAGCTGTTTTGAGTTTCCTTGTCTTGTTCGGTTTGCTTTTGGTTTTGCTTTTTCCTTACCTGAAGTTAGTCAATCATCTGAGGGGACAGATATTGCAACAATGAGGAAACTGAGAACCACATCTGTCCTCTTATTACTCTCTCTTATTTTTACTCTATTCCCTTCTTCCACCCATTCCCTTTCATGTGTTTTACCAAGGAAAACTACTAAGCATTTTCAGCAGCAACCAGAGTCAAGGTGAAATACTTAGGAGTTCTCTGTTCTGGTTTTCCAGAAACATGGCAGAACAATGTGTTTCTTTGGAGGACATTTTTACTTCAAAGAGGATGGGCAAGGGCAAGGGCAGGGGCAAGGGCAAGGGCAAGGACAAGGGCAATGGCAAGGCCAAGAGCAAGGGCAACGAAGAGGACTGATTTAAGAGAACATATGATTAATTATCTCCTTGTTTATGTATATACTAATTTAGTAACTTCCACTCTTTCCTTTGTCAATATTTCCCTATTAGTTAGTGAAATAGCAAAGTGTCCTTTACCTCTGTCTTATCGTCATTTCTTGTCAGTACATGCCAACCACAATTTGAGATTATTAAATTGAAAGAAATTAGGACTTTTTTTCTTTCAGTTACCTGGGATTTCAGGACCCCTCTTCTTTAAGGAGAGATGCCTGGCAACAGTCTTCAATTACGCTTTTACTATCCAGTCTCCATCTGCTATTACATCACTGGATATTCCAAAACTAGGCCTAAGTCACCACCATTTCAGCTAACTAAAATTGTTTAAGCTCTGTGACTGACAGGGAACACATCCCATGGAAAGAATGATGTATTCTAGACATAGGTAGACAAAAGCATTTATTCCACCACATTCTTAGCTTTTTAGGTATCTCTTGGAGGATTCTCACAATGATTCTTGCCCAGAAGCTCTCCTATATCCATTTGAGCTAGATGTACCTGGAGAACTGGTGTCATATTCAGGGTAAAAATCTGCTTCATCTTTAGATACCTCAATTTTTGTGGTTGTGTGTATGTTATGGCCACAGATGATCATGTGTGGGTTTTTCTCTGGTATTAAAATGGCACAGGGTGTTTAAGACATTTACAAAAGGCTGGTAGATACAACTTAAATCTAGGAGAGCCTCAAGCCTTTCTGCAGTAGCATAGAGGTTGTGCACTCTCTAGGCTTCACTGTTTGAACATGGTAAGAGTCTAACATTGCCTCCACTGTTGGCACCTATCTAAAGGCATCCAAATCTATGTATGTTAGTTTCAAACTGAACTTCACACTTGACATCTGGCTGGAAATTGGGATCCTCTTAGGCATGAACTGTGACCTACTACAGGAGCAGCATACTTGGCTTCTCATGGATTTATTCTATTCTGAACATATGGAAAACACCCTGAAATGCAAATCATATAGGACAAATTGTAATATATAGCAAATCCTCAATGTACTTATATTTAGGACTTTTCTTAAAATATCACTTTCTAGTATTGTGCCATTTCTCTCCCATCTGTGATGACAAATCTTGGTCTAGGTCTTAAAAACTTTTAAAGTAGCAACAGAAAATTTAGCTATTACTGGGTAGTGGCAGCACAGTTCTGGGTCTTTGGACTCTTTTTTCTTAAAATCAAAAGTAATATATGCCAGATATTGAAAGTACTTAGTCTGCTTCTGATTTAATTCAGTTCCATCATTAAATTCTGGAAGGTAACTACTTAAGGTTTTTGTATGGTACTGGAATCCTTGCTACTGGCATTTGGTCCTAATAAACAAGAATTCATGAACTTTTTTTAAACCCTTATACTATGTTGCTTCTATCTGAGGTCTGCTACCAAATACACACAACTGATGCTTAATCATCTGAACTCTTAATTTAGAAAATATTAGGTTCAGTTCTACTGCTTATTAGTCACACAGATTGATGAAAGTACTTGTCAACATCATTTGTCACTAAAATACAAATTTTAATGAAAGTAATCAAAGCCTTTGCACAAGACCTAGTGTTTGCTGGCAGAAAATGCACGTCATCTGAAAGGAAAATTGTTTACAAGACCAGTTTTGACAGATTTATATGGTTTGATTTTTTGATTGTAAAAGATAATTTTGTTTTCTGCTTGAATATGTTTTCCAACAGGCAAACTAATTAAACCGATTTTAAAAAGTAAAATTATTTATTATTTAAAAAAAAAGTTTTAAACATGTTGAAGGAACAAGTGACATTGCATTGTATGGACAGTGATTGAACATTGATTTTCTTTAAGATTTGAACATTTGGTCTCATTTAAGATTACCAAAAAAAAAAAAAAATCTTGATGTTTTTATCCAAAATGCGAAAGACATTTTGCCCAAATCTAATAATGGCATTAATGAAAAAGTTTTCCAGGGCCATAATAATGACATAATGACTGTCTGAGAAGGAGGTAGAGAGGCAATAGAAATGGGTGACAACTCCCCATTTCTCTTCTATATTGTCCCAGCTACTGTGTTATCTAAAATATATAGTTTGATTTGCCGGGGTGCTGATCTCCATCCAAGAAGTAAAACAAACTAATAAATATAACCTGTGCTATTTATAGAAATAACCTTTAATAGCCTCTTTGTTGAAGGCAGATTTCTGTTTTGTTCTGCACAGGTGTTGCCAGGAAGAAAATGCTTTCAATTGTGATATTAAAATCCAGTTATTTTGATTCTAAATTTGGGTTTACAACATGCAAAACATTTATAACTAAAGTTACACTGGGGTTTTTGTTTTGATTTGTTTTGGTTTTCGTATTTGAAAATATCTATTTTGCTATGGTCTTTATTTAGAAATTAAAGTATTAAGCACCGCATGAGTGAAATAGCCAATGGCATGAAGACACAGACATTACTCAGCTCAATTATCACTTTAAATGAGATGCCCATATTCTATGAAGAGGATACACATTTAATCACAGCTTCATATTGGTCTATATCTACCAATAAAAAGATAATTATCTAAAGCTGCAAATCAGGATTTAAAAACCAAGACCCTTCCACGCAATTGCTTTAATGATACATAGATTTAGTAACTTTTACTACTGTTTCTCTGGGTTTAGGCTAACACCATGACAAAAAATCCCTTGCTTAATGCTAAGTGGACCACCACACATCTGTTCCCCTTCTTAATGAGGTTAACTACAAATAAGATTTTAGTACAGAGTTGGGACTCCTTCATGTGGAATGTTGCTGTTTTAGTTGTATAGCATAAACCAGGAAATTATTTTCTCTCACTATGTTTCATTTGGAAAACAACAAAAATCACAAATACTTTATAATAAATTTCTGGAATTTCAGCTTCTATTATAAGAAACAAATATATCTATATGTGTTTAAAGAGAGACCGCAAAAGATTTAAATAAATTTGGAATACTCATTTTTATTATTAATCACTTATGACAGGAGAACATTTTCATATTCTAAGAGATGACTTGGGTAAGTATATGTCAAATTTAAAGTTAAATTAAGGTTTTATGTAGTTTCTGCTAAAGTTAATGGAAAAACTTCCAATTGATTTCAGAGGGGCTTAGGATGCATTCTTGATCATTTGGGTATGAGAGATTTCTTATTTGGATAGTCATATTAAGATCCAGGAGAGATTTTTCAGAACTGAGCTTTGACATAATAACAACATATCATATTTTTACATTTGCATAAAGTGGCATGTATACTGTGTGTATATGTATATTTATATGTACACAGAGTTAAATACTTATGTGTAATGAGATGATGTGGTAAAAGTATGTTTTTATCATGCCTTTGGAATAAGCAAATTGCTGATGAATCTACACCGTTCATGGATTCATAAGTATAAGCATTTTCAGAACAGGAAATATTTATGGTCACTTAGGATGACCTTCCACTTAAGTCAGGCCATGGATTTCACAGGTATCAAACAAAAGTTATCAATCCTTTATTTAAGGTGGAAATGGAGAATTCCATACAACTCGCATAAGGTTTTTAATTCATGATGAGAAAATCTATATCTTTTACATTAAAAAAAACCCAAACTCAAAACCAATCCACAAACAAACTAACAAAATCAAACAAACAATAACAACCAAAGACAAACTATCAGTTTCCCACTACATGATTTTATTTTCCTTTACAGTAAAACTGGTAATCATAAAGAATAAATGTGATAGGGAACCTGTTCTCCCCATAGACACATTGAACATTGTGAATTACCTCATAGACTTATTTGTGATATGTAAAGTAGGTAGTTTGTCTCACTGTAATGTGGTTTAGTCACATTTTCAATTGTACTTGTATATGATTCTGTTGAGGTCTTTCCAACTTTTCAGGAGTGTATTTAAAATGCAGCTTATCTCAAGTGGTTATCAATAAAACCCTCCTGACATTTTCAGAGGCTTATTTTTTTCTCGTTGTTGTTTTATTTCTATTTCCCACTGCTGAAAAAGCCATTTAATTCAGTATAATGAGTACTGTTTTCCAGCTTTTGAAAGGAGAGGAAAAATTTTAAAGAATATAAAAATATTTCTTCCTTTTAATAAGAATGTTGAATGTCAAAGGCAGATAACTTTTAGAATAAACATATAGTGAAAAAATACCTCATTCCTCTGTAGAAGAAGATTTCAAGTTGTAATCAAGCGTTTCTTATTTTAGTCAGCCACAATCTATGGTACCTTTAACCTAAAATTTAATGTTCAGGCCCTAGACAATAGGCAACTCCACTTTTCTTAGCTGAGACTTCTAACATTCCATTCCTCTGAGAAACTGCAATCATCCATCACAAAAATAATAAAATTAAGACAGGATAGGGCTCTAAAACACAGGAGGTGATCAAAGGTACATCATATACTAAATTTACCACAAGAAACTAAAGTGTGTCCCATGCATGTCAACACTGTACATATGTTCAGTGTAATAGTTGTACTCAGATGCAAATGTTGTCTCTGGGATTTAGAATCTTTTCTAAGCACAAACTTGCATGCTTATGTCCTAATCATCCTATTCATATATAACACAAAGTTTATAACAAAAGTATGACTAATTTTTCTCAAGTGTTATATAAACAAGGAAGCAAACCTGAAGGAAGGAAGAAAGAAGGTTTTTTGATACAGGCAGAAGTGGGCACGCCTTACATGAAGCATCCAAATCTGTCATTCAAATGGTTGTTGGGGAACCTAAGCAGACTGGATTTCAAAAACCAATAAGAAATGGAAAGTTCTGAATTATTTTTATTTATTTTTTATTTTTAGAATGAAAATTACAATACTAGCTTCTAGAAGCACAGATAGGGTTTCATGTCATAAAGCACTCCCTGAGTAAGTTTTTCAACTCAGGGCTAATGATTCCAGTGAATTGCACGTCCTAAGTAAATTAATGCCTACAATTCATACTTGTTGGATTCTGATGTCCCATTATAAATCATTCCTCAAAAAGAGAAAAAAATGCTAATGTGAAACTCAAAAATGGCAGTGCTAACTTTTTATCAGTTCCATTTCCTTCTCTCTTATAAACTCTCAAAATTTTTTATTTAAAATAAGATACTACTTATAGACAGAGATAAATGACATTTTCCAGGAATCCCATTTAATTCTGAGTGTTTTAAATTGTGTGTAGAGCTCTATGGAAAAGAAGATATGAGAATATTAAGGTTTAATTCAGACCAAGCACAAAAAGATTATATGCCATGCTGAAGAAATCAACATTGTTTAGGATATCTGATTTCTTCATACTTTTCTAATTTTTTAAAAAATGTTGACTATTTAAAGAACATAAGTTACAGGGAAAGAGTAGCTCATATATTCATTATGTGATTGGTGGCTAAATATTGATGCCTAACATCAACAGGAGCCACTAAGGTTTAGTAAGAGAATAATCATGCCTGATTATTCAGAATTATAGACCCCTCAAAAGAGCTGATAAAAATGTAAAAAAATTGCATTGCTAAAACAGAAATTACAGAAAAAAGTGAAATTAAGACATTTAAGCAAGACAGTAAATACAGGAAATACTGTCTAGCAAACAGTAGATTGACCATGACCTAGGGCCAAAACCACATCCTTCTCTTTAAAAAAACCCTGAACTTGCTGTAATGTGGGTATCAGTTTGGCCACCACTGTGGTGTTCTCAGACTTTAGAACCTATGTGATGTATATAAATCCCACGCTCATGATCTATGAAGATAAAAGAATGTTCTTCAGTGCCAGCAGCACAATTCTGCATAAAACCCAAATATCGTTATTCAGTGTTCTTCAAGAGTTCCTTACCTTCAAAAATTGGAAAATTTTGGAATAGGAATAAATTTTTGTCCACATCCAGATGACAGAAGCATTGCAGGGTTTTATTAAGCATAGTACAAAAATCACTGTACATTCCTCAACTATTTTTCATCAACCTGTTTGCTGGTTGACACCTGGCTTGTGCCAGTCTGTGGCATTTACGACTCCAGGCACCTGAGGACTGAAATGCTTGGTTTAGCTCAAGTCAAATGGCCCCAAAGACGAGTATGTGGGTGAAAGATAACAACTTGTGACTTGCCATAAACTAATACAGAAGGTTTATTGGGTTCCTAAAGCCTTAAATACTTTGAAGTATAAGACATTTACTTGTGTCAGATGGCTTGTATAGTTGCCTATATGAGTAAATTGACTTATGAGTTAAGTCCTGACATAGCTGGGACTCCAGAGACTCACAAGATAAAAACCTTAGTCTACCTGAATCCAGTGCCAAAGTCTCTACTGAACTGAGTAAACTCAGTTTATTGTTTGAGAACCTCTCTGAGAGTTTTCTGGATGGGTAGTGATTTCTGATAGTCCCAGCTACAGTCTCTTCCGTGAAGGAGCAGTCAGAACACTCCAGGACCAAGCCTTTCACATAACATTCAATGAACAACACCCTCATTCAAAGAAGAAGTTTGATATCCGTGTGAAAAACTCCTTGTGTGGGTTGAAACCAGTGGCATTTTGACTTCCAAAGAATGAAGGTAGTAAAAATATACAGAAATTCCCTCATGTTTTGCATGACTTACCTGTTATAAAAAGCAGTTTTTGACGGAAAACAGTCTTTCATTAAGTCTGGGTAGCGAGCAGAGGTAGATGACAGGCACAGTTCGAGCTGTTGACAATATAATTCTGTCTCTTTATTTCCTACATGATCATTAACATTAACCCAACTACTTTCAGTAGGATTAGCATAATTCTTTCCAAATGGGCCAATGCTTAATGAGTAGGAGGGTTTTTTTAAGGTTAAAATAAAGGTCAGAGCCAAGCAGCTTCCCTATCACTTTTGTGTCTCCTTCCACAGAACATACAGAGTACCTTTTCTCCCCTCAGTGTAGCAGTTACTGAGACTCCTTGTCTCTTTCTGGGTAATCTCTGCTGACTTTCAGTGAGGACAAGCATTCAACAAGCAGCAGCTTCCAGAAACACAGAAGGAACCAATTGGAGATAATAATAACCTTCAGGCCAGATCTTCAGCCAGGGCACAGTTAAACTGGTTAACACACTGTTTAAGAATCTGGTGATTAGTGTTGGCTTATATGAAATCATTCAACACAACAGGGAGATTTGGTTGAGACCTCTTCAATGCGTAAGCCACAAGTGCAACATATGCTTTCTAGCAGTTCCTAGATATTATTTATTTTTAGCAATATCCATTCAGATATGTTTTTTAGCAATATCCATTCAGATGTGTTGCTGCATCATTGACCACTTTCCATGGGTGGGAGGGTGTTCAGCCATCCCCAGGAAAGCAGGACTCCATAATGCATGGATGTTACCCAGTTTTATATGCTGAGCATGATGCCACATGGTATGGAATGTCCCTTTGGTCACTTGGGGTCAGCTGTCCCAGCTGTGTCCCCTCCCAACTCCTTGTGCACCCTCAGCCTCTTCTCTGGTGGAGTGGGGTGAGGAGCAGAAAATGCCTTGACTATGTGCAAGCACTGCTCAGCAATAATGAAAACATGCCTGTGTTATCAACACTGTTTTCAGCACAAAACATTAAAAAACATAACCCATACTAGCTGCTATGAGGAAAATTAACTCTATCCCAGCCAAAATCATCACATCTCAACACACGTGAATGGAATCCAAGAAATTTATTTTAAATTAGTAGGGCTGTGGGAGTTCATTACCTTGAACTCTGCTGAGAAGTGAACCAGGGTAAGGCTTGAAAAAAGCTGTGCTTCTGATCCTCACATTCAGGTCTCTACACTGGAGAGGTAAATCATCCAGGTAACAAAGCCTTAAATATTGCATAGAGTGAATTGCACATGTTCTCGTTCCATTTTATTAGCAATAGGATTTGTTGTAATTCAAAATACTAGGACATATGTACATGGAAAAATACCGAGAATAACCATGAAAGTGACTGGCTCAAAGTCCTTTTGAGACAGAAATGAGTCAAAAATGGGGCTATATTCTGACCTCAGTGCAAACTGAAAGTCAGTGCACACACTTGCACTGGAGAACACAGAGGAGATAAAAACCTGGAATCAAAGATCACTGCAGTAAGGCCTCACAGACACAATCACTCCTCCAGTTACTGGGGGGCACAGCTTTGTAATCATGTGAAATCTATCAGCTGCTCTGTAAGAACCTCATCTGGGTTCTATGGCCTCTCTCCTTACCTAGCGAGGATCAGCTTCTACAGAAGAAAAGCCACCTAGTTAAAGAGCACATACAGCCCAGAACAGAGCAATGCCTCTTTTACATATCTTTGTTTCTTAATTTTAAGGAGGACATAGTTTAAATTTTATAAAAATTGAGGTATTTCTTTATTTCTTCTTGGTTGAGGTTGCAAATACACACTATAAAAATACACAGCACTTTTGTCTTGTACATGCCTTTAATTGCATGATAAATTTATTTAGTAGGTTCACTTGTGTGTTTGGCTAACAAAAATCCAGTTCTCGATAAAAACTGAGAAAAGAAATGGAAAAGGAAAGGAAAGGAAAGGAAAGGAAAGGAAATGGAAATGGGAATGGGAAAAGAGAAAAGGGAGACTAATGTTAGTTCCTGAGGGACTTTGCAGAATCTGAAAAGTCAGTTATCCATTTTAACTACTTGCCCAGAGTCTGGTAAAAACTACTGGTTTTTATTTATTTTACGATGTTTGTCTTTTATAATCTTTGCCTTTAAGATTGGTATGGAGTGGAACAACATATTTCATCGACATTTTGTCTTGTGTTTCAGCTCTTCTGACTGTCCCCTCCTTCCAAAACACCTACACACATATTCACACGCTCATTCTGAAAGAGCAAATCTACCTAAATACACAAGTTGCTTTTCATCTCAATAGAGGAGTGAGTAGGACTGAGAGTATTATTTCACAAGAGGAAGAAAAACTTGATTAACATTTTAAATATATCATTATCCTTTTGTTTGTTTCAAGTTTAGGCTAAAATTGTGCATACCAATTGTGACACTCAGGATATGAGAATCAGAACAGACTTTCCATGGAAATTACAGATACAAAACCAGCGAAGGTTTAGCTGAGTTGTCTACATATAAACATTTGATGTAATTTGAAGTAACTGCATGTGGACACCTAAATTTAGGTGTCTTGATTTTGAATTAAATTTTATCTTTGTAGATGTCTACAGGTATGACAGATGCTTATTGTAAACACTTAGGCCATGATTCAATTGTCTATGATGACCACACACAGGCATCCAGTGTCGTTTGAGATTTCTCAGGGTATCTGAAACATCTACACAAAAGGGGCAGATATGACATAAAACTTGTCAGAGACTAGAGACCTGGAAGAGTAACTGCAGGTATCCCAAATGTCACTGGATGCCTGTGTGTGGACAACTGGACCAATTCTGCTGCTCCCTTGAGTCTCTCTCTGAAAAAAAGCTGATTGAAGATCAGCTTTACCTCAAGTATGTAACGTATTTAATACCTGAGTCAGTCTCTTAATCTGATTTAGCCAATTAGATACTCCCCATAAGATTTCAAAGTATACTAGCCCTGTGAAATCAATGAATGGTGTCACCAGTCACAAAAATTATTAAGTCCTAGATGCAAATCCAAATGTGCGTGGCACCTGTGTGTGTCCAGTCCAAGATTTTGCTTTGGTTACAGATAAAGCAAACTGAGTCAGGCAGGAACACTAGATCAGAACTGAAACTTTCCAAATTCTAAAGGTAGGTGATCTTAAGGTTTTAATTCAGGTTTGCTGTCCGTTTGATATTTTTTGTTCTAAAAATCAGTGTGGATGGGTGGAGGTGTTTGCACAGAGAGGCAAGAACCAAAGGAGAGCAGCACGGCAAACCCAGGGCATGCCTGCACTGAGTAACGCACCGATGATGTCGCACCCACTGGCAACCTCTCAGCTGTTTGCTGCTGGGCAGATGCACCATCTTGCTCGAAGACAGCACAGAGATCATTGCACAACACTCCACTGTGTGAGGCAGACATGCCTCTCGGGGAATATTTTGAGCAGATATAAATAACTTTTTTTGTGCAGCTGATGAAGTCTGTATGCAAGGGATTTTGTGTTTAAATGTGTAAAGTTTTAAAACAGAGAAACGGTAGGATAAACATTCTTTCTTCACTTTTTGCTAGTCTTTTTCTCCATTGTGAGGTGAAGATGAAAGGATACATACACACTCTGACAACTCAAGAGGAGCTTTTTAAGAAGAAATGCACATATTAACAGGAAATCTTCCCCTGCAAATCAACTTTAGAACTGGAAATCTGGAAGTTTTATGGGTCATGACCTTGCCAAATATCCTGTAATTTCTTTGCTGTGGTGTACATTATTTAAGGAAAATTCTTCCACTGGAGTTTATTAAATGTATTGATGCATCAATTCCTTTGTAAATATACACACATTTTTGAAATTGGAGATTGGATTTTTGTTCTTGAAAAATTCAAAGACAAACACAAGTGAGATGAGAAAAATCTTCATTGGTTGCAGTTTGTGGACCAAAAACTGAGGCCTAAAGGGTTAAATTATTTGCTTAGAATTAACAATATTTTAAACAAAAGCTGAAAATGGGATGTTCAGAGCCACCTTTAAAAACTCATGTATCTCTATTGTTCCGCATAAAATATATTTTCCAGAAATAGCTGAAACATTCTCTTTTCAGTAATTAGAACATAGAAGGAAGCTGCTTCTTTTTATTAAGCACCAAAAGTACCCATGATAAAATCCATATTAGATGTCTTATATGAACCAGAAGAAATATTTTTATTACTATTATTTTTTTCAATAGCCCACTGAGGAAAGAATAAAAACATAAAGAAACTGAAGCTACAGCCAGCTGAATAGGCAGTGCCTTAATCCTATGTAATCTCCCATTCACTAGAGGATTTATACTGATTACACTGACAGAGATGCTGAATGGATATCATACAGTAGAGGAGGAAAAGGTACCAGAAGAACACAATGAAAACCTGAAAGAGTCTTCATATGCCCTGATCTTGAGTTTTTACTCCTTCACTGCTTTCACCATGGCTGGATCTTGATAGCAAACTAAGATATACTGGGAAGCATTTCCCTGCCTTTGGAATCATATGAATGTCTGGGCATTTGCCCCATTACTTTTCTGAGGTGATAACTAGTCTGCTTCTGTCCTGAGACAGCTAGATCACACAACCTGCTTCCAGACACCTTCCAGAAAGTAGCGTGGAATACGAATAGTCAGTCCCAAAGAGGCAGTTTGCACACACCTTCTGGCAAGCTTAATAGCTTGTGGCTGTGCCACTGGATTTCTGGGCCATAAAAACAATTTATTAATAAAATTATTACCTCTGTGGATTTATTACAAAATTAAATCTGTTAAAGATCCTATTAAAGATTTCTTCTTTTTAAATATAGCTCTAATTTGAGGATTTATCATTTTCTGTGAAGACAGCTTTGGTGGTTCTTGCTTCTTTCTGCCCATGAATCACAATTTTCCTTGCATGTAGCAGCAATTTCAGGAAATCAGGATTTTTTTGTTGTTGGTATTTCTGCCTCTCTTGTAATGTTTATCTTCCTAATGTCTGTGTCGAGCTTTCTTAATATTACACTGTGCTTTAAAAATTGTATTCTTTTATGTCCAATGGTAGGAATCCATCACTCAGTTGTCAATCTGACCACGGCAACTAAAAAGTGCCACAAACATTTTATTTACATTTAAAGTATACCATTTCAGGGAAATGTAGTAAGAGAAGTAATCCAGTGGTTGAATGGTAGTGTGAAAATCCAATATTTGTGCAATTTGTCTCCGTTTAAGTAAATAATTCTTATATCATTGGGACTTTTAAGCACCTACATGCTAATAGACTTGAAATATATGGTGGAAATTCAGACTTCGAGTATTTAGTATTTTAGATAAATTTACTTAATTTCTTTATTGTACAATATGCTATAAATGTTTGCCTGAGGATAACAATTATATATTCTAGGGAGAAAGAAAAAAGAGATTGTTGTCTGCTACATTTTCTAGAAAATACTTTATTTTGTTGGGTTTACCTTCAACTAATTATGACTTTGTAATGTATTTAAGGCTCCTCTTGCTTTGCCTCATCTTGGCTGAAAGGAAACCATGAGTTGTTAGAATGAGTGGTCAATGTGAGCTCACAATTGATCATTTTCAGTGAAATAACTGTGAACATTGCATCTGGTATAGTAAATATAGCGTCTGTACATACTTAATTGTCAAATATTTTGGGGTACAGCTGACAGGCAGGGAAGGGAAAAACATTTAATGTTCTGAAAGCCTTAGTAGACCAAGCAGCCTCTTTTGGGCCCTAAAAACAATCAGCCCTCTTGGATTTACTCTTACGATGCTTGGACTGTAATTTTCAGCTGGTTTTTGGCTTAAACCAAAGACTGGTTTGCCATTAAAGCAGGACTCCTTAGTCTAGTCTTTCTCTGGCCTCTGCTAATGGCAATAAATAAACTGAAGTACCAGTTTCATGGGATATCATTAATACTTTCCTGTGGAAAAGGAATACATAAAAACACAGTAGTTCTACATAAAGGGCCCAAGATAATAGTTTAAAGACTTATATGTAAAGGAATCCTGAGCTCCTTTTTATTTACATACAATAATACAAGTCTGCAACTGTTATCAAATTTTATTTGTCTCACTTTTCTGCTTGCTTAAGCTCTATCATTTCTTCATCTGAAAAGAAAATATCTTCTTGGTTACCTTTGCATTCACAAGCTTTGTAGTTTTTAACCTCATCTGGAAACAAGACCTTAAGCCAGTTTAGTAGTGACAAGGATCCTGAGGATTTAGCTGAAAGATTATGGACAAGGAAAAGAAAGGAAGAAAGAAAAAAATCTTAATCATAGAAGCATTTCAGAAGTAAATGCTGAATTTTGACAAGTTCTGGGAGAATATGTATACCCAAGATATCTATGAACCCTATCCATAAGGGTTATATTCTACACATTCTGAAAGCTTTAGCACTGGAAAAATTCCACTTTGATTTAAAATGAAAATATTAGTTGGCCTACAGTAGGGTGAATGACCTAAATCACATATAATTGTATGCACTTAGAACAGCTTGAATCTAAATTATCTATGCTATAATGCACCAAAAGGCATTGAGGAAAAAAAAAAGGCTTGAGTTCTATTTTGTAACATTTTAAATCTGCAATTTGCATGTAAACCATTGCTGTGAATTATATCAGACAAATGAATAATTAAGAAAGAGCAGGATGGAAAAGAATACTTGGTTTCTTGTGATCTCATTTGGGTATTTTTAAATTAGGCTGAAACATTGTCACAGATGACCTTCTGAAATAGCTAGCTGGTGTTTTCCTATACTTTTATTTGCTGTAGTAGTTGTTGTTTTATTGCATAATAGCTCACAAGTATGGTAGGAAAGAGACTGAAGTTATTATCAACACAAACTGAGCTTTTAATTTTAAAATGTTGTCACTAATGAAATAACCTTTTTCTTTTTGGTTTTTTTTTTACTCTTTGAGACAGTGGGTCTGTGTGCCTGAAAACTGCTACCCCACATTGATATTTGAACAACCAAGGCCCTAGAAGAAACTTTGCTGAGTAATTTAGGTATGAAATAGACTATTTGCGTTGCACATTTCTAGTCTCTTTCAAAAGTCAGAGGCCCTGGAACTAGGTAAGAATCACTATAGTTGTATTTTCTGACTTCTTTCTACATCCTAGCATTCCCTTGCTTTTGTGGTTTGGTTTGGGTTTTTTTAAGTCCTTAGCATACATGTATTTATTTCTATATAACTTCTTCAATCTATGATTAGATACTTTTTTCTTTTAAGCAGGTTTATAAAGTTTTCAAATGTAGGCAAGCATATGTAACTGCGTATACATCTTTACTCGTCTATAGCAATGTTCCTTTCACACGCACACAAACCAAAACTCGAAGTAGAGAAACTGAGATCTTTCTCATCACTGGGAAATTTAAAGAATATATTCATCATCTCAGAATTTACTTAAGGGCTTGCAGTCATCCCTAGGCAGAAATGTTCCTTCTTACTTGAAGAAAAATTTGTTAACTTAAAATTAAAAAAAATTGTAATGAGTCAGATAAAAAGTCTAAGTAAAAAACAGGATTAATTTTATATTTAAGAGCTAGCAATTTTGCAATAATACAATGAGTTACATTTATTGCATTGATGAATTGAATAAAAATGTCTCTTCAGTGGTTAAAATGGAAGTTTAGATGCTTAAGAAATAAATGAATCTCATTAACATGTAAAGTTGAAGGAACTGACAAGTTATGTTTATTGTTTAAAAAAAAAGTGTTTGTTCCTGCAGAGGGTACTGGTATACACCCAGCAGCTTTCATAATAATAGCAATTGCACAACACATTTGTTATTTAATTGAGGATATTTGATACATGGTATTAAAAACACAAAGCATCATGTTAAAAAAAAAGTATTTTGAAACATAATTATAGCTTTAACCAACATTTGGAATTTTTAAAATGCGAAATCCAAGCTGATGCAGAACACCCACACACATCTTTTATTGTGTATTTTAAGTGCTAAAAAGAGGATTGTATAGTGCTTTGTTCCAATGTTAGTTTCATCCTAATTTATTTACAATGTCCTTGTTCTAGTTTCCTTTCCATCCCTTCATAAATATATATGGGGAAATCTGATTAATAGGTGAAAAATATTTTCATTATAATCTAGAAATATTAACAGGCATTTTGTGAGGCTTATGTGACTCTCCCATCTAAACCAGTCAGATTTTGTTGCAATAGCCCTTGGCAAAACTGACGGGAGTGAAGGAGGATGGGCCTATGAGGCAAACAACACGGCTGTGGCAGGTGAAACACTGATATGGAAGCCTGTGCTTGGGTGTAGGGTTGAACAGGAGGAAAGCCAGTTTATGTACACAGGAAGTGAGAAGGACTGAAGCTCCCATACCTCTGCCTGCTCAGTCCACACCCTACAAGAAGAAATTTGCACTCTCCTTTTCTTTTCCATCCCTGGTATATATAGTAACATTGCAGGTAATTAACATAAATCAGTTTAAAATACATGAATAGGCAATATGAATGAGGCAGATCTTATCATTTTAGTCTAACTCTTATAAGAATAAATTCTCATTCAGATCAATTTCAGCAGCTCATGAAATCTACAGAAGTCTTACACTATACCAGCACAAACGTTTACCCTTGCTGGAAAAGATTATATGTAGACATCACCTTGTTTCTTACTGAAAGTGGTTAAGACATTATGGGATCCAAAAAATGGTAATCAATTTTCTGCTCATGATTACTTTCTCATAGGAGCAATAGATTAAAAGTGTCTAACTGTTTGCATGAGGCATTCAAATTATGTAGTGAGACTGAGGCCATACTGAACACCACGGCTACCATAACATCATTCATTAATAATCATTCACTCCGTGGTTGGGAATGACAGGATTGCCAAGAAAAGTAGTTGCATAAACTGCTTTATTTGTTGGCCTGTAAAGTAATCAGATAACTTCTCAGGATTTTAAAATAACCCATTAATGTAAGTCATTACTTAACAGTTATTTGACTCTATGTAACCACTGCTTAATTTCAGCACAACACAAAGAGCTGGGAGTTTTGTGCTGCCTCACTGCCAAATGCCAATCATTGTATATTTTAAACAGTTGTTTGCAAGCACTAGCACCAGTCATAATAAACAGTCTCAGTCACCTCTCTGGACATCTGCCTTTCAGAAACCACGAATCATAATGCCATCTTCACAGAGCCTTCATATGGTAAAATATTCATATACATGTATCTGTACATACAGATATGTGTATAGGTATGTGCAGTATTGAAAGCTCTATTTCCATATCTCTGCAATATGGAGAAATGGAGAAGATATTAAGGAAACTTCCAAGTGGGGGAGGGGAGAAAGAGTGGAAAATGGAAAAAAGAAGTTAAAGTGTATGGTGGAAAGATAAATACTAAGTGATGAGAATAGGAAAGGTTAAAGCGATAAGTCACAGTACATATGATTTACTAGGTTATCACCAGTCCTGAAGCCAGGCTTGCACTTCAATCAGCCTGCCTAACTGAGGGAATCACTTCAGACTGATAGCTTTTATTCAGACCAAGCCTGTTCAAAATCTTAGACTTAGTAAAATATCTGTCTGGCATCCCCATTACTGTTTACAAGGAGCATTTTGTTGGGAAGCGGCAATGGTTTACAAAAAGCTATACTCTTTTTTCTTAGAATTTTCTGAAGGTACTTTACATTCTTTCTTTCAGCAGGCTTCAATATGGAGACCTAGTAGAGAAGGATTATCGTAGTTTAACAAAGTGAAAAACTAATTGAATCATTAACTGACCATTCAGATTCAAATGTCTTCCTCTCATTTGCACTCATGTTTATACTTCTGCTTTACTCCTGAACATCTCTCTTTAGTTTGCCTTGTTTGTAAAACTCCTTAGTTTATGGCTCAGTGCTGAAGGGTTCATGAGAAAATACATACCAAAATGCAACTGAAAGTCAAGGTTTTCTATTTATTGGTCGTACATTTTTTTTTTCAGTGAGACTTTTGCTCTTAGTGATTAAAAACACACAAAAAAAAGTGCTTGAGATTTTACAGCTCTATTAACTTATACAACTTTTTAAAATACAGTTCTCAACTTCACATGAATAATAGACGTCATTAAACAAAGTGTATGATTAAACACAATATTCTTAAGTATCAAACTAATAATGATTTTTATTTTGCAAATTATAAATGTTTCTTTTCACTGCAAATTAAGTTCTTGCGTATCAGCTACCTTGGTTGTAGTGATAAATTGAAGAACTGTTTTCTCCATTTTTTCCAAGTTATTCCTTAAAAACAGTAATAAAAATAAAAGAAATTATGTATATGATTAAGGGATCTTAGTGGTGGAGTTCTAGCATCTTTCTGCAAAGAGCTGCTGGAGTTTAAGTGTCTGAAAACAATTTTTGTTTCAAGTGTCAGTTCTCCTGCCTGAATATCCTGTCAAATTTCATGCTTTAAATCTCACTGTGGTCAAAGGATATTTTAGATTTGAAAGTAAAAATAAACTGGCTCTTTAATGTGACTATGGTTAAATGAATTAGCAGATGGTCAAACTTCTTGGAAACTATTAACTTCAATTTTATGAATTGTAATAACATAGTTATGAGCCATAGGACATTTACCAGCTTAGGGTTAGCAGCAAACATTAGTGTAAGGTGAATATGTGTTTGAACATACTCACAAAGGCAGAAATTATGGTGCAAATCCTCTCAGAAATGCAGTGTGATTTTCTTCTAGGAGTAATCAACATTACTAGGAGAACCAAATATTGATTGCATTTTTGTATTTGTCTGTGTACAGAATGCATTTATATATATTTAAAATTTTGCTTCCTTTATTGTTATTCCTATGTGAAAAAGATAGAAACTATAGACATAAGATCAATGCCAGTGTTCACACACAGGGATGCATATTTTAATCTTGTTGACTCATTTTTATTCTCTTCTGTAATCTTTATGGCAGATCAAAGGCAAGATGTAAGTATAAAGGTTAAAATGTACCATGCACTCAAACTTAGAAAAAAACCAAGCAAACAAAATTTAGGTACGTTTAAGTAAACTTTGAGTCTTTCTTTTTTTTTTTTTTTAAATAGGAACAACTTTCTATAAAAATGCTTTTTAAAAAAAACAACAAAGAACCCCAAACCCCAAGAAATTGATTACAGAGCTAAGAAGAGGGAAAAGCACAACTATGGAATGCACTTGAGGCTACAGCAGCCCCCTGAAATTCACTCCCCCTCTGCCCAATCCAACCAGTCTCTCTTCAACTCTATTTGTAAACCTACCTAAAAAGTAACCACCTTCACATAGACTACACCTCCTCTGATTGCTTCCGGCTGCTCCCACCTACCTGTCGACTCCTCTGACACAATTGGCCACCCTCAGTCCTTTAGAGGTCCTGCTGCTGTATTGTAATTTTGTATTACAAGCACCAATACAGAAGGAAAAGGCTTTAACAGCCAAAATGAAGTTTCATTAAAGGTGAAGGGCAGTTTGGTCTCACTCTCTCAAGTGTGATTATCTCCCTTTAACATAGAACAGGCCAATAATAAGTGTCACAACAAGCGTCACTCAGGCACATGAGGAGAGCTTGGCTGAGCTCTCGTCCCTACTCATACCCAGCATGATGGGCAGGCAGCTGTGTCATTCATGATCTGCAGATCACAGGCTTATTGTTGACATCAACGCTAAGCTGGAACAGGTATTTTTGGTCAGTAAAATCATGAATTACTCCTGCTGGGACAGCAAAGAATGGCTCCCTTGCCCCATCACTTCCTTTCTTCCTCCCTCTGAGGAGCTGGACCCTCCGTGTGCAAGTTGTAGACACACACATGTACACACACTGTCTGTGTGTCTCTCTCTCACCCTCCCCATGTGGACTCCAGTTTCCCCAGGCACTGTTTGAACTTCTTGGTTTTGGTTCACCAAAATAGCTGGGTCAATGTAACAGCTATGTGAAAAGCCAATGCCGAAGCCTATTCTCTGGTAAGAACTTGGTCCTTGGTATAGACACTATATCCATGGATATTTTGCTACACTGCACACATTTTCCAGCTACTCATCGTTGCTGTAGTAAGGTAATAATAGATTAAATAATGGGGATTTTTAGAGATCAATATATTACAGGTTCACATCTATGTAACAGTAAAGTTGTATGGAAAATCTGTATCTACCCAGTCCTTCTATCTATCCATCCTCCTCTCCATCACAAATTTCTGTTTTTAAGAACAAAAGCTCAGGTATGATGTTTGAAATTTTTACTTACAGAGATTATTTTTATACTTTTCATTTGATATTTTTTAAGCCAAACTTATTATCTCTTAAATAAATCATGAAAGATAAGAAGTAAAAAGTCAGATTTTATTTCATGAGCTAATGAATATGACGTGAATGGCAGTTAATAGGTTCTTAACAACTAATTATATAGGAGTTTCAAATTTCTTAAAAAATTCATCAGTATCAGAAGTAGGCAGCTACTCTAACATGAGAAAAATATCCTTTTTCCACTGAACAATTAATCCTAAAATAAAATGAAAACTTTGTGAAGTCTGAAACAGCTTATTCATAATGCTGTTTAAAAGTTTAAAAGTCCTTGACACTTGATAACCTACAAGGTTTAAGTTTGCTGTGTGGTTTTAAAATGCAGTCCTTCTGGTATTTACATACTGTTGGTTTTTAATCTTCATGTACCACTCAGAGTGGGAAAATAAATTTTAAAGAGGAAATAATCTACATGTTAGTTTAATACAGCAAAACAAGTGGGAATTATGACTAGGCCAATGCATGAAGTTACATGAAAATTGTAAGTAAGCACTGTCCTCCCCGTGCTTCAGGGTTGTCTTCAGGGCAATATTTAATTTTGCCTGACTTGATTCTCATTCACTACATTTTGTGCTTAAGGAAGGGTAAGGGGAGAGAATTTGGGAAGCAGATGGAAATAGCAGTCCAGTTCTGAGTTTCACTCCCTTGCAGTGACTTCCACAATTGCAGTTAAAAACATACAGGTTTAAAGAAAATAAATTAAGAAAAAATTTCCCAGAAAATCAATTTTTTTTTTCTCCAAGATGTCCTTAAGTCAAAACTCACTTTTTCATTACAGACCATTCTGAAAGAATAAAATCATCATAATATAAAATGCCATCTTAACTGGCAAATTTGGTTTAACCAATGTAACAAGTGTTTTTGAGTTTCTCTTTAACTCGTAGATTCATAGAATGGCTTAGATTGGAAGCTGTCTTCCAGTCTAACAGCCATGTTAGAGATCATATAGCTCCAATCTCCTTGCCATGGGCAGGGACACATTCCACTACATCAGATTGCTCAAAGCCACATCCAGCCTGGCCTTGAACACTCACAGGGACAGGGCTTCCATGACTTCTCTGGGCAACTTGTTCCAGAGCCTCACCACCCTCACAGTAAGTAATTTCTTCCTTATGCCTAATCTAAACCTACTCTCTTTCAGTTTAAAGCTATTGCCTTCATCCTATCACTAAATGCCCTTGTAAAAAGTCTCTCTCCATCTATCTTATAGGTTCTCATCAGGTGTGTTGGGAGGCTGCAATTAGGTCACCCTGAAGCCTTCTCTTCTCCAGGCTGAACAATCCCAATTCTCTTAGCCTTCCATCATAGGAGAGGTAATCCCTCCCTCTAATCAACTTGGTGGCCTCCTCTGGACCTGCTCCAACTGATCAATGTCCTTCCTATATTGGGGACCCCAGAGCTGGTTGCAGCACTGCAGGTGGGGTGTCACCAGAGCAGAGCAGAGGGGCAGAATCCCTTCCCTGTCCCTGCTGCCCACGCTGCTTTGGATGCAGCCCAGGACACGTTTGTCTTTCTGGGCTGCGAGCTCACATTGCTGGGTCATGTCCAGCCTCTCATCCCCCAGCACCCCCAAGTCCTCCTCAGGGCTGCTCTCCATCTTTTCATCCCCCAGCCTGTGTTGATACTGGGGTTTGCTCGGACCCAAGTGCAGCCCATTGCACTTGGTCTTTCTTGTTAAATCATATGAATCCCGTGGACCCACTTCTTGAGCTTGTCCAGATCCATCTGGATGGTATCCTGTCCTTCAGGTGTGTCAATTGCACCACTAAGTTTGGTGACATCTGCAAACTTGCTAAGGGTGCACTCAACCCTTCATCTAGGTCATTAACAAAGACAGGAAGTAACACTGGTCCCAACATAGACCTCTGAGAGACACATCTAGAGGAAAAGAAAAAAATTAATTTAGTTGCATCATCTGAGTAGACATCTGTTGCATGGACTCTGAAGTCAAAGAATTTTAAGTGTTTTATTTGCATACTAAATTTTCCTTTTTTCTAGAAAGTCAATTAACTTGAAAAGATTGGAAAAATTATTTTAAATGAGATGTTTTTCAAATAAATCTTTCCTAAAATCAGTTCATCCTTAGTCATGTTACCATACCAATATTGAAATGACTTTCTGAATCTTTCCTTCAAACTGTTCTGAGTAGGGGAAAAAAAGTTATTTAGATCATTCTTATTACCATCATCTAAACCACAGTAACACTTTGAATATCATCAAACCATTCTTCCTAACTGCATACAAACAAATAACAAGGAAGTTCTCCCCACCACAAAGAACTTGCAATCTCATTATAAGACGATAGACACCAGATGGATGCAACAAACAGATGGAGGAAGAATAAGGTAGCAATGAGATGATTATAATCAGCATGATAAGCAGTGATGCATACCAGCAAACCGGCTGCCTAGCTATTATCTATGTGTGTGCGCACGCATGTAAAATGTACATAAATACCATTCACGTGATACTAACTAATTCAGGACGTCTGTTTATAACAATTAGAAATGCAGGCTCTGTCAGTGAGAGCTTGATGACCCTCAGGTAACATTGGGAAGAATTATTGTAGATGATATTAACTAACAACTGGTTAGAGAGTAGTTTCAGTCAGCAACTGGTTTGCTGAACTTTAGCAAAGTGATCGTTTCCATGTTACTGGGAAGTATAAGGTGAGGAAGGGATTTTGGTTCAGGAAGATTCATCCTTCAAGGTTTTCTTTCCAAATCAAAGTAGAGAAAATGAGTACTAGAGAGAAATGAGTCTTGGATAGGACATATGCTGCATGAGGAAGCACAGTCTGAAAGGCTTTATTGCTAAACATCTGAGGCCATTTTGTTCACTGTTAGAACAGAATTTCAAGCAGAAAATTCTACTCATAATAGCAGAATTACTTTAGAAGACACTGTAAGATCCCTGGGAAGTATCTGGTTAATGTTTTCTCTCAGAAAAAGGAAAAATTTTAAAAATTTCCTCCTATACTTACGACCTGAATTTCCACCAATATTTAGATAGCAAATACTAGTGGAAAAATATGGCTGTATCTAATTCACTTTGTTGCAAAGGAAGGTGTCTAAAGGTGAAAATATAAATTTAAATGTAAATGTTTATTTAAATGGGAATGTATATGGAGCAGATAATTCTGCATACTCATTTGTTTTCTGCGTGCTACAAAAATAACTGTTGGGAACGTTGAGCCGCAGCCACCCCTGGCCACCTGACAGCTTTTTTATCGCAGGATGGCTGAGCTTCAAGAAATGTTATGAAAATGAAAAAATTCTGCAAACTGCAGCACATATTTTTGTAATCAATTAAACAGTGAAAAGCTACATCTAAAACGCACTGCAGAAATTGTTTGCAAAAGATGTTCCATGCTCAAGTAAACTTCATTCTTCCCAGTGTGGCATTTAAGGAATAACTTGAAGGGTTTTGCTTTTACCTTTTTTAAATACCGATACAAACTGGAAGAATATGCAGTAATGTGGATTTGAAACAGATCTTCGAATGATGACAGTATTGCATTTGCATTTCCAAGAGGGATTGTAATGAATAGAAGAAAGTCTACTTTTAATTTTTCATGCAATTTTAGTTCTGAGTGCTTAAGCAAGTATATATTTCTCACGGGTACTTTAGGACTCTCAGTGTTAATGCTGTTAAAATTCATTCAGTTTCTGAAATTAATTCAGGGTTTTTATTTAAAAAAATAATATGAGGAAATGGATTTCTAATCCATTGCAAACAAATTAAAAGCAAACTTTTCAAATAGATTGCTATTAATATTCTGTTATTAATATAATTTATTGCTGAAAATATTGTACTTTTTCCTAAGATATTTTATTCAAAAAATATCCTTTTTCTCCCACAGTCTTTTTCATTTTAGATGTAGATTTAGGTGTATCTGTGGTCTTGATAGTCATAACTACAAAGAAATTATTACATTCAGACAAAGAGACTCTTTAAAGATATGTTACTTTATATTAAAATCTTCACAGATTAACATGATGAGGACATGTGAACACCTACTAAGAGCCTATATGTATTAAGAAAATTTTCTTTTTTAAAAAAAGGATATATCATAGCTATTTTACTCATGCACTTGACAATAACCCAGTCTTCTGCCACTGTTATTTGATTTCACTGAATTAAATAGATAATTTGCTTACCCTAGTAGCCAGTAATCTGAAGGAGGGCAAGATGGAAATTGCAAAAGGTAGCCCATATGAGACAGGCTGGGAAGGGACAGTCCCTTAATGCTTTGAAGGGTTCTTTGCCTATGACAGAACTGTATCCATTGGAGTCTTTGAAAATGTCCATAGCACCTCTATGGACACGTAGGTAAATTAAGCAGTTTCTTTAGTGAAGCTTTCAGTGTCTTGTCTGATACAATTGCTAGATTATTATGTTATATGGCTTCAGACCCAGATGTTAGTCATAATTCAGGTAATGTTAAAAGATCATTAAAAAATATTAAATGTTAAGAAGATGTTAAAATGAAAATTTTGTAATGTTTATGCAATTTCACTAAAATTAAAATTGCCTTATTTCTTTGATTTAGTGTATCCACAATAATGGGTTATATTAGAAAACAGCAACTTGACTTTTATTTGAAAAATTAAAAAATCTTCTACTACTTCTTTGCTTTTAAATTTTGTTTTCTTTCCATATTTATGTCCTTTATAATGGTAGATATTATTATGCAAATGTCTCTTCTGCCCTAAACTCAGAGAGAGTAAACTAAGAACTAGTAAAATAATTTTTAAAAAAAGAGAGATAAAAAAAGAAGAACTATAAACAGGAAAAGAAAACAGATAAATGAACAACACTAAGGATAAAAAAAATACACTGGAAAGACAGGGACAGATATATTCCTGAATATTCAATTCTATTGAAATCTTTTATATCAGACTATGGTTATTTGCAGCTTTATAATTCCAGCTGCTGCTAGGATTTGAATAGCATTGCTGAGACAGATGATTGCCTTCTTTATAAAGGGGATACAATGCCATAAAGTGCTCCACCATTGCCAGATTATGCTGAAGGAGGAAGAGTATTTCTAGTTGAAGCAACACACCTTTCTACTGTTCAGGGCTATTGTAGGAAGTTGTGGGTTTTTCACCCTTCTCTGCCTATCTACTTCATACCACCAGGTGAAATAAAACCCAAATAGTTCTAGTACAAGGAACTGAAGTGGAAAGGAACAGTGTCTTTGTTCACAATGTCACTGGCATATCTTTATGGATGAAGATCTCAGGTTCATTTCTTTGTGACTCTGCTGAGAGACAGAGTAGAATCATCAGTGGCCTTTAGGATACACACATAATTTCTGAAGTTATTCAGTTATAAATCCTTCATAGCTTTGCCTATCAGATATTTCTTATGCTAAATTTCATAAATTAATAAAAATATTTCATTTATTCATAAAAGACTGATATCAGTTGCAATTAATTCAAACTTTATTTTTTAAATCTCTTGTAGAATTTTCATCTTTTGTGTATCTGAAAAACAAGATAGAATAACATGAGAAAATTATCAAGATTTTCTCACATTTCTCTTTCACATTTTTAAACTTATTTTACAAATTACTGACATTTTTAAAATTCACCACCTTTAACCAGTAGAAATTAACTCAATTGGAAATAATACTGTTTCACTGTTTACCTTGCTTATATGTCGTGTCTCTGATTGATATAAATCTGATAAAACCAGATCACCTAAAGTGTCTATTAATTACTATAGCTACCTTACTGCAAAGATGAAAAAGTACCAAATGAAAGGGAGCAATTGCAGATATTCACACATCAATGAAAAATGTATTTCAATATTCAGCCAGAGATACAGGAATTTGGTTTCCAAAGATAGAACTAAAACTTCTTTAAAATGTTAGTCTAATGTTGAACACTTGTTTTAGTACAATAAGCCACATTTATTGTAGAGTTAGGACCCTAAGAGAGTAAACCATTTAATGGACACCTAGAATGCAATCTAGAACCCCAGTTTTGAGTCCTGCTTATTCAACTATGTTTTCCCTTTCTGTTTATGTGTTATTCCTAGTGGCATACTCGCAGTCCATGGTATGCCATGGTGATTTTCCTTTTTATTTTTTTAAATTTGAGAGGATTTTGCTTTTTCTAGAATATTTTGAAATATGAATCCAATTTACCTATAAGCAAGCAGCAGCATGAGTTTTCTTTTGTTATTGTCTGTCAACAGTAAACATATGACTACAATAAAAATGGAAGAACAGTTACACAAACAGCAAAATATAACCCATCTATTGTCAAGTCTGAATATTGTCAGTGTAAAAGTGCTTGGACATATAACAGTTAAAAGCCTCAAATTACAAACACTGAGTTAGGGTTTCAAGCTGCCAATATGTTGGAGGGTTGTTGCTGGGTACCTAGGATTGAAACATGCATCTGATAATGCATTAAGCAGAGAAGTGACCAGGTGAGAGAAAAAGGCCATGTCTATAATTCTGTGTTTTCTGGACCCTTCTGTAGCTGTAGCCCTCATTGAGATACCATGGGAAACTGAAAACCCCTTCTGAAAATGCAGAGCTCTTCTCAGCTCAGACATTTAAATCATGCCCCTGAGCAGAATCAGCCAACACATACTTCTTATGGAAAACCTGTATGAGAAAAGGAGGGAGTGGCTGACTCACAACTACTGCCTGATAGGTAAACATAGAGAAAATTTTCAGTGAAAGAAGAGAGTTGCAATATTCCATGCTGCTAGGCCCAAGGATGTGAAATCAGCTGCAGAAGGATAACGTAGCATGTGCTACCTAGTTTGCCATACCCTGAACCCTGCCAACTAAAACTCCCCAGTCAAGGAAGGAAAAGTCACAGGAGAGAGCAGGGAAGACATAGCTCTACATCCCATAATCAGGACTTTTACAATAGAGATGGGAAAACTCTCAGATTTGCCAGAAATAGTCCATCACAAATAAAGCTGAGCTGAGAAAGCCATATCTTATCTGCGCGTGCCCTGCTTGCAGGTATGGCAAAGGAAAGGCACTAACGGGACTGTCCCTTCCCAGCCTGTCTCAAGGGCTGTCCTACCCTGCTCATGACCCAGGACCCTACTTCAGCCAGCCTGGACTGTCAGCCCCTGGCCCTGAAATGCTGCAGCAGGGCTGGTCTCCAGCTCTCCAAAGTCCTTCCCTGACCAGCCGTGGGCTCTGCTGAGCCAATCCCATCTTCAGGCCCTCAGCCCCAGCCATTCTCGGCCCACCCTGACCCCAGGTAGATGCCTGGTGACCATGGCTGCGGCTGTTCTGGTGCCATCAGCTCCCTGCACCTGGCTGAGGTGGTGGGGCAGGTCCTGGTTGGTGTCCCCTGGGGACCCCCCAGGCTCTGTGGGACCTGATGGGGAGCACATCTGGACTACTTTAAGTGAAACAGCTGTCAAACACAAGCTGGGCTTGGAATGTCTATAAAATTGGCTATTGGTAACTCTTTCTAATGTCATTTTTGCACTGTTTTGAGAGTGAAAATTGAGAATTTGTAACCCCATGTGGCAAGGAAGGAACTGAGTTATTCCTGCATCCCAGAGGATCATGTCAGCTGCTAGACAGGTACACAGAATTCCTACACTGACATTGGGCTTCCTCCTCTGGACTTACCCTTTTGGTGAATTTGACCATGGCTGCTGCATTTCGTATTGCTGGAGTGTATTAGTCCTGCTAGCCCAGAGCCTGTGCTGGGCACAAGGCTGAAGATCTTAGGCAGCTTAAGCAGCTGGTGAACACCTAGGTACTCACATCAGATAAGAGGCAAATGCTTCAGGGTCTGATTTGTAGCAGAATCTTAAGTGCTTGAGCAATTTGCGAGGCAAAAATACACTCCCTGAACAGGATAAGCGTTGCTTAAGACTTAGAAATCTAAATCTTGTTTTGGATCTTGCCTTCCATTCATACCTTTAAAACATTGAACGATCTGTATCCAGGATAGCTATTCTTCAAGAGAAACATCACTCCTGATAGCTGTAATCCTCATGTCCTGACAAAATCTCCAAAGAGAAAACTCTCCTCTCCTAAAGAGACATGACTTTAACAAAGCTGGCCATGTTAATTACTGTAATTATTCTTCAAAAAGAGGTTATTAGACCAACTTCCCATGGGAAAGAAAAGCCCCTTCTTCAATCTTCTCTGTCTTAACATAAATAAGCAGAGAGATAATATACTTACTAAACAGGAAGTGTGTTCCTACACAGTTTCAGTTTTGAGCGGCAAATGGTGAAACAAAGTTAATTTCTAGGAGTGCTGTTAGAAAAGTTTCTCAGATTTTGAACTAAGTCTGCCCAGCTGCCTAGGTAAGTTGCAACTGTAATGACTTGTCTTGCACTGAGCAGTGCTCTGAATCAAGCGTACCTGGCAAATATATTTGTATGTAGCCAAGTACAAGGAAGTATAAGAATAACTCTCTGGATGGGTCTGGCAGATTGGTGGAGTTGGGATCACAGAGGGCAGTGTGCAACTTTTCAGAAAGTTAATTGTTTCAGCAGCTATTGAATCCTGAGGACACTTTTGGAAAATTTGTAGGTCCTAGATCATTTCAGCTTTGAATAAGAGGACAGGACTCAGCCCAATCCATGTGGCAGTCAAAGAGAAGCCTGTCAAAGTTATGTATAAGGCATGGAAACACAGAGGATGGAGTAGAGGAAGGAAATAAATCTCTACAGGATTTGTTTCTTGGAGTGAAATCCAAACTGTTATACAAAATGGAACTTCAAGCCTTTTAGTACTTGTTCATTGCTGTTGTTGGTGACAGGAAAGGGACTGGAAGGAGAAGAGAAATCAGTAAAGGAAAACACTGCTAGCTGAAATATTTAATTTAAAGATACAAAGGCATATCTATATAAGAATTCTCTTTCATGTACACTCCACATAGTTTATATTTTTGCTAAAGAAGAAAGATTTTCTTCAAGTAATTTTTCCTTAGTCATAATCATGCCTTCTTTTTCACCCTTTTAGAGAGAACGTCAGCAAAAGAAAAGTTTGTTTCTGAAGATCCTAACATTTTCTTTACTCTTTTTAAAACAAATAAGAAAAAAAACAAAACACAAAACCCCAACCACAAACCAAAAAAAACCATTAGGAGCTGAAACTTTTAAACAATACAGAAGGATTTTGTTATAGTAATAACCTCGTGTAAATGCAGACTTGTGTGCAAGAAAGCCCATTTAGAGGATGAGTGCTTGGAAGATTTGTGATCAGCTCCATTTACCCTTGAAGGATAGATGATCCTCCACAGAATACATTGACCCCTTCCAGGCTCCAGAAGCTCATTCAGTGGTCTTATGTCTGTTTGGAAGTTCCTTCCCACCAATATAGCTTAGGGGCTGAGGGGGGAAAAGGCAAGGCATCCTTTTCTAAGGCTTCGATGCTCTTAGACTTACCACAATTATTTTCCTATTTCGTTTGTTCAGTTGTTGGATAGCTCAGTATGTAAAGCCAAGGATTAAAAAGCAAGAAAGAAAATAAGAGGTGGTCTGAGATAGGCTGAGCTGTAATCTAAACAAGGAGAGAGTGACTGTGCATTATCTTCATGTGAAAGGAGATTCCTGGGATAATGCTTTTGGCTCTTAACTGCAAGAAAAAGACTTTACCAATAGCCACCCATTGTCCTGCTTTTGTCAAGACTGAAATAAGAGAAGACAGGCTTTTCAGGTCCAGTCTGTGAGGATGGCAGGGTGGAATGCGGCTGGATTCCAGCTGAGTGTTTGATGTCTTCATTTTTGAGGCCTCTTCTGAAAAAGAGCTGGCAGGAAAGTGTGGCCTTACATAGAAAAAGGGCAAGTCCTGGAGCAAGTCGCTCCCCTAGTAATGAGTAGACATCCAATTCTATTATAATAATGTTCTTTCATTGCCACAGTGGAGCTAATAGAGTTGTGGTGACTTCACACCTGCTGCTGCAGCCTGGAAAAAAAAGTCACCATGAAATCTCCCAGAAGGCTACTGCTGTCTACAGGAAAGAGTGCAAGTGACAGATAAAGTGTCTGACAATGACATATTGCTTTAGGACTGCCATGAAATTGCTAGAATGCTGTAGTATAATCCAACTTCCCTGCCTCTGAATAATACGAAAAAGGCAAAGAAATTATATGTACAATTAAACGTTACCATTTCTTTTCCTGAATATCTGGGAAGCACTAGTATTCCATCTGAGAAGTTTGAGATTTAAGCTCCTCAAGACCATGTATGCCTATTCAATTCCATACCACTTTTATTACTGTTAGAAAAGAACTGTTACCATCTTTCAGTTTACATTCACTTTCAAACGACAATTTGTTTTAAAAAATGTCAAGATCAATGGAAATGTTTCCAATGGCACAGGACTGTGTTATTGCTTTTCTCCAGATTCCACTGATAAACACAAGCTTGGTTTTCTTAAACAGCAAGATGCCATCTTTTTGACAGATACAGTATGTAGTTATGTCACAGCATTATGATAAACCTTATAGGGAAGACACAGCAGGGTCAGAGAGTTTCCACATTCCCAGCACAGTTTCCATGAAAGGAATGTTTACATGACCTACAGCGCAAGGTTTAAATATATGCAGCAGTTTTGCTGTTAACTCCCTGAACTCGCTTGCTGAGCAGTCTGTGACCAGCAAAATTCTACTGGACTTGTTGCAGTCTTAGTGTTAACATTTTCCTGTCTTGTCAGCTGTTTTGGACATCTGTTGTGCTCTATAAAATGACTGCACAAGGGTGGTTGGGAGGTTTTGTTTGGTCTGTTTGATGGTCTGAGGAACGTAAATATTAGTCTGTCCTTTTGTTTATATTGGTTGAGGGTAGATGAGTGAAGAGAAGGAAATCTTGGATATCAAGCCAATGAAAATGAGTAAGATTCTTGGTTGACAAGTGCTGTATTTGCTGTATCTGCTTTTTGTGACTCATTTTCAAAGCTGCAACATATATGTAGAGAAAGCACAGATTATATATGACCTAATGTTTTGTTAACATGGTTTTACGGGACTGATTCAGAGCTCATTGTAGTCATAGAGGGTTTTCATAATCTTTGTTAATATCTTTAGGCTGAGATGGGATTTGCTTTATGCATCAGACGCGTTCTATACACTGGAGAAATCAAACTGTCTAAAATGTCTCGAATATTTACAGAGCACTTTATGTTATTCTCAACAAGGCCTAATTAAAGCAAGGAGGCAGAGCAGATAGGGTGCTAACCAGTTACTGGTTGAAATTTATGCACAGAACATAGGCCAGACCCAGCTGTGTCTGTTCCTTGTGCTACAAAATCTTATTTTTCCCTCAGTTGTTCTAAGAATATTCTATCAGAGTTTATATCCACAACATTTAAAGCAATTTACAGGGGCTTGGTTCTAGACTAGAAAGGCATGGAGATTCACTGAGAAAAGCAGTTATTTCTCAAGTCCCAGTAGCAGACCAAAGAGAATAATTCAAGACTAGGTCTGAAGTGTTAGCCACAGTAGGATCAAGTCCATATTCACTTATAGTTTAAAAATGATTGAAGCATTAGAAGCCCCATCATCACAAAGATGAGTGTGGGCTTCAATACTGCCCATAAATCAGGACTGTAAGCTCATGATAGCTTCTTTAATGCCATGGTTAAACTGTTAGAGATGCCTGCCCTACCCTGTTTAAAGCTAACTTGATTATGCTTATAACATAATACCCTTGCTTTTTGTGACTGACATTCCAACTACTATCCACAAAAGAATGCTGCTTCCTTAGGAACTCTAATTAGTTTGCAAGTTTTGAAGGTCTTTCTGAGCAAAACTCAAAACTCTGGGGAACTGCTCATCACAGCCCTAATTTTGTGTCATTGTTCAAAACTTTCAAAGTTCTTTAAAAGAAAGACTGATTAAGATTGCAAATAACTAGCAGTGCATACTTGAAGATTAAAACATTATGGCTTTGATTTATTAGAAGTTACTCAGTTGCAGCATTTGACCTTGCTTAGAGGATTTTTTTCTCTTTTTTAAACTTATTGGCCTGCAGTTAAGTTCAAGTATGCTTCTTGCCTTTACAAAGGATGATACTATTGGGGTTGCATTCATAATGTGATGTCTAGTGTCTTAGATGTATTAAAGAAGGGTTACCTTTTTAAAATATTTTGTTTTCAAATATGAAGTAAATTATTCCAATTTATTTTTCCTTTGCATGAGCATATGTGACACCTATCTCAAATAAGACAGGGTACATGTATTTCTCCCCTTTCTGCAATGACTGTATTTGAAATGTCTTCAGTAGTTGCAAAGAAACTTCAACTCAGCTATACAAATAAACTGTGTTGATCTTTCTCTCCAAACAGAAATCTAACCAGCATTATATCTTTAGTTATTGGGAACTCTCTCTTTAGTATTATTACTTCTTTTCAGACTTGAGGTCTTCAACAACTTAAAAAAAAATGTTCTATAACTCACTTTTTTAAGCTTTCTGCAATAAATCAACCATATCTGAAGACAGGAAAATTAAACAAACATTTGTCCATCTGAATGCAAATTCTTAATGAATACCAATGTATACTTTCTTCCCCACAGCAAAAATTGTAAGGTAGCAACTCGGTCAAGCTGAGATATTGACAAGATGGGCTGAAAGCTCAGGAGCCAGAAATACGGAAAGGAGGCAAAGGATAAGTCTTAATCTTAACCATCCTGCATTAATCTGCTTTGCAACAGTAGGGAGGGACTGGGTATGCTTTATGACAAAAATGTCAGAGATGGTCAAAGGAATGCTGCCAAGGAGCATTCCTACAGACGGCACAGCACAACAGCAGTGACACCAAGACAAGTGCCTGGCCAGTTGCTAAAGGTGAACAGAGAGCACCATGGGAAAATGAACATTTTTGACACTCACTTTTGAGAGAAAAGCATAAATGATACTCTTGCCCTGCAATATTTCCTACCATACGCCTATCTCAGACCTGCCAAATTACCTGGATTCACCCTGTGCTCCCTTAGATTTGTTCATTTAGATCTCTGGTGCTTCAGGGACTATAAATCCTGGAAACTCACAGGGAATCTCAGGTTTTGATCTCTCCACCCTTTCAGCATGTCCCACAGATGGATATGACAGCTGTTTGCATCTGACAGATTAAATCTGGTAAGTGAACTTGCTGTGTGTGCACTCAGCCAGTCCTTGAACCAGATCCCTGGGGGTATATAGAAAGCAGGTTTACCAAGTGAGTCCAAAGGGAGCCTGCCACTAATAGCTGTGCTAAGCTTCTCTCAGTTTGAAGTCAGTTATTTTCAAGTCTTACAGCAGTTCTTTAGCAAGGGAGATTTCTTCCTGTGATGAAACAAGAAACAGAGCTGATGTTAATAGAAGAGAGTGCTATACTTTGCCACACTGAAATGATGTGTCTGGTTTATTGCAGCAGGCTCATGGCGGTGAATTATGTCATTATTGCCTAACCATAGACTTGTAACAGGACTTGAGAGGAAGAGATTGAAGAGTTGCTTTTTTCCTTCCATTTAATTAAATGTACTCAGTCCTTATAGAATTTTAAAATATGACAAAGAGCTTCTGTCTTTGACACCTGATAAAATCTCATCAAGGCTGGTTGAAGCCCAAACTATTGGTTACTGAGGTGTATCTCCATACCTTAATAGTAGAACTACTGAGGTTTAATAATTTCTAAAAATAGATCGTAATGTTGATTTCCTGAAATTGTCCCTTCAGACAGGTTTCAGCATCTCTGCCAGAGCTCCAAAGGAAAATATTTCCTCTGACCTAGGAATAAATGTCAGTGTTTTGATCTAAGACTCAGTGATGAAATTTGTTGGGTTATCCACCCTATTCTTACGTTTTACATACACTGAAAATCATCTAAAATATGATTGTGTTATACTCAATTCCAGTCAAAGCCAAGTTTCCTTTTATTTATCTTTGTCCTCACCTCTCTGACTAGGAAGCTACATTTTTGAGAAAAGTAGGGAACTTAACCCAAATGATTTCTCTCTGTTTGTTCTTCTGGTAGCCAGTGCAAACTCAGGGCAGGCATACCTGAACTAGGCAGCTGTGGCAGCCATGGAGTTATGAGCCTAGCCTCTCCTTAAAGGACTTGTTCTGCTTCACAAAATCTGCAGGAACTAAATCATGCTTCTAAACAGATTTCTAGTAAATAATAAGGTGGACTTTTGTGACTATTTTGATATTTTCTACTCATTTGCTTAGGAAAATTTCTTAGGGGTTTGAGTTTTGTGTTGTATAATGACAAAACACTAAACTGGTGAATGGACTAATATTTTTTAGAGGATTTCTTTTACTGATGTAAAAAAATTTAAATAGAAAATGCAGTTCCCTAAGGGTCAATACCCACATACAACTTTGGTAAGGCTGATATTAGAAAACTGTGTGAGGTTTCAGTGTTCACAACCTTGAAAGGAGGCTAAGAGTTGGAGATGAGGTAGCTAAATCCATAGAAATTATTTGCAGGCTAGAAAAAATATCTTAAAGTGAAAGATGTAAAGGTTTTAATGTGTTTTTTTTTTTTTTAATGGCTTTTAAACTTACTGTTGCCATTATAGATGGAAGATAAAGGGTACTGAGGATTTTAAAATCTATTACAGAAAGCCATAACAAAATTCATGGCTGCAAGAAGAAGCCAGATTTCAGGTGAGAAATAGAGCACTTTTTTAAAACAAGTGGCCCTGATTGAGGAATGGAACAGACCAGCAAAGAAGTGAATTCTCTGTCTCTCAATATCTTCAAATCAAGACAGGATGCTTTTCTGAAAATTCTGCTTTTCCTAAATGCAAGGCCAGTTTTAGTCAAACAAGGACTGTTGGCCTCAGTACTTGGTGAAATTTTATGTCCTTTAAATGAGTAAGGCTAGATAATCCAGCATTCCCTGTGGCCTAGTTTTTATTAACCTCTTATTCACTTAAATATATGTTCAAGGAAAAGAAAATCAAAAAGATTGATATTTGCCTACAGAAATCATTCTTTTTTTTCTTTTATTGCGAGTATCATCTTGAACTAGATGAACATATTTTTCTTGGGTCTTTTCGAAAATATGTATGTGCACTTTATTTCAATAGATGTAATAGAATAAAACTGAGTTTTAATTTCGTCAAAACAAAACCAAAGTCAGAAAATCCTGAAACTCTTTGCTGACAGACAGTGTCTTTTATCTGAAATTTACGGATAATAATTGTCTGTAACAATAAAGGCAAAAAAATACAAGCAAGGTTGGGGGGGATTTTTATATTTTGCGAAATGCTAGGTGCTTGCTCTTTTTATTATTCCACTAGTCTTCCAGTGCAGATGTGCATTCAACATCAGATTATGGTTTGAGCTATAGCTGACTTGCCTGTAGTGGTTTGAAGGTAAACCAGCAGGGGGAAATTGACACCACACAAATATCTTGAGAGAGACTTCAAGTCGGACTTATAATTTAATAGGAAAAGTACAAAAAAGGCAATAGTACAGAAACACTGGCTTAAGCCTGCCAAGTCAGAGTACAGCCTGGCCCCTGTCAGTCAGGGGTGGTGTTCGCAGTCCCGTTAAGCAGTGGTTGCTGTGCTTGTTGAAGTGGTGGCCGTGGTCTTGTCAAAAGCAGTGGTCCTGTGGAAGTTTGGGTTCCCCTCTGGATGTCCAGTGGTTGTCCAAGTCCCCAAACCCCCAGATTATATACCCCCAAAGCCCAGGCAGGAATGCTCAGTACCTCCCTCAGGGCAGGGAGTTTCACAATGGAATGATGTAATCCTGTGAGTCATAGGATATTTTGGGGAGTCCTTGATGGCCCTTTGGCAAAGATGACCCCCCCTTAGGCTGGGTGTAGTTATCCTGTGAAGAGAACACTCCACCCAGCTCACAGCTGTTACAGGTGACCCACCATTACAGTTCATCAGGAATAATGTAGATGGGTGTGAAATATACAGTTTGGCTAACTCCATACTGGTATTCTTTCTCCTGTAACCACAACACTTGCCACATCATTAGGTTTCCAGGATCATGAAGGGGATTCAAGAAGATGAAGACAAGGCATAGATGGCCCAGTTTTTCCAAAGTACATTTTGGCATTGGCCCAACAATGGTTTGTTGGAAATCAATTGAATTTGTGCTTTTCATTTCACAGGCAGTATCTTCAGGCTGATGTTGAATGCTTGTAATAATCTTAAGATGCAGCTCTGCAGTATTGCTCTTATTTTTGAACCGTAGAGTATTAAATGACAACAATGTATTAGAGGGAAACTATGACTAATTGTAATGAGAGCATTTATTGGAAGGAACTAGAGACTACTGATATGTTAAGCACATATGTAAACCTATAACTCCACACCGCCTCTCTGAGCCTGAAACCTTACTTTAGAAGAGTGTAGAAGAGTGTTTCCTTTTCAGCTGAGTTTTAAGTGGAGAGAGGCTGAGAAATTAACACCATTAATTCAAAAACACCTCACTTTTTTTCTTTCCTCTCTATTGTTCTAGTATACGGTGAACAGGGGAGATAATAACATGGAAACTTGTCACCATGAGAAGAAATCCGAATGCTTCTAAAGACAGTTAATAACTGATGATACAAGTCAAGAGATGAACATTCCTCCCAGCTGGGTTATAGATAACTCTTATTGAAAGTTTACTATATCACACAGTTCTGGCTTTCACCTGTTTTCTAGATCAGATATCTTTTCCTCTGCTCCTCTATGAATTTTATTATGTCCCAGTAAAATTCAGTTGATTCATCTGTCTTGGCAAATTTAATAAGAAGCAATTATTAGCAATTAGTAAAATTTATTCTGTGTTGGTGAACATGCTTTTTGCTGCCCTCATCTTGCTAAATGAGTGTTCGCCTTTTATGTCAGTTCTGATGCCAGGTAATACTGATAGGGACTCTGTTATAAAAGTGAGAAATTTAAGAAGAAAATATACACAAACTCTGTATCAACAACAACAAAAATGCAACAACAAGAAGCAAAAAAACCCCTGAGCTACTTGTATCTATTTTTAAAGTGTAATGAAGGGTGACATTTTAACGATTTACAGTTCATTTACACAGGTGAAGATATCCTGATCAACTGTGGTTCAATAGGGCATAAAAGCACAAAAAGAAATTACTTGGCAGAGAAATAGATAATGTGGAATCTATTTAGCAAGAGAAATTAGTTAGGTAAGGTCTTGATCATTGATTATGATTCAACTAAAATCTAGTTTAAGTATTTCATCTGAAGGCCAAAATTTTTCTCTCAAGATTTTTCTGTGAAATTAACTTTTTGAAAGTGTCCAAATCATCTATGAGTCTAAATCTCTTTATTTATGTTACTAAACAACCTACAGAACTCTGAAAATATTATCCAGGGATAGTAAGAGCCTTTTCTGTATTTGTTATGCATTTAAGTTCAGCTTTTTTTTCTTTACTATTTCTATACTGACAGCCCAGTACTGAATTCTATAAGCCTTTTGTGATTGTCAGGGAAAATATAAGAGACATTTAATAGTACTTGGAAATCAATTTTTATATATATGTGGCAGTATAGGAGAACATTTTTTTACAGAAAAGGCAGCATGTTTTAAGTAAAATGAAAATAAAAATAGATTATGATGAAATGTCTGGAAGGAAGGAGGCTTCCTTTTGAGCAGTGTTTAGATGAGGCTAAGCTCTGAATCACAAATAAAAATATCAGAATTGTTATTCTGTGTTCCTTTTTCACTGGAATCATGGGAAGATGTAAATATTTCAATCTCTTGTCAGCACTTCAGCTCAGCACTTCTCTTGCATCTGCAAAGAGAAAGGATAATAATCATTTGCTTACATGCCCTATCAAGAGAAAAAATATCAAACATTTCCCTACATCTGGGGTAAGGGACACAAGGGAGCTATGTATGCTACTTTCTGTTGATGATGTTGGGCTGGGAATAATGATAAATGATTAATGAAGAGATTAGCTGAGCACCCATCGGGAATGGGGTAAATACATTTGGAGCAGAAAGATAGTGTAGGTGACTCCTCAAGGTTCTTTCCAGATTTATCTTCTATTGTTCTGTGATAACACGTAAGTCCATCCTTTCTTGTTGTTTTAGGCTTTTCTCTAAGGGGATGTCTCTATTCAAGGTCACTTCTCTAGAATGATATGCCCCATAATTAATTGCCCTAAAATACTGCTAAGCTGGCTAAAAGTGAAAGTATGGAGGCAAAAATTTCAGCTGCTAAGTAAAGTGCTTCTGCTCACTCCCCCAGAGCTGCTGCATCTCACAGGAGCTGAGTAAATGTCTCCCTTTCTTCAACTTTCACCTCTAAAATGTAGTGAGCTCATTCTCAATATTTCAAGTGCCACTGTGGATGAATTCCAACACTGGAAGCACATTTGAACTGGCAAACAGTAAATGGCTGCCATCAGGCATAAGCACTTGTTATATCAAAGCTTTGGCACATTATTTATGGAAGACTTATTCTAATGAGTTCCATCCACACCTACCAGATGTGCAATCCAGGATTATGCCAGCTGTTTACCAGAATGCTTGATGTCCAATAATATCATGAGTACAACATGACATTCAATTTTAATGTTGCTGAATAAGAAAACTTTTTCTTAATATCTTTGTTGAAAATGAATAAACAATGCTCTCACATATCCTGATTCAAAATGTTAATGGTCCAGCCCCTATGCAAACACGGGCACTTCTGTGCAAGTAGACAACTCCAACTGAATCTGCACAAGGGTCTCCAGTGTTCATAACAAATTAACCTCATACATAAAATCTGTGGAACACTAATATACCAAAGGAACGATAAAGGAATCTGAATAGCTAAATATCACTCACCATTGTCTGTTTTTTTAAAGGTATGTGCAGGAACAAATGCACCATTTCTAATAATACTCTTCATCAGAGATCTCACTAAAATTAGTGGTATCTTTGACAAATTCAGGTTTTACCAAACATACATGAGGACAGAAGAAACTGGTTCTGATTTTTTATTGTGTTAGACTTACAGAAATATGATTGAAATAGTATCCCATCATGGATCATTGAAATAATTTAATATTAATCATTCAAATTTTTGGGTAGGAGAATTTAATCTTCAGATTTATAGCTTGTAATATGTTGGCTTCATGGTAATTGTATTTAAAAATACAGTAATTTACCGATGAAAATAGTAACTCATACTTTTAAGCAAGGAAAGCAACAAAGACTTCTTAACAGCATTAGGTTTTCCAGAATGATAAATATTTGTGATAACCTGTTTGGTTCTATAACCCATACGTGCCACCTTGGGTTCACAACCTCCTCTCAGACATGTCATGACTCATGACAAGTCATGAGTCTTTTCCACAGGCTGCAGGTGAACGTCTGCATCCCTGTGGTTCTCCACAGGCTGCAGGGGCACCACTGCTTCACCATGGTCTTCACCATAACCTTCACCACAGCCTGCAGGGGAATCTCAGCTCCAGAACCTGGAGCACCTCCTCCCCCTCCTCCACTGACTTTGGTGTCTGCAGTGTTGCTCCTCTGACATGTTCTCAGTCTGCTCTTCTCTGGCTGCAGTTAGATCTGCAAAATATATTTTTTTAACTGCTTCTGAAATATGATGTCACAGAAGCATTGCCACCATTTCTAATTGGATCAGCCTTGGCCAGCAGTGGGTCCGTCCTGGAGCTGGCTGGTCTTGCCTCTGCCAGATTTGGGGAAACTTCTGGCAGCTTCTCACAGAAGCCACCCCAGTAACTGCCTCCTGCTACCAAAACCTGGCCATGGAAACCCAATACACTACATAAGCCACTGTCATAACAAGTTAGGAAGAAACACAATGTGCTGATAGAAACCCAAATATACACGTATGTTAAAAATTCACAGCTTTTAAAAAAAAAGTTTATAGATCTTTATTTAGGTAATGAAAATTACAAACAATTCACCCAATAAGTGTTCCCACAGGAAAAAAGTTATGGCACTACTTTACTGTATCCCTTTTATAAAAGAGATTTTATTTTTAAACAGCTATGAGGTAGGCCTTTTAAAACTTCCTTTTCCTTCAAATTACTCATCAAATTAGGACTTCCTAGGTCTTAATCTCAGAAAATCGTCACACAATTCTTTTTATTTTTGGTTCAAATAGTGCTATATGTGCAAGTATTTCCTCCTCAGGTCTTTGATTTGTTAAATTACCTAGTCCTCTGTAGACATATTGCTGATCAGAAAGAGCAACTCTACTGCTGATGTGACTGCATTGAAAATTCTAGTTTCTGACATCCCAGCTTGTTATTCCTACAAGTAAAGCATCACAAAATGATGTAACAACATAGCCATATGCTGGGGATATGTGTATTGTGGTTGTTCAAAGATAGGGCATGAAGACAGTTATAAAATATTACTATGTTTATCTTTTCCTGTAGAATAGTAGTAATACTTGTAATCTATTTTTCAAGTCTTCTTTGTTTCCCCTGTGGGGTTGGAAGGAGCGTCTGGAGATCATCTAGTCCTATGTCCACGCTCAAGCAGGTTCACGCAGAGCAGGTTGCACCAGATTGTGTCCAGGAGTATTTTGAATATCTCCTGAGAAGGGTAGCCTGTTCCAGTGTTCAATCACCCTTACACTAAAGGAGTTCTTCCTTGTAATTAGATGGAACTTGCTCTGTTCCAGTTTCTGCCTGCTGCCTCTCTTCCCGTTGTTTGGCACTAACAAAAAGAGCCTGTCTCCATCCTCTTCAGATACTTGTAGGCAGTGATAATGTCCCCACTCAATCATTTCTTCTTGAGGCTGAGCAAGCCCAGCTCCCTCAGCTTCTCCTCATAAGAGAGATGCTCCAGTCCTTATTCATCTTTGCAGCCCTTTGCTGGACTCACTCCTGGAGCTCCATGTCTCTCCTGTACTGGAGAGCCCAGAACTGGACACAGCACTTCAGACCTGGCCTCACCAGGGCTGAGCAGAGGGGCAGAATCACCTCCCTTGACCTGCTGGCAGTGCTCTTCCTGATGCATCTTAGGGTGCCATTGGCCTTCTTGGCTGCAAGGACACACTGCTGGCTCATGGACAACTTGTTGTCTGCCAGAACCTCCAGGTCCTGCTCTTCAGAGCTGTTTTCCAGCAGGTCAGCTCCCATCCTGTACTGGTGCTTGGGATTATTCTTCCCCAGAGGTAGGACCCTACATTTTCCTTTGCTGAACTACCTAAAGTTCTTCTCTGTTCAACTCTCCAGTCTGTTCAGGTCTTGATAAATGGCAGCACATCCTTCATGTGTATCAGCCACTCCTCCCCATTTTTTATCCTCAGCAAACTTCCTGAGGATACATTCTGCCTCTTCACCCAGGTCATTGATGAACAAATTGAACAAAACCTGGCCCAGATTTGACCCATTGGGAGCACAACTACCTCAAAGTCACCAACTAGACTCTGTACCAGTGATCACAATCTAGCTCATTTTTTCCTCATCTAACCCACAATTCCTGACCTTTCCTATGAGGATGTTATGGGAGACAGTGTCAAAAGCCTTGGAGATTTCAAGGTAGATGACATCCACTGCTCTTCTCTCATCTACTCAGCCAGTTTTTTCATTGCAGAAGGCTATCATACTGGTCAAGCATGATTTCCCATTGCTTAAACCAATGTTGACTACTTCTGATGACCTACTTTTCTTTTACGTGCTTGGTGATGACCTCCAGAATGATCTTATCAGGGATGAAGGTGAAACTGACCCACCTGTAGTTTCTTGGGCCCTCCATTCTTGCCCTTTTTGAAGACTGGCGTGGCAGTCTCCATCCAGTCATGGGCACCTCTCCTGTTCTACATGACCTTTCAAATATGACATCAAAGCTTTCAGGCTATTGGAGAATGTGTTTTTATTGTTTGGTTTTTGGTTAACATAATTGGCCTTTTAAGAACAGGATAATTAAAATCTGAATAAAAAACATGGGGGGAGGTTTCTCATCATCTACCAGGTAGATTTGGAGAATAGAAAAAGAATAAATGAATGAGCGAATGAATGAATTCACAAACATGATAGCAGGGTTGGAGAAACTCTCCTGTAGAGATGGGCTAAAAGATTTAGGATTGTTCAACCAGAAGAAGAATCCAGGGAGACCTTATAGCAGCCTTTCAGTGCCTAAAGAGGGCCTAAAAACAAGCCATAAGGGGGCATGTAGTGATAGGACATGGTGGAATGGCTTTAAACTGGAAGAGGGCTAAGTGTAGATTAGATATTAAGAAGAAACTTTTTACTGGGAGGGCAGTGAGGGACTGGAACAGATTGGCCAGAGAAGTTGTGGATGACTCATCCTTGAAGTATTCAAGACCTGGCTGGAAAGGGACTTTGAGCAACATGATCCTTTGAAGGGGAATTGGAACTACAAGATCTTTAAGGACCCCTCCTGTCCAAACTATTCTGTGATTCTGTGATTCTAATGAAGATTACGGGGAATGGGCAGAGGAGAAGAGAATCTGATTTGCAAGATATTTCCTATTACTATTACTAATGTTATTCATGTAATGAGTTCCTGGTTATCTTTGTCCATTTCAGCATTTTGCCTGGAGAAAACCTAACTCATCCTAAAGACCTGTATATGATCTATGTCCAAACACAGAAGCCTCAAACTCACTTCAGACTCTCCAGGAATACTGGCAGACAGTCCTTTTTCGCTAATCACACCATATGTAGGTAAAAAGGTGCCAAGAGTCAGACCAGACCAGAAACATCTCCCAGTCAATTATTTGCTTGCACATAATTTTTAGAAGCCAAATTTTAATATACAAATTATTTTGCTATTAGTCCCCATCATCTTTGCTCAGTCTTAACAATGCAAAAACTATCCCTTTCCTAAAACCACATGTCCAAACCTATGATATTTAATGGCAACTCATTACTCATTCTTGTTTCATTGGCAAGTACACCTGCTGACAACAGCCAGGCAAAACTGGAGCTTCCTGTACTCATAAACTTTCCAAGAGTCTCTTAGAAAGATGGCATACTCTCTCTTATTGAGATATTACCAATCATATCCAAGAACATAATAAAAAAATATTTAGCATAACAACAAAAAAAAGAAAATGTTGTACCTTATGTGACCATAGTTAAAAATTATTTTGCTTTCTTTTTGAAGGGGTTGCAAAAGATCATGCAATTTCATAGACTTAGAAATATTTTGTTTTGTCACTTCATGGTGGAGACAAAGTTGACTTAATCAGGGAGGTGTATCTTGATGCATTCAACCTGACACAAAATTGCTGTGATCAATAGAAAAACATCTACCCTTTTGATAGTAAGATACATAGTGTGGACATAAATTTAATGCACTGGGAACCTGAAAGCAGGCTCACAGTTTATGGCATATCTATACAGATACAAGCAATGCTCCTAGGAACTGTCACCAGTACCCTGTTTATACACGCTTGTATCTTGCTTTTATCTTCTATTTATAACATCTTCATCCTTGTATATACATGTATGTGTGTGGTATGTATATAGAGAGGAAGAGAGAGAGAAAGAACATGCTGTAAGCTTACACAGTCACAGTGAAATCTCATAATCTTTTATTAATATCACTTGCATCTTTCATAAATGTAGTCGCATGTAAGATAAAACAGCATCAAAAAAGCAGGCAAGCAGATACATCATGACAATTTTCGAAAAACTTAGAGGAGGATTTATCTTCCATAAAAATGAAACAATAACTTTATAGAAAATGTGTGCCTGTTGACACATAACATTCCCAGGGAAGTATTTATTGTACAGTCACTGGGAAACAAACCCTTCATTTGTATATTCATTTGCTCTGTCATGAGAGTGAGCTGCAGTTTACTACAGAAAAGAAACATTGTCTGGCCATTTATATAGATTGTATTATACCTCCTTTGTATGTAATGTTGTCACATAAATATCATAATGCTACAGTTAAAGTACTGCCAATAATTATGAATTGTGTCACCTCTAATGAAGAAGGTTAATCTCTTTTAGTAGAAGGAATGTTCTCAGCCCTCCATGAAATCAGTTTTAAACACAATAAGCAAAGTAACATACCTGAAAGAAACCTCCCAAGCATGGGGGTGGATCAGGACTAAGTTGGTGCTCTTTCTAGACTTAATCAACACCCACTCACAAGTGGGATATTTGTGGTCATTCACAAATTAACATAGATTCTTCTTCACTACTTTTTCCTTTTTTACTCACATGGGGAGAAAGAGTTGGACACAATTTGTTCTGGTTTTTAAGATCACCAGTGAGGAGGATTGCAGATTTTTACTACCATCTAAACTCTCATTATCATTCTCATCTCTTTCATTAAATGTGCAGCTAATTAGGGAAATTTGCAACTAATTTAGGAATGCATCAGTAAGAAACTATTTATTTATTTTTTATTTTTGCTGTTGCCAGATACAAAATTTTGAAAAGACAATCTTAAAAGTAATTCAAAAGGAAAAGTATTTCTCCTGTGTGATGAAATTTTAAGCTTTAAAAAATGTCCTTTATCACGCAGGTTGACACTCAGACTGCCTAATTCTCTCTAACCTCATACTCAGATAGAATTTAAATCATTTATGTCTCAGACTGATCCTTTTCACCTGAGACGGTGGCATGAAAATCTGGACACCTTTGGTCTGGAATATAAAGTTCATAATATGCTTAAATCTAAGCTCTAACATATGTTTGAAAGTAGCACCTGCTTCCCACCTAAACCACTTTATGATTCACAGATGGGCTGGGAAGCAACAATTCATTTGGAATTCCCAATATGTAAAATATGATCTTAGCAAGACAATACACTCAGACAGTCTAGAATTTTAATTAAAATCTACAGCTAGATGAAGAATCTTACTGCAGTTAATTCTGATAACTCAAATGTTTACACTGAGGGATATGGATGCAGATACTAGAGCTTCAGCACTGTGAGGGATGTCAGAGCTATGCATCCTGCAATCAGGAGGGGAATTTAAGCACCAAATAAAAACCTACACAGGATTACCTTGAGCTCCTCTGGGTTGAATTGGTGATTCAGAGAGCAAGAAAGAGTGTGGCTGAACTCTCCCTAAAACTCAAGACATTTTCTCCAGGTTAGGGACACATGGAATTCAATCCATTTCTAAAGAACATTCATTTATTTTAAAGAATGAGCCATTATGCAAGAAAATTCCTTAAATAGATGTTAAATTTTAAGTCTTTACTTTCCCTCCTTATCCTACTAAAGTGGTCTCTTGAATGCTTTCACAGTCATGTCCAGATTTATACCTTGGCTACAGTGCAGATAAAGTTATTGTAAAAGGATTTCTCCTTGGTTTTCTCCTCTTGTGACTGGATTTTAAAAGGAAATGACAGCCACTTCTGCAGTCTCTGTAGTGCTGGTTGCTTAATGTAGGTGTACAGTGGACTAAACTGGAGTAAAAATTGCTTTCTAGATTTTGATTGGGAGATGTAAAGCTTTTCTGGCACATAAAAATAGATCCTATACTGGGAATGCAGAGGCACCTGAGGAATGTTAATTTCAAGTGCTAACAAGTCTATATGCTTTGGCACTCCAGCAATCAGGTATCAGTTGAATGTGTATTTTCAGGATCATAAATCTGAACTAGACACACCATTCCCACTTTATAGCCCTTTGTACGTCTTACCTTGTGAAAATGTTCCCCACAGCCATAAGGAAAAAATGCATGTCTTTCCCTGACATTTATATCACTGGATTTATATAATATTAGGAATGTTGATTAAAGTGATTTTTTAGTTTGTATTTTAAACTCTTTTTTAAAATTAATTAAACACATTTACCTTTTTTATTTCAAGTCACATAATTCTTTTATCCTAGATAAATAGCATACTGTCTTACATATTTATTTACAAGAAGATATTGCTGACCATCTCTGGTTTTGTTATTGAACATTATTGTGTATTCAAATCTGCAAATAGTTGAATTACTTCAAACATATAGTCCAATTTTGTGTTTAATATACTACTGTGAAAATGTCTTTGATGAAAAGCATTTTGCTTTCTGAAAGAAAAATGCATAATCCCAAATCTTCAATCACTGAAAAATACTACAATTCCATTTAATGCACTTACTTTCAAAGCTGAAAAAATGAAAGAGATTCCTTTTGACACATTCCGTTCTAAGTTAAAAGACTTATTCCAATTTAGACAGCATGAGCATTCCTTCAGAAAGAAAGGAAGAGTTCAGAGGAAAAGCCCAACATATGCTACGCACCATTGTCTTAATACCATCAAAATAACACCAGAAGCCACTCGAGGATTCTCTGCTGAGCTGCAGAGGCTTGTTCACCAATCACTAGACATTCAAATGGAAGTAAGAAATCCCCTGTTAAGACCAGCTAAAAGGCTGGGAATTATTCCTCCTTTCATCTGACAGACTTGTCTTGGCCATAGAATGCAGAAATTGATCTGAAAAAAACCAAAAAGCTGCATCCTAACATTGAATGTTATGTATATACATACATATTATGTGTGTATATATATATGTGTATAGTGTATATAATTATATATATGGAACTTGGGTCAGGTATTACACAGAGCTGCCTCTCTGCCTGCCTCACCTTAGCTGCTGAGCTAGAATAGATTTTGGTGAACTCCAATAGTGCTATGGGCTTGCTTGAAGATCTTGTTTGTGCAAATACAGAGAGAAAAGGATTTATCAAGCACACTGGTACTCAGTGCAGACAAAACTTGGTCTCTGCTGCCAACCAAGTGAGAAGATTTGAAGCCAATATTTCAAGCAAATCAGTCAGCAGACAGTGCCTCCCTCATCAGCCCACATGCCATCATTCTGCCCTTGGCTTTGTTTACTATGGGCTGGGGGTTAGGGAAGCTGGAAATGTACAGCTTCTGCTTTCCAGCCTGGAAGCAGTCAAATGTGGGTAAGTCTGTGGGGAAAAGTGCTATGGTTTCTTATTTCACTGGAAGACATGGTACAGCTAGGCACTTTGGACCTTAGATGATAAGTGTGTCACACACATTTGTAAGGATGTCTTCACAACTCACTTGACAAGTTAAAAGCTGCTTGATGCCTGTATATGGGATACCCTTTGTTCATTATTTGTGCCATTGGCCTTAATCCAGTTCCCTGCTGCTAACCTTCTTTTCCCTTCCTGACTGTTGGACAGATATTTTCAGATAATGTCCTCTGATAATATAACACACCAGCTCTTGCAGTTCATTGTAAAGGCTGAGCTTATGAATCCCTGACCATACAAGCAGTAAAAACTGTGATAAGAGCAGAGAGTGGATACAGAACATGGAAATATTTACACCTACAATGCTACCTGATTGTTTTTGTGTTATGAAATTGCTTTTTACATGTTTTTGTTCCCCTGTAATTCTCTGGTGAACTTATAATGGAATAAAATTCTTGAGTCCCTTCAGACTTGCAAATATTTGTCAGCTGTGGGCTTTTTAAATGAAATTTAACCAGTCTAAAAGTCTGTGTTATTTGTTGGGGTTTTTTTCCCCACAGTCACATTTTTATAGGAGTTAAGTCTTAGGAGCAGTGATAGAGAAAGCTTTTATTTTTTATGAGAGGAGAAAAAATGAATAAATTGAATGAATTAGCTCTGCAAACAGATCTCTGATTACAGTTGTTGCTCTGGGACTATCACTAGTGTTAAGACCAATAAACAATTTGCTAATACTGAGCCAAGTTCTAACTCTCCAGCTGCTAATTTTAGGTAGAAAAATTGTTCTCATTCTTAATATGCTTTTCTTTCACTTATGTGTTTTTCATATTCTTTGCTGAATGAAAAGGTAAAATTGTGCTCCATTTAAGTCTAAATATTTTTTCATACTTTCCTAAATATTTAGTGTCTAATTTTCACTTTAATTATCTTTTTTTCATATTTGAATAAGAGAAGAAGTGAGAAAAAATCCAGTATTAAGACTTGAGTTCTCTCATATGATCCTAAAGAAAAATGCCTTATTTAGGTCTCCCATTTTTTTTACCATGTGTCCATCTGCTTTTTGACTGGAGCTTGGTCTTATTTTATTTTTTTAATATATTTTCAGTTAGTTGGATTTATACTATGGGGAAAAAGACTAAAAGAAATACATTAATAACAGTCTTCCAATTTTGCTTCTTCAACTTTTCAATGCCTCTCATGAAATCTAAGATATTTTTCAACATGCTGAGCTTGTCACTAACATAAAAACAAGTTTATAAAACTTCATTATCTTTCACCTTTAAAAAATAGGAATAATGATATAAAACATAAAAATAACCAAAAATTGTAACATTTACTTGCAGTAACTAGATGGTGTTGTTTGTATTTAGAATAAGAAATACTCTTGTACCTAGGTTGTAGACTTTTTAATTATATCTCCACAGGGATATCAGGAAGGCTAGTTAGCTAATAGTTGTAAAGCTCAATGCAGCTGTAGTTTATCTAATTATTCCTAGTCATATAGATTAATTACTAGTTTTTAAAAAGTGCAAAAGATTTATTAATGAGACAGCTACCTATTCTAGCAGAAAGACTGGAGAAGGACAAACCTCTAAATGGAAATGTGTAACCAAGGAAGGCATTGTGGTGGAAAAAAGAAAAGACAAAATCACAGAGCTGTTCCTCATTGCATTATCTCCACAGTCTGCACTGCTGCTCCTGTTTGTGGGAACATCACTGTGCATGGTGACTGCTACAAAAATGGAAAATGCAACAAGAGTCCAGGATACTTTCCTGAAGACAAGCATCTAGAACCGTTAGACAATCCATATTTCTGCTTCTACCTGGCTTCCATTCATTGCTGCAGGAATGCACATCTTCCATAGATCCTGTGTTAGATCTGTCAGCTTATGTAAAAGTCTCAGCTGGCAATTGGGACATAAGACCTATGGATTATCATTGCCTGGATGGATACTAGGTATTCCAGTGCTCCTAAAGTGCCTCTGGACACTCGTGTTTAAACAATACCTAGAAATTTAATGTAAACTTAGCAGAACCATTCATTTCCACCTAGTGTACTTACAAGATGTCCATTAAGTGTTCTACCAGGGATAGAGAGACTTTGAGATAGACAGCCAGGCTTAGGTGCCTTGGTCTCAAACTGAATCCCGCCCAAGGAGGTTTTTTCTTGACTAAATGGTGGCAGTGCCTGCCCAGCACACAACACTCACACAGATAGAGATTGTCTCATCCTCATTGCTGAATCGTGATAAAAGAAAAGGTGTTATTAATAGAGCTCCCCTATGCAGCTTTCCCTGCTGGCTGCTGGCAGAGCTGTCCTGCACAGCATTTTCTGTTTAGCTGACCACCTAAGGTTTCTGTGCAATCGCCAAATTTGCTGGGTAATAGAGTTCTTGGCTGCCCCGTGTGAATCTTTACCTGGTTGAACACCAGGACACACATGACGTCAAAGGATCTCACAACGGGTTCCTGGGCACCAGCCATTCTAGCTTAATGGCTCAACGTACTATTATTATTTTTTTTAATACTGTGTGAAAAGTTATCAGCTGTGGCAACTTTAGTAAGAGTCAAATTACTCTCAAAAATACTGTTCATATTCTTATAGTATTCTTAGAAGTATTAAAAATATTTCCAGACGTTCCGTTTTCCTCCTGTTGTTTGCTGTTATTTCGTAATCTCTTCTGAGCTTTACCTTGTCCATTGGGACTGCTTTCAAGGTACCTTTATGCTTCCACTATTCAGATAATATTTTATAGAAGTCTGGATTCTAATTATTCTCAAGACATGCCGGAGCATGATGGCAATCTTTGGCTGATTCTAAAACTATATATCTAAAACTGCTTGGGAGAATGCAGCTGACAGAATGTTAAAGTTTTATATTATTCACTCATGTCATATATTATAAGGGACTTTCCTGGCCATCCTCAATGTAAAAATGAAATTTAATGTGGACATAGAAATTTTGAAGCAAAGGAACTACATAAAAAAAAAAAAATTAGGCTAGAGTGGATGTAAAGGGTGAGAAGGGAGAGTCTGGAGGTTTGAAAAAAGTTGAGTAGTTAGGAATACATTTTCACATACCTTAGAGCAAATAAAATTCATTCTGAGGTGCCTATGGTCCTACTCCAGTATATAAAGCCTCTTAAAAAAAAAAAAAAAAAAAAAGCCATAAAAGACACCATCTGAAAAACACTTAAACATTTTAAAATATAATCCTAGCCATCCTACTTTTCTTTGCACAGGTATAACGTCTTCTTATATTTTATGTTGCATATCTGTAAATAAGAAGGAAAAAATCTCCTTTAGTTTTGAAAATAGATCATAAGAAATCATTTTTTGTGTGCAGTAGAAGACGCAGAAGACATACAGGTGAGGAAGACAAATCTACCAGAAACAGAAATACAACTAAAGAATTTTGTGTAGACGAAGAAATTCAGAAATGTTGGGAAAGTGAAAGAACAGAGGAATTTTTTTTCTTCTCTTTTGCTAAGTAAAAAAACAATACACCTCTAATTAACTGGAAGAGGGACACATCATCTAATAGCCAAAACACCCTAAATTTCAAACCTGCATCTGAAAATAACTTTGCTGTAGCAGTGAGCAATTCACTTTGCCACTCTGAGTTTTCCCATATGTAATTTGGAGAAAAGCATCTATTCACCTCATAAGAGTCGTATAAGGAAAATTAGTAAATGTATGTGTGTAGCTTGCTTTTGAATAATATTTAGATTTTTAAACAGGATTTGGTAATTTTGTTTAATGTATTTTGAAGGCTTTTACTGCCATTGGTGTAAACATGGTTGTGGTGTCAGACATTCTGATCCAAAACCCTCCCACAGGAACTTTTAAATGAGATTTAAATTAACCAAAGGGGATCAAACATTGTCCTCTGAATGTAATAATCTCTGCCTTGTAGAATTATGTAAAAGTAATTAAAAAGCTGAATAAAAGGATCCCACATCATGTTTCCCAGTTCATTCTTGCATGTAACATTTCATGCAAATCAGATTATGTTGTTTAACTTAAAAATTACTGGGCCAGATTCTCAGCTGAACTGAAATCAGTGGAGTGGAGCTGATTTACACAAGCTGTGGGTCTGATCCATGATATTTATTTAACTTATTCAGATGTTAAAAAAACCATCCAGAACAACAAAAACCAGAAAGAAAGCTTTCTTTCTATATATTTTTTTCTTTTTCCCCTTAAGTGTAAGATATAATTGTGGTTCATGGTAAGCAACATTAAACTGATGAGATCCACGCAAAATTACAAAGGAATGGAGTCTGAATTTAGGCATGACTGTGAGTGTAGAATGCGCCTGCTCCCACCACAACCATCGGAGGCAATATGTAGTTCACGGACTCAATTCCTTCTCTGTTTCCTTTTACATGCAAGGAGTTAATACTTATTACTGGTGAGGCTCAACACTGCATACCTAAGCTCCCACTGTGAGTTGGCTCAGTTATTTTGGCTTGGGAAAAGGAGAAGTGAATCACTGCTGTGATTGTTCTTCCATCCCACATAAAGCAACCTGGCCCCACACAAGACCGATCAGGTTCAGCAGGAAAAGAGCAGCAGAGATAACGATGGGATCTATATGCTCGGGACGTGCACCAGCAGTAAATGAATAAGACATAGTAACGTCCTCAACTTCACCATGCTCTCATCATATATCACTAATTGGGAACCAGGCCCAGAATTTATATATAAAAATCAGCTGGGAAAAAAAGAGAACTTGATCCTGACTTTTCCTCAGCTTCTCTGGGTTTTCTTGTTTTCAGATTCTACTGAAATTGAAGGATCATTTTCATAGACATTTTGGAGGGAAATAACAAAACACAGTTAAGTTCCCTTCACGTTCCTAGAATTTTGATTCTATTTCCAATTTTGCTTTCATAGTTACTGTGACTTTAGTTATCATAATTTAATGGCAAAACCAGAGAGATCCATATTAGGTGGGTTACAGAGATAGCAGAAAATCACACTTTGTTTTCAAGAAAATGAATATGTTAATCATTGGATATATGTATTTTTACCTCACTTAACTAACCACCACCAGTGGGATATCTTAAATGTCAAAAATCACTTTTATTAAAATGTTCATCATCCAATCATCCATTACTTTTTCTTTTTTTTTTTCCTGTAATGAAAAAGGATGTCTTTTCCTACATTAGTCTCTGTTGTGGTAGCTAATAGCTTGGCACAAGTTCAACAGTAGGTGTGGGCAAATTTTATTATGTGAAACATCATGTAAGTATTGTTTTTGTTTTGCTTCTGCATAAAGTTAACATGACAATAACATCTTTTTTAAATTGCAGTTAGAAGCATGAACATTTGTTCATCAAATGGCAGTGAAATGCAGGGGTGGCTTCAAATTCATTAACTGAAGAACTGAATGTATAAAATTTACTCTGAAACTACTCACTGTTTTGGATCCATTTAAAAGGAACACTTACAGAAGCAGATCCTTCTTGCTCTGGAGCGGTGAAGGCTAATGAAATATATATAAGATGCAGAGATAGGAATTCATAAATTCTAATCCATGTTTTCTTGAGACAAATTGATAGAGATTAAATAGGTATCTGTCCAGACCTCATTTGAAAAATATATCTTTGAAGATTCTGGGGCTTCTTGTGTGTTCCACTTGCTCTGTCATATTTAAATTAAGACAAATAGAAAATCTGTTGTTCCAAATTAATCAACATATCCACATGATTGCTCTACAAAATCTTAACATTTTTTGGTAAAATCTTAACTTCTTGGTAAAACTTTGCTGGAAAAGGGACTTCACCAGACAAGGAAATCAAGAGATATGGGTACGAATCTTCACATAAATCTGCTGGAATAGAGAAAAATTTGCATGTAGAGAGCACACTGAGTACCATGGAGTTTACAGAGCTAAATGAAACGTCTCTGGAATGTATTTGTAAACAAACTGATTTTTTATGACCTGTATGTCAAGTAGTAGCTTTAATGTAATTATAGTGATTGTAACCTCATTTCCCTCAAACGTAATTTTTATTGCACTAGAGCGTGAACAGGACAGATGCAGAACATTTCTGGACCGTGTCTGGACTGGGACGTCCAGAGGTTTATCTGAGTTCATGGTACAGTTCTTGCCATGTCCACACCCACTTTCTATATCATGGTTATTGCAAGACAGAAATCTGGATATACAAGGCCTTGGTATGTTCTAAGCAGGTCCTCATAGAGACAGACAGTCTGATACATCAGGAAAGTTTTCATGATTGTTCCTGTAATGTGGAAAACAACGAAAATCTCAAATCCACCAGATGGGCATAGAATTGTTAGTTGGAATTGTTCAGATTTGCTGTGGAACATCACTTAAGTAACAGTAACATCTTCATGTCTCCAAGTTCAATTCAGAAATAGAAATAACTAATAGCTGTCTCTCAATTTTATGTTTTCTCTGTATTCAAACTGTTACCATAACATTTTTGTATTCAGAGAAGTGTGCATGTGTTTGTGGGTGTACATGTGCGTGCACAGGGATAGAGAGAAAAATGCTGCAGTATACATTTTTAGAAACTGAAATAGAGAGAAATATTTACTAGTAAAAGAAACCATTTTTATCCAGTTGTAAAAAATGCCTATATACGGGCTGTTGCTACTCTGGCTACATTGGCTAGATCCATGTTAACAAGCTGAACAGGGCAGGGACTAGTGCAGTGGTGCTCAATCATGCATATAGGTTTCTAAAAGGCCTTGTAAAGATTCATCTTTACATGTTTGTGGAACCATATACTCTTCTACTGGTGCTCATCTTTGCTTTAGACAAAAGCAGTAGAAAAAATACATCTTTTGAAGATTCTTTATTGTCTTGTTTGTTTTCTAAAGCATTTTCCATACAGTCATCACACTTAAAAATAGTAAATTACTGTACTCATACCACCTTCTACAGGTGTCAGATAGAAGCATTACAGATACTTTTGCACCCCAGGTCAAATTGAGAATGAGAATTTTTGATCATCTTGGCTAATATTTGCATACCTGGCCGGCTCTACTGTCAGTGAAAAGAAAAACATTCAAAACCTAAATTACACAAACAGCAAACAGCTTATTTTGGGACTCTAACTTAAATACCACTCTTGTTCTTTCCATTGACTCCAAAGTAGATAAGCCAAGCTGAAAGATTTTTGTTCCTGGAAATCTGTCATCATGATGCTTAACTGGAATACCTCTGGAAGACTAAATAACACCTATGACACTTTTTCTTCCTGCATAAGGTTTTTCTTAGTTTTGTTTGAACTTATCCTCACAGACAAAGCACCAATATGCACAAGAAATAGCAGTACATTTATTTGGGGTTTTTTTTAGTAAAGCAAAAATTTTATTCAGTACAGAATAATTTGCATTTAACTAGACGTGTTTAAAAATATGTAAATGCCACCAACATCTCGTCTTAGTTTTGATGCAAAATCTTATTTTTAGGAGAATCATATAGCTCTTATGCCCCTAATTTTGTAGAGTACACAATACTATTTGCTACTAAAAAATAAGAGGTTGAATCGTTGATCCAGCTGTTAAATCATGTCTACAGTGTACATTAAACAGCCAAAAGATATAAAGCAAGAATTTAATTGACCAATACTTGGGTAGTGTGTGACATTATGTAGCTGTTTCAGCTGGCTTTGTAACATCACACAAATCTATAACTTCATACTTCATGAGTCAGAATCAATAAACCTGCCATTACAGACTCCAAAATCAATCTTGCCTTACATGCTTCCCCGCCTTTACTTCTTCCTATTTTCCTTCTACTTCCCAGCAAAACAAAACAAACTGCTGTGAGAATTTATAATCTTTTGAGCTAAGTAAAACAGATGAATTAGGAACATGGATTCTATAGGAAAAATCACTTACCATACTCTTCAGGGCTGAGTGCACACATGCTGGTATTCCAAGGTAGCCATAGTCTCTCATTCCTCTCCCATTATTTTAGATTACTGTGACTTAAGTTTAACATAATCAGCCTTAAGCAAATTAAGATCTTCAGTTAAATTGAGAAGCCAAGCCCTAATTTATCCTTTAATGACTGCAAATCCTCTGTTCTTCTTTCTGAGAACTCATTCTACAATCCTGATCTCCAATATTGTGATTATCTCTTTTCCGCCCTACTGTACTTTTTACCTCCCCCGTTGAGGGCACCAACATTGTACGTGTTAAACTTCATCTACTTATGTACTTAACCACACATCCAGGTATCTTAAAGCATCTACCATATAAATATCATGGATGTCCCATAAAATTCATAAGCTTAGTCATTGAAAAAGCAACTTAGGATACTGTTGTAATTTTACTACAGCAATTGTGTCACAAGAATAGTTTATGTAATGACTCTTTGACCTTTTAGTACATGCTGGATGATTTGAAATCCTTATCCTGTCAAGAAGGAGGAGCAAGATCCTTCAGATATCCTACAGAGAAAGAGGATGTTCATGGAAGGAGTATCCCTGGTTTTTAAAAGTCCAAAAAATCACTTACCTTCATTTTAAGGTTAGTATTAGTTATTAGAGAAAAAGGGAAAAAAATAAATGTGAATATTATCAACATTTGAATAACCAAAATTATGGAAAAAGTTGCCCCTATGTTCCTTCTCTAGGGAATTTTGTTGTTTATTCAGCAAAAATATTTTTATGATAAAATCTTGTCTTGCTATTTAATTGTCTGGAGGAGCCATCTCCAAAGAAGCATATGAATCATATATGAAAACATTTCAACAGGTTTAAGTATGGTAAAAAAAAAAAATAACAGGCTAGGCCAAAATCTCAAAAGCAGAGAAGAAGTTATATGATCTTTGATTTGCTTCATTATTGTTCACCAAGGCAAGTCTCCTAACAGATCCAAGATTTCATCTTGCAAAATGAATATACAAATACTATGTTTTGTACATTGTACACTCCTGGCAGTAATTGAACTCCAACAATCTGAATACTAATCTCTTCTGAGCATAGATTTCCTGTATTTTACTCATCATTTATTTATATTTCCAAATAGCCCAGACACTGTTCAGGATGTGGTTTAATAAGCCTGGCTCATACTGTTAAGCTATTAGTGCTCTTGTAGAGAGCAGCTTTTGGCATGAATTTTGCTGTGTCAACCCACTGGAGCACTTAACAAAGGTTGGTAAATGAGAAGTTTGAGAAGGGAAGAACAGTTAGCAGGTGCCATGCATTTGCTTGCAGAGCTGCACTTGTTACACTGAACATGTAATCTGGCAAAGAAATTGGCTTGAAATGGCAGAGAGAAAAAAAAAAAAGATGTGTACAATTATTTTTCCTGGTATTTCTTTCACAGATTCTGGAATTCTGGCATAATTTTTGCCCATTTATGGGAAGGGTAGTGCAGTTCCTCCACACAAGATGCCATGTCATTCTTAATTAGCTTTTCTGATCTTTCTGAAAAGGGGATGTGGATTCTTTCCAAAATTAATAATGTGCATCTGTTACTATAACAGTGAGGCAGATTTGTGATCAATAGATCTACACACATATCTGAAGAGATCAGTGGCTCTGAATGAATCTTATCATGTAATTACAAAAATTAGGCCATTCGACAAGTCATCTGTGTCTTTATTTTGATGCTATTTGATTCTGCTATGATATTTTAAATGATCAAATAATCACCCTTCCCTTCCCTTCCCTTCCCTTCCCTTCCCTTCCCTTCCCTTCCCTTCCCTTCCCTTCCC
>NW_024582091.1:18383334-18425474 GCF_017639235.1 Corvus kubaryi
CCTTCCCTTCCCTTCCCTTCCCTTCCCTTCCCTTCCCTTCCCTTCCCCTTCATCGGGACTTTCTCCAACAAAATTTCTTAAGAAGGAAAGACAAACACCGAAAGAGCAGTCATGAATTATAACTTCCTTGAGCTGAACAGACAATTGTCCACAAATAGCAGAGCATTAATGAAATTCTAAAATCATCTCTTCTGTTTGGTAGAAAGATTACCTTGAGAATCACTCCATCTGATAATTTCTGACTTACTTCCCTTCCTCTAATTGTCCACTAGTAGCAGAACTGGGGTTGCTACACAGATTTCTAAAAGTGAATCTAATATTAGCAAACGTTTCTGACACGTTTGGGGTTTTTTTATTGTGACAACATCTGAAAACAAGAGGAAGAATTACCCTAGTCAAATTAAATGAAAAATCCCTAATTAATTGCAATAGAACATGGAGGAGAATTTTGACCAACCAAAACCACATTCTCCTTCAAATCTCTTTGGATGCTCTTCAAATTATAGAACTTTTTTAGTACAGACCAAGTTTATTCTATTTTTGGTTGTGCTATCAAATAGTGGTAATACAAATACAGAAAAGGAAGAAAGAATGTAAAAGTGTTTCTACATTTTAACAGCAGTATATGCACCAACGCTAACTTTAAAAACTGACCAGAAGGTTTGTTCTCCTATATTTAATACTATGGTCTCTATGATGATAAAATTACCTCTGAAGTGCATTGTAGCGCTCTATTTCCCCACTCCTGCTCTTACTTCCCTCATTGTCCCCCTTCCCTGTCCCTAGTCCTGGCCACACCCTCGGGTTCTCTCTATTGGTTCCAGTACCCTAACTCCGTCCATGTACCGCCCATGCACCCCGAGATCATTCGTCCATGTGTTCTCTCCGTCCCCCTCGTCCCATATAAAACCCCCAAGCTCCCTGACCACGTGGCCTCTCTGTCTCTGGGAATGGGCTTGTCATCATGTGAATAGAAGTTCCTCTGAGGTCCCCATGCAGGGACCCTTCTCGCCTCCTTTATCATGACCGTGTTGCAGAGCCCAGCTGGCCGGAGCATGAGCGCGGGGCCGTGCGGAAGGGCTGCTGGCGAGCAGAACAGCCGCTCTCCCCGAAGCAGCCCCGCAGTGCTCTCCGGGAAGGTTTGCTGCTTGCTAAACCAACACAGGAAACTAAGCACCACAACAGCCTGAGAAAGCATTTCAGAGAACTTCACAGGCAACTCACACCATTTAGTATGAATCATTCCTTTCCTACAGAGGAGAGGAAAGTGCTGTCAATAAAATGAGGTTTTCTCCTAATTCTATAGGAATTAGCTACTTGTTTCATTTGGAAAAGAAACTAAAGAAACTGGTAGATTTCAGTATTTTTTCTTCACATCAAAATACAAACCATCACCATTTTTTATCACCAGACTTCAAAAATTTTAGATTCTTTTCCACTCTGTTGGGAATCTGAAAACAACTCTCCAATCTTACATACATGTAGAGAAAGCAATGAACCAATATGGGCAAGCAATAGATATTTAGTTTCTGAGACCTTCAGGTTTTGTGAAAAAATATTATCATCACCTCCTTTTGGATAGAGGCAATTATGTTTTTCAGTCAATGAATGCCAGATAAACTGCATATGGACATGAATTCTGATGTTACTTGTGAGTTATTTTGGCCATGGAAAAGTGTAAATTTAGGCTCAAATGAATGTCCTATGTCACTAACAGTGACTTATCTGCTTGCAATAAACCGTAGTTATTCAAAGGAGGTGAAGAACAGGTCTACCTGGGGATTCTGAAGCTGTTATGACGAATTAAGTAATTGTATTTACCTAGAGATATTTGTCAAATTAGAAAAAAGCAGACAGACAACCAATACGAAAAGGGTCAATGAGATAACTGAAGTTGAATTGTAAGGGAGTTGTTTGGGTTTTTACACAGGACTACACAGGGAGGCTTCACAGTAAAGTCTAATCTTTATATTCTTTTCACAGCATGAGAAATCTTTTGTTTTTATGCCAACTCTACTGATACCTTGTGCCTTGATAAAGCCATAACCACTTTCAGTAACAGCAAGCGTTTGGCCTCTGCACATTGGTTTTTTGACCCTTTGTGGTGGCCTGCTTTTAACTTATAACCACGGTTCTTCAAAGCAGCATATCAGTTCTCCTGTGTTTGGGGAAGAATCTTGATGAGAGTGAAGTTTCATCACTTCTCCCTGAGGATCTGGCTTCTTTTCCAAAATGTAAACTATAATGCTTCACATGCTGATCCTGGCAGCAAAATGTGAAGATTTGCAATATGAAAACTGTTACCTACCTATTGAAATTGCAGTGGGGAAGACATGAAAATTATTTCAGTTGTCACAGAAATCACATAGAGATATTCTCTTTGCCAGTCATAGATTCAGATTTGTAAGCAGGTGAGCAACTGCTACTGACTTTCTCCAGTCTGCTCTGGAAGTAAAGGTCAGCATGTGTTTATGTGCTACACAATACAGCTGACACCTACCAAGGTAACTGTAGTGACTTATTTTTTTACTTAATACCTACAACTTGTAATTTCCTTCTTCTATTTTTTTTCCCAAAACAGTATCCCTGAACAATGTTATGAATAGAGGAATGATCTACCTTTCTGATTCTTATCTGGGAGGAGTTAATTTTTCCACTCTTCCCCCACATCATTTTGTCAATGAGCCATTAAAATGGCATGAAAGAGCTTGAAGTTAGAAGTGTTCTAAATTATGTATTTCTAGTGCAGCACAGCTGCCTGGGAGATATGAGCTTGATTTCACATCCAAATCTCATATTCCTGCACATTTAAAAAGAAAACCCATGAATAGTAACTGGTAATTAATAACCCTCTCCAAATTGTCATCTCTCCCAATCCCTGAGAGAGATATTGCTTCCCCCATCAGCACAATAGAAAATGCAAGGAAATAGCAATACAGATGCGGATGGTGCTATCTTTTGTGTCATGTTCCTTAACAACATGTTACTGCTTGAAGTCCAAGAAAGCTCTGATCATAAAATGAGTTAATATGTCCTCCCCCTCACCTTGTTAGGACCCCCCACTGGGTCTGAAGAATTATTACAGAACTTTACATATTTTTCCCCCAAGGAAGCAGCTTTTATGGACCACATATAAGAAGAAGAGACCAGGTCTTGATCTCACTGATCTGTCAGTTCTTAAGTTACTGTATTGGTATTAGCTCCAATGGCTGTGGTATTCTGCAGCTATGCAATTAGGTTATCATGGGAGAAAATGTATTCCAGAATACAAAATAGGCCTGGAATACACCCAATACTTCCTGTCCCTCCAGAATGGACAGACCAAAACTGAAAATATGTCAGTGCCTGTCCTGCTTTTCTGAAGAACAGCAAACCCAAAGGAAAGCTTGAATTGATATTTCTAGTTCACTACCAATCACCTTGTGACTTTGAATAATTATTCTTCATAAATAGATATAAGCATATTTGAACATTGCAACCTGATTATTACTTTTGTTTTAAGGAAAAAAACCTTTGTTTTACATAGAGAGGTTGTTACATATATTAGTTTTTTTATATATAAATATTTATTCTTGTTTATACAGATCACAGGATGCTCGTTTATGTTATTATTAGGCTCATTCTTACTTCATTGTCCCCTAACATCCAAATTTTGAATAGATTTCTCTGCTGAACACATTTAAGCCATGTACTACTGGGTTTCTATATGTATACAGCAGTCTGCCATTGCATATGGAATTGCAGATTTTGGAATTAGTAAAAGCATCATGAAATTACAGGAAATATTTAATGAAAAACTCGCCTTTCAAGAGCCCACAGTATTTTATTGTTTTTTGGGGATTAATGGTGATTTGAGTATGAAAATACATAATGGTGTAACATTTTGAAGAATTCTGACTGTGAAAAGAGTATGAATAAAACAGATAATACTAAATTTAGCAATAACATACAGATTTTTGGCAAAAACTGGAGCAAAGAAAGCAAGTGTACCTTTAAGAATATTTATCACTTCTGTCTTGTTTTTCATTACAAGGTCTCAAAGAGCTTTATAAACATCAATTAAATCACACTTGTCTCCTCATTTACTTCAAATGCGTAAACTGAAGTTCAGAGAGATTAAAGAGCTTTCCTATAATAAAATAGTAAATCAGTGGAAGAGCCGAAAACAGAATTTGAGGTTTGGATGAGAAGACCATATTATGCAAAATTTTCATAATACAATAAAAAACGTCTTAAATACCATGGAGTTTGTTTGTTATGCAGATATAATTGGATCTAATCTAGTGAAAACTACATTTATATTCTAGTGGAAATAAAAATTTATCTTTGTGATGGATGTATTCAAATCACATTTGGGACTGTTTTCCAGTAATAACATGCCTGTTTGTGGGTGAAAATAGATTTTTGAAAATTGTTTGTACATCAAAGAAAAAGTGAGAATTTATGGTTTTATATACCAGTATCTATGTATGTGTATACCAATATGTTTATTTTTATATATACATATAGTAAATAAAATCATGTTTTTAAAGCTACAATGCAGGAAGAACAGTGGGGCTGAATATGATACCAGACCATGATAATTTTCATGCAGAACTACACAAAATCAACCCAACAAATTTAATCCAGTTCTAATCCTAACCATGAATCCAGAGACAGAAACCAGTAAATTACATTATTAACTGAAAGCTTATTTCAGTTTTCAGACACATGAGCAGTTGTTTCATAATATCTATGATTTCTTTTTTAGAATGAGCATTATTTCTACAAGTAATGACAAGTAACAGCCAAAGTTAAGACAATGAGATATATTTAGGATATTTATTGTTTTCTACACTGACAACAGTAAGATCCACTGAAACCTTTGCTGAACTTAAAACAAAGGTTTCAGCACTTCAAAAGGTTTATGATGTTTTTGTTCTTGGAGATTTATTTGACTATATTATATCTGGCACTAGCTGGTGAGCAACTAACAACATAACACAGTGGTGACTGCATGATGTTGTCTCTGTTCTCACTGTGAGCTGGGCAAAGATTCCTATTTTATATATCCTCAACAATTTGTTCTAGTGGCAGAAAAAAATCTTCTGAACTCATCACATACTGGCAACAACAAAAGTAATATTCATCCAGGAATGTTTCTGTCTTATTAGTTTTGGAAAGTTATCTGTGAAGCTGGATGTGTAAAGCACACATCTCAGTGACTGTGTGGGTTTATCTCATCGAGGCCTCCCAGAGCCAGCTCAGCACCCAAGTGTCACTGGCCTTAGCTGCAGATACCGGGTAAGGATTTCAGTGTGTTATGTTGCAATCTCCCGTACACCTTGTCGTTTCTATCTTTCACACATTTTGCTTGTTTCATAGCTCAGTAAAATTCCAGCTTTCCCAGGCAACTGCCAGCTGCAGCTGCAATGTCGCTGGCACCTTCTCTCTGATCCCACTGCAGTCAGGGAAAAGTTTCTCACTGATTTCATCAAGAACTGGACCAAGAGTTTTGTGTGGAAAAAAGCTAATTCGAGACTATAGTCTGTAAGACTCCAAGTAAATTCCTCTGCCATATTCTTGGCCAGATAGCAAGCTTAAAATCAAATTCCTGCTTGCCAAATCCAAACAGCTGAACATAGGCCATTTCTGGTCCACCTGCAAAACTCAGCAAAAGTCAGTAAAATTGCATTAATAGTAGATGAGAACTAACAGATGTGTTGTTTTTTCATTTTGTTTTTCTTTGCAGTTGGCTGCAAGTCTTTGCCTATTTAATCAATATTACTATAGGTTATTTGATAATATTCAGAGGAAAAGTTTGGTTTATTCAGGATTCTCAGGTGAGCCTTTTGCTACACGAGGCAGGAAATATATACACACATATATAATACTTCTGTAACAGTTCTTCCATTTGCAAAGAACAGAGAGGTAACTTTATAAGAAAGTATTGGGAATTCTCATTCTGAAATTTAATTTCCTATTTCTTTCATACATGTGGGTATAGTCTCATCTAACCCTAAACCATCTGCTATCTTAACCACATCACCTGAAGTTTATCCATAGCCAGGAGAAAGAAAAACAAGTAATCTAATTCTAAAACAAGCAAGTCAGGTAAGTGGACTGACTCACTTTCTAATGAACCTTATATGACTCACTTTCTAATGAACCTGTCTTCCTGCATTAATTATAGTATCTAAAAAATTCATTTAGGTTAGACATATATATTCTCTGTCCCACTATTAATTTTTTCTTCAAAGTTAAATAAGACCTATTTTAATGACAAACTTTAATCAATCTGTGAATGCATACATTTATGCATCTGACTAAAATGTACATAACATAAAATATATAATACAAACCCACATATATAGATGTGCTAATTCACATATGCATAGATTTTTACACACACTACTCCATAACTCTTGTCTCTATATACATGTGATCAGGTTCCTTAGATGTCTTTCTATAGCCAGTCATTCTGTTTCCTTAAATATCACTACATAATCAAGTCACATCTCCCTGTGGCCTCCAAGGTATTTCATTAAGAAAATTACATCAATAATTAAGAAATAATGTGGCCAATCTGAATCTGTTTCTTTTTTATTTGATCTTCCTTTAAAAAAAACCCCAAAGCCCAAACCACCACATTGAATGCATTTGTTTGCTTGTCACTGCATTATATTAAAAAATAAAATCTTAGAAAAATTTGCTTTCAAATATCCACTATTCAGTACTTTTAAAAAATAATTAGTTGCTTCTTTTAATAGTGATTTTAATAGCTAGAATGTCATTTTGATGACACCTGTGTTTTAAAACTGCCATAATAAGGTCTTAAAATTCATCTTTTGTTGAAAAAATTCTCATTAGAGTGGAAGAAACAGATTATTAATAGGAAAATAGAGAGGGACAGTAACTGCACTGTAAGATAAAAGTCATCTTTACTTTAAAGTTGATGTTAATTTTGCACCAGAGAAATATAATTCAGTTGAAAATTATTTTATTCAGTTATGTATTTTAAGTTTGATTTGAATCTGACAAACCAAAGAGGTGATGGGACGCAACAGTTAAAATCTCCTATAAATGTATTTAGATTCAAAGTCTTGCATCCTTTTTGGCTTGCATTTCTCCTCCAGATAAATGCCAACCTTTTAAGAGATTGTTATCATTACCAGTAATTGTTAACAATAATATTGTTAATACTAATTAGCAAAAATGCTGCTACACACAGAGAAAAAATAGGCATAGCTAAAAATACAGGGGAGGTACTTGTTAGGAAACTGATCAAACAAGCTTAATTATGACCCCCAGATAAAGGGACTGCCATTAAGCCATTAAATTATCACAGATAAAACAGACACTCAGGCACTGTCTGATGATAAATCACAGCTAAAAACAGCAAGGAAATCAGAGCTTGAACTGCTAATCCTTCTGAGGTTTGCGATGAGCACCAGTTCCCCTACTGTTTTGCATCTATTTATATTGCACTTCGAACCCCCAAATGGCCTCTGCTTATCTGCAGCTGTAGATAATTTATGCCTATTGGTGTGTCACCTCACAGCAGAGGCTGTTATCAGGAAAGAGGAGTTTAGGAAATCTGATCCCTTGAAATGCTAATCCTTTGGAGATTACTGCACATAAACGAGTTTTCTGCCATGATTTACTTTTGTTTATTAGTAACAGAGATTAGCACTTTAGGCTTGCCATTTCAGACAACTGCTTAGTTTGGGAATAGAGTGATCACTTAATGTGCAGGACTTGCACATATGAAGTTGTCCTGAGTCTAGCAGTCAAAGGCAAGATAGTAATTTTCCTTTATATGTCATCTCTTAAAAAGGTTTGTAAATATTTTTAGCACATACAAGGCTGATCTTAAGTGCTTCGTTCCTTAGACCCTAATCCAGAAAAGCACCTATCTACAATTCTGTGCAATTTTAATCATGCAGGTCGTCATATAGTAACTTTGATAGGATATTCATGTCTTTATATTCTAGATGTACTTAAGCACTTTGCTGGATCACATCCCAGCAATGAGATGCTCTCTGGTTTCATTCAGCTATTATGGGTACTCTCCATGCTGAAATGGTTACGGATGAGAAAGGATATATGAGTAGGAATTTTATTTAAATGCTTTTTCCCTATCTTAATGCTGTTGAACTGCTAAGAAATCTTATCTTTTAGCATTTGATGGGGTTATTTGGTTGGTAGCCAAATGCCATGCTTTTTAGTGCTACAGACTATTATTGTATGAATATTCTTGTATGAATAACTCCCCAAACCATCAAATTCAAACATGCCTATTAGAGTGGTAAAATGAAAGCTTGAACTGCAGGCATATAATGCTGCTGAAAATATGTGGACTAAACACATAGTTGCTAAGAGTTTTCAATTTCCTTTTTTGTTGTTGCACTCAGGTTCAATAGTCAGACTGGATGAGATCACACCAAGTGACATGACTGATTACCAATTAGCCAAGCACACTGATGGTAGCTGTTGGTGGCAGCTACTGAGATACAGTACTATGTGTCAGAGAGATAAGGAGACGTAAGAAATTAAGTTGACCTTGAGATTTCATTACATTTAATGTCACCTCATGGCACTCGATATTTTTAAATCCTGGTTACATTCACCTCACCAACTCCATTTCATCTAGTAATCATAAAAAATAAACAATAAAAGAAAAAGTTTCTGAACTTGTGCATTGTTTTTTTCCAGGGGAATACTTCACTATAAAATGCATATGAGGGCAGCCTGGAGGGAAGGAAGTGGCTAAACTAGCGCCTGCTATTTTCAAGGGTGACAGAGGGACTGTTTCATTACTCTAAAATGCACATTGTGTAATTTTGAGGTTATTTCTTAGGTCCCTTGTGGGAATGCAGTTAGTCAGCACCTCTGTTAACCTTCTCCTAAAGCATGGAAGTGAGGAGGTGGAAAATAAAGGCAAAAATAAAAGCAAAGGATGGACACAAAAAGGCAATCAAGAATGCAGGTTGCATCTCTCAGTGTTTGTTTTTGTTGGATTTCATAAAATTACATCTTTATACACATTAAAGTTTCTGTGAAATTTTGATTTAGACATTGCACAAAGGCAAAGGTTTGCTTAAATTATTTTATTCTTAACATGTCTCTAGCTCCTGAGAAAAGAAACAAAGACCTTTTGACAGGTTTCTCTACATCTATTTGTGCGTGTGTGCTTGAATATCTGTGTGCACCCATGGGTAGATAGATAAAATTTCTGGTAAACTTAGAGCAAGACCTTTTAAGCTTTTGCCCAGGAATTTTGCCTAGTTATAAATAAGGAATTATGCACAGCTCTGGTGATAACTAAAATGTGATTACACAAATATCTAAATCCTTCATATTCTATTCACCATCAAAATGAATGTACAGTTTTCATAACGATACAGATAAAATATAATTCTAAATGGACTAGTATGACAATTTCTACATTTTTATTTGGCTGAGATTAATAATATTAATACATTTAACTAGCTTTAAACTTAATTTGAATCATCTAAACTCTGCATTTATCTTTTTCAGTGGGCCTTGCCTACTTTTTCTATACGTTAGAAGCCAAAGCTGTAAGTTGTGTTTTTGGCACACATTAGAAAGCACTAAAGCATGAAGTTTTCAGAAAGAATGTATTCCATATATTTTTATCTATTAATTGGTAACTTCTTGACAATATAAATAATTAGAAATTTATAATAAAAAAACCTGTATATCTTGAGCTGCCTAAAGAAATTTCTGCTGTCTCTAGTAACCAAGACCTACTACAGTAGGGTTTGAAATATTCTTGTCCAAATTGGTATTAATTATGGTTGACAACAATGCATTTTCTCTTAAGTTTCACTTAGCTGAAATATTTAATGAAGCATATAACCGACTCCTTGTATTTATTAGAGAACCTGCCTCCAAACTGACCATCTCAATTTGTTTTCCTTGATACTTCAGCTTTGATTAGAATTGCTGTCCGCTGGTTAAAAGTTCATTTGTAATATTAACATGGAGAGACTTCTCTGGCTATTCATCTACACCAATGCAGGCAGCATGAGCAACAAACAGGAGCTGGAAGCCATGGTGCAGCAGGAAAACTATGACATAACTGACATAACAGAAACATGTTGGGAAGACTAACACAACTGGAGTGCTGCAATGGATGGCAAAAAACTCTTCAGAAGGGATAGACAAGGATGAGTAGTCCCATATTTTAGGGAGTATTTTGATTGTCTATATTTTTAATGATGGTGATGTTAGGTTTGAGTGTTTACGAGTAAGAATCGGAAGAAAGGCCAACAAGGAATATGTCGTGGGAATCTCTTAGGGACCACCCAGCCAGGATGAAGAGGTGGATGAAATATTCTGCAAGCAGCTAGAAGAAGTCTCACATTCACTGGCTTTTGTTCTCATGAGGAACTTCAACTTACCAGACGTCTGCTGGAAATACAACACAAGAGAGAAGATGGTCTAGGATGTTCCTGGAGTGTGTGGAAGATACTTTCCTGGCAAAAAGGGGATGCCCTATTGGACCTGTTGTTTGTGAACAGAGAAGGATTTTAGGGTGATGTGATGGTAGGAGGGCTTCTTGGGCACAACCATCATGAAATAACAGAGTTTATGATTCTTGGAGAAGTAAGGAGTGGGATCAGCAGATCTTGGCCTTCTGGAGGGCAGATTTTGGCCTACTTAGGACCCTGGCTGGCAAAGTCCTTTGGGAAGCAGTCCTGAAAGGGAAAGGAATACAGGAAGGCTGGATGTGCTTTAAATGGAAATCTTAAAAGTACAGGAACAGGCTGCTACCACCCACTGTAAGTTTTGGGGGTGGTGAAGAACCGCCTGGTTTAACAGAGAGCTTTGACTGGAAGCCACAGAAAAAAGAGAGTTTATATCCTTTACAAGAAGGAGCAGGCCACTCAGCAAGACTCATGAGGTTATGCGGGAGGAATACTTGAAGGGCTGAAGCCCAACTAGAACTTTAACTACTGCCATAAAAGATAATATAAAATGTTTCTGCAAACACATCAGCGACAAAAAAGAGGCTGTGGAGCATTTCCATTCTTGACTGAGTGCAAGGGGGAATATAGCAACAAAGGATGAGGAAAAGTCGGAGGTAGTGCCTCGGTCAACCGTAATTATTAAGACGCTAGAAAGTAACAGTAATGCCTTCTTTGTCTCAATATTTAATAGTAAGACCAGTTGTTCTCTGGGTACCCAGCTCTCTGAGCTGAAAGACAGGGATAGGGAGCAGAATTAAGCCCCCATAATACATGGGGAAATTTTCAGTGACCTGCTACACCACTTGGTGCACTTAAGTGTTACGGGGCCTGCATGGGATCCACCTGAGGGTATGGAGGGAGCTGCTGGAAGAGTGCACTAAACCGCTTTCCGTCATTTTTCAACAGTTCTGGCTCACCAGAGGAGTCCCAAATGACTAGGGATTAACAAATGGGACACCCATCTATAAGAAAATGACCTCAGTGCTGGGGAAGGTATTGGAGCAGATCAGCTTGAGTGAGATCACATGGCAGGTGCAAGACAATCAATGGATCAGGCCCAGCCAGCAGGGGTTTTAGGAAAGGCAGGTCTCGCTTGACCAAGCTGATTGCCTTCTATGACAGGGTGACCAGTTTAGTGGGGGAGGGAAAGGTTATCTACTGGGACTTTAGCAAAGCCTTTGACACAATTTCCCCCAGGATTCTCTTGGAGCAACTGTCTGCTCATGGTGTGGACGGTGTTTGCAGAGTAAAAATTACCTGGATGGCTTGCCCAGAAAGTGATGGTAAATGGAGTTAAATTCTGTTGGTGGACAGCTACTAATGGCATTTCCCAGAGCTCAGTGTTGGGGCCAGTTCTGTTTAATCTTTTATCAATGATCTCAATGAGGAAATTGAGTGCACTGTCAGTCACTTTGCAGATCACACAAAGTTGGGCAGGAGTGTCAATCTGCTGGAGGTTAGGAAGGCTCTACAGAGGGAACTGGACAGAGTGGATTAATTGCCCAAGGCCAGCTTTTATGAGGTTCAATAAGGCAAAGTGCTGGGTCGTGCACTTCAGTCACAACAGCCCTGTGCAGCACTACAGGCTGGGGGCAGAGTGTCAGGCAAGGTGCCCAGCAGAAAAGGATAGGAGGGTGTTGGTCGACAGGCCAGACGTGTGCCCCTGTGACCAAGAAGGCCAGTGGCATCCATGGCTTTTATCAAACATAGTGTAGCCAGCAGGACTAGGGCAGTGATTGCCCCCCTGCACCTGTCACTTGTGAGGCCTGTCACACATTGAGTACTGTGTCCAGTTCTTGGCACCTCACCATGTGTACACTGAGGAGATGAAGTGGATCCAGGGAAAGGCAACAAAGCTGGTTCAGAGTCTAGAGGACAATTCTGTGGAGGAGCAGCTGAGGGAGCTGGGGTTGTTTAGCCTGGGGAAAAGGAGGCTCAGGGGGACTTTTCTGCTCTCTACGACTACCTGAAAGAAGGCTGTAGTGAGAGAGGCTGATCTCTTCTCCCAGGTAACAAGTGGTAGGACAAGATGAAATGGCTTCAAGTTGTGCCAGAGGAGGTTTAGGTTGGGTACTGGGAAAAATTTCTTCATGGAAAAGGTTCTCAAGCATTTGAAAAGGCTTCCTCAGGTAAGTGGTGGAATCATCATCCCTGGAGGTATTAAAAGTTATGTAGATGTGGTGCTCAAGGACATAATTTAGTGGTGGACGTGGCAATACTAGGTTAAGGGTTAGAATCAATCTAACCCTTTTCCAAACTAAATTATTCTCATTCTATGATTCTCTTCTGTGAAAGCGCAAACATATGTGAATGTATTTATAAGAAAGAGAGAACTCGAGCATAAAATAAATCAAGGCCCTAAAATGCCACAGAAAATTCACTAGCTAAGGCTTTTTCTTTTATTTTTACAGATGCCTTTTTAATATTTCTTTAGTTTGTAACAAATTGAGAATTCCTGTATTTGAGAGGTTTAGAAATCATTAGTTTCAAAAAACTTAGATTCCCATAAATGGTTTCAAGTTGAGATCCCAAACTTTTGGAAACCTTAGAGCAAAGGTATGTTACAGGAAATGTTTTTCTTTAAGAGAACTAGAGGAGTTTTGTTGGTTTTGGTTTTTTTTCTCTAAAGAATCAATCAATCATTTCTCAATTCCTAAATCTGGGCTTTGGATTAGAACAAAAGATTGAACCAAACAAGTCTTTCAATAATGTAAGTTACATTCAAAACGCAAATAAAAAGACATTTTTCGTAAGTAAACCTGTGACCAACACCCAATGAAGTCTCCCATCCTGTGCTACATAGAAAGAAAAGAGCTAGAAAGGGCTGGTGACATGGGCTGTGAACAAGGAAGGGGCATTTTTCTAGGACATGATGTGAACACACAAATTCAGAACTGGCACAATTAGATGTTTTTGTTTAAAGCCAGAGCTTTCTACCAGTTCCTTCGTGTCTCTAAGTATATGAGGCCTAAAAAGAGCTTAAATGCTGTTTGGCATCGGTGCATAAAAATCCACTTCATTTGCCATTTTGGCATTATATACAAAAAGAGTTGTGACTGTGTGGTACATACCAGGAAGGCCAGGCTGACCTGGGATTTGTTATGAATTTTTCCCTAATCCCAAGTTTCTGTTCATTGTCTTTTATTTTATTGCTACCTGAAATTCTTACTCAATTGGCAAATATCAATTAAAAATTAGAGCCCATTAATGTTAATGTCAGCAAAACAAAAAATGCTGAAGCACTGGAGAGGCTGTACCAACATATAAATCTAGCAAACTGAGAAAGTAAGAAATTAATTACAAATGTGTGAACTAGCCTGTATTAATATAGATATATAGATATAGATGACAGAAGCCTGTATTAATATAGATACATAGATATAGATGACAGCAATAAAAATAGCAGTCATTCAGAGCATGTTATTTTTTAAAAAATCACATGGAAGATTGATTTGATAGTTTGCGGAATCTCTTGATTTTTGGCTTATTAGTTCTCAAAGTTCTACTGATTCAGAGAAAGATTTACAGGCATCTGAGAGGTAACAGAACAGATGGAAACTTGTCACCCCAAACCTCCTCTGGCATATGGTTCACTTTTTGTCACTGGCCAGATTAGTATAGCTATATGTTTTGATAGAACTACTTTTATAACTACAGAAAAATAAGCACAGTACATAACTGTGTGGTGTGGTTTTTGTTGGTTTTTGGTTTTGGTTTTTTTTTTAATATTGGCAAGTGGGGATGTTTCTAAAACATAAATAAATAAATAAATATGCTCTCAGTTCTTTCTCTCAAATGTTCAGCATACATCTCAGCTTGAGAAACACTAAATGTCAGTCATGGTTCACTTATGTTGCTCCTTCCTTTTTTCCACTATGTAAGATTTCCAGTATGTTATGAATACCTATAACTCATAGGGTCTACTCACCTGTCTACATTTACATACTCTCAGTATTCACATGGTAGCATGGGTCATGGCACAACACTTGTATAGACCAAGCATAGGTTTTGGAGAATGGCAAGAATGCCATTTGAGTGAAGATAAGTTATGGGTTATGTAGAGTGAGTCCTTTTTAGACAAGCATGTTTAACAGGTCTGCAAAGCTGGAATTCAAATTCTGGTCACTGCTTTCACTGGTGCTGTAACTTAGACCCCAGCTTAGACTTGCACTAAAACAGAAGTGGCTAAACACAGCTTTGAGTGCTCATGCTGACAGGGCAGCTCCCCAAAGTCCCCTCAGTTTTTGCCTAACCCTGAAAGTTCAACATTCACTAGGCTAGGGAGAAAGAGAGGGATTGTGACCTCAGCATTGTAGTTTGATTCTAGAGCTCACTGCAGGAAATAGTGGGATCAACAAGAGAAACAGCTACTGTGGGAGAGATGCTGAAAGTCTTACCTCACAGCACCTTACAGTCCCATGAGTAAGGCAGTGTTGAAAAATATGCCAATATCAGAACACCACTCCCTGGGTTTAATTTACCCCATCTGGATGTTTCTTCTGTTCACTCAGACTGTTCCCTGCTCCGTATAAAAGAGTTGGTGGAGGTTGTTGCTTAATACCCAGGTTTTCTGTTTTAGTGTGGAGGGATATGACTAATATGGGTTTACAGCTTTTGCAAGGAGACAGGACATCTAAGAGGCTAAAGGCATTCCTAGATGCAGTTAATGAATCTAGCCCTCAGCAATTTTTCACTCTGGAGGTTGTATAACCACTCTGTCAGAACCAGAAGGCAATAAGAAGGTCTAAAATCTACTTTTAAGGTTTCCAGTTAATAAAACATAAATGACAATAGTTTGAAATCCTCCCTCCCCCAACCTTAAAAACATAGAAGTGAATTATAGCAGTTGGGCACTTAACTGCATGCAAAGATTCCTGGACTGAGGCATGAAATAAAACAAAGGATTTAAGCAAAAGTACTTTTATTAGTAGTAAAGGGAAATGTGATATCTAAGAACTGTCAGATGAGAAAGTTTGATACAAAATGGTTTTTATAAGTTAAATCAGTAAGGAACTGCCTGGAAAGAACTGCAAAATGATTTCACAATTTTCAATGCCCTTGGCCATGAAGGGGTGATGAAATCTGATAAAACAGAAAGAACTGAACAAGGGGTAAATAAGTCTAACTATACACACACAGGCAGGGACTACAAATTAACTATTGCTTGAGAAGAAAAAAATAAGGAATTAACATCAGACATCTCTCTGAAAACATCAAGTCAAGCACCCAGTATCAAGTAAAAATGTGAAACAGGATATTTGGATGATTAAGAAAGAAACTGTAAACAAAATAGAAAACATATATATATATATATATATATATATCACTGTATAAATACACTGTATCGCTATATCACTGTATAAATACATCATACACTCTTATGTTGAATAATTCATGCAGCCCTGGTCATTCTACTCCGGGAGAAAGAAGGGCAAGACAGAGAGAGAAGACTGACATAAGAAGGAAGTCAATTCACAGAATATAGGACAAATTCAGACTACTCATCATAGTGCACCACTCTGATTTGGGAAGCATTTGAACTGTACATATTGGATATAGAGCCCTGAAGATGTCTGGAAGTCAACAGCTGAAGGTGTCCCTAATCTGTAGGGATCAGCGGAGGCCTTATAACAGGACTGTACCCCTACCAAGGCACACAGCCAGGTACACAGGGCTATGTGGGCTTGTGGCTTGAGTTGGTGCAGCTATTCTTACTTTATGCACAACCAAGTGTCTTCTTGAAAAAGCTGACAGACAATATCAGGGAAGGATTGTGAGGAAAAGTATAGGTGAGGTTTGAAAATAATATATAGGTAAAATAAGTGTGCTGTCCTTTAGTCTCAGGATACATTATAATAGTTTGGGTTTTTTTCAATCTTTTTTCTGTAACACCTTGTGGCTACTGAGGTAGCTGGTATTAAATCCCTTCCCAAATCATGCATCCAGTTCAGTGTCTGAACCCAGAAGGTAGGTCAAACTGCGTTTCCCAGAGGTTATGCCACATTTCCCAGTGGAAATTTCTTTCTATTCTTTTTTTGGTAGCAGAGGGTGGTAAGGTGCCACACAGCTGAATCCTCTCTCAGCATCAAAAGATAGGTGTGGATAATCTCCATATCTGCTATCACACCAGAAGCAGTGGCAAAATTATGCAAAATCTGGAGCTTGGCTAAATAAAATTAGTAGAAGTATTACCTGTGTTTTGATATTGCTTTATGTTGTGTCTCTTATTGCAGAAAGTTGTATGCAACCGAGTTAATGGGGTTCTTTCAAATATGTAAAAATGATATGTAAAAAATCTGTATTATGTGGGTATACTGTGACAGTACTTTGCAATCCCATTTTTTAATGACAGGTGGATTGTTATAAAACTTTGAGCTACATTTAATTGAAGAATAATTTAGGCAGGGAAGATTTTGGTAAATTGGCACTGTGGCTATAGGATTTAAACCCAGTATTATTTCAATAACAGTGGAGAGAAATTACTGAGGTGGGAATCATTCTTCAAGGACTGATGAGTGTTGAGTTTATATCTCTATATCTCGTATGTTCTTTAGTAGCCGAAGTTTTCACATTGACAGAAAAGGTATTGCAAACCTCATTGCTAAAATAGTACCCTGAGATGACAAGAGCTTAATTAACTTAAGCAAAGTTCAAATTGAAGAAAATGAAAAGAAAGTGCCTGGCCATTGCTGGCATTTGAGAATCCAGTAAGCCACCATTTACCAAAGTCTTCAAGCAAATGATGGACAAATCCAGCCAGTTAAGGATTTTCAGTAATATTTCAGCCATGACTTTCAGTTGTCTCCTCCTCACTCAGACAAATTATTTGAATCCTATCCAGAGTCACCAAGATATTCTTAAATGAAGCCACTGTCTCCATGAGACAATACTTAAATCATTCCACTGCTACAAGAAACTAAAAATGGGCGTCATATTGATAAGGTGTCACAACAACCAACTTCATAGCACTCTGGTGTACACTCAAGATGAATGACTCATGCAAAGCTGTGTTACCCTGAAGGAGAAGAAAAATTTATCCAGTTCTGTCCTCTAAAACTTATAAAAAAAAAATATAATGCGCAAGTACCTATAATAGCCTAAACATCAATACTTTGCAGTCAGAAGTACCAAGTGAAAAGTGTCTATATATGCCAAGGTAATAGAATACTTCATTAACAGCAGTAGTCTCTCAACTGTCATACCAGTGCATCTGCTAAGCTATAACTATGTTCAGAAACAGTTTCACTGGAGACAGAAAGTTCTGAGCCTTTCCAGCATGCTTTCTGATAAACCTTTCCAGGCAAAATGGAAGAGCTTTGAGGAGGATTTAAGTGGAGGTATAGTCTGCAGCAAAATAACCAACTTCCTGTAAGCAGATCCAGTTAAAAATTCTTAAAGTAGTTGGCAAAATGCCTTTTCTCAGGGAGACATAGAAACTGGCTTTGCTCTTTGCAGACTAATCATTGGACACGTCTGATCACAGAAGCAGAGGAGAAGGAAGTGAGGAAGAGATTAGAGTGGCCACTTTGCAGCTTTCTTACTCCTGAAGAATTCTTACCTTGGAAATCAGGGTTATTTTAAAATGTCTGACAGACGGAACATGGCAATTTTCCTGTTTCCTTCTAAAAACACCAATTTTCTAAAAAAAAAAAAAACAAACAGAAAAACCAGTCCTACATAATTAAAATAATTCCCAATTTTATCAGAAATTTTAATGAAAAGTTATAAAATGTAATTTTTTTTACGATGAGCAAAATGCCCCTTGCATTTTTCTGTAATACTGAAATGGTTATTTTCAGCATTAAAAAAAAACCCTGTTAAAATATTCATCTTCCCTGTTTCCATTTCACTGTGAGTGGTATAATTTCTGCTTCTTTCTGTTTTAGAATGAAGGGACATTTTAAGATGTCCCAGATTGGCTGGAGTATTATAATTTTGCTGAGTATTTCTCAACAAGGCCTATTTGTAGGCAGAGGCAAAGACTCACATAGATTCATCTGCAGGAGTATGACTAACAAAATGCTCTCTGCCTCTTGCTACCACCAGCGGTATCAATAGGAGTAAATCTGTATCATCCCAGCTTAAACTTCTTCCCCAGCAGGATCTTTGGAAAAGTTTATTTAGCTGCTTCTCCTTCTCCTTTGCTCTTCTATATACATATTTTATGTATAAGAGGGGAGCTAGAAAGAAGATGGGGAAGCAGGGTTATGTTAGCGTGAGGAGCTTCCAGGGCAGGCTTCCAGGGCAGCTTTGCTGGCTCTTCTCTCCCTAGCAGCATCGCCATGTCCTGCTTCGCCATCCTCCTGAAATCATCATGCTCTTCAGATGTGGTCTTTCATTCTTGTCATTAGTCATAATCCTCAGTTTGTCAGATGTGTGTTCTGGCCTCTCCCACACACCTCTGTTTACTCTTCCTCCTGTTGCCAGTCTGTTCCTCCCTTCTTCTCCATTCCTTTCCATGCTTCTTTTCTACATTTCCATTCTCTAATCCCAACTACAGTCCTTATGCGCTTTAAAAAAATGCCTCATAGCGTTCACTGTGCCTCCAAACCAATCTCATGATCTTATGGTTATAACTCTTGTTCTGCTTCCCCTTTCTGCTTCCTTTGTCTCCTGCCATTATGCCATTTCTATTCAGGCTGTCATCTCTTCTGGAAAGGGATTTTTCTTGTTCTCTGTTTTGCAAAGCACCTGGCATGTTTTTGATTCTGTCAAACAAATAATAACAACAGATATGAAATTTGCAGTGCAGCAGAATCCTGATATCAGGAAGTAATAGAGGTAAATTACACTATCATTTTCATTGCCATGTATACACCACTATTTGAAAAAAATTCCCATTGACTGGCTAGGTAAACATCAATAAACTCAAAAGTTCCCAAGCAAACACCTCTAACATGAAGGAAATGTAGTTGTGTTTCACGTCGGATCTCAATGAGCCACAGGGTTATACTTGACAATTTCAGTATTGGAAACAAAGGAAATAAATGAATGAGGTGCAGTTTTTCAGATGGGGATTAGAGTATAAAATTAAGTACTGGGAGAAGATGTAGATAACTGTTTAAAACAGAGAAGCAGGACAACGGTGGAATGGGTGTGTTCAATTTAACTCTGCTTAATTAAAAAAGCATACACAAGGTAGGTAGATTCTAGCATGTAAGCTAATGAAAGTAGACTCTCCCTTAACCTGATATTATCAGAAGCTCTTAGTATGGTTGAAAAATCTTATAAAACATTTTAACTGATTCATCTCAGTCATTATATGATATTAGGCACCTGAAGACAATGTTTATATTACTTGTGCTGCTAAAAAAGCCCCAACAAAACAAACCCAGAGCTTAAAAAATAAAAGGTAAGAATAAGATGTGGGTTTTACTGTACATTTAGTGATCGACTAGTCATATGAAATCTCTAAACAATATAGCTTTAGCTCTAATTGATGTAGGCCAGGACTGAACGGAAGTTATTTTACATATGTCTAGAAATCTCTTAACTAAATTATTTGAAAATTCCTGAGAGAAAAGATAGTTATTATAGACATTGAGACAAGCCAATGTAACATTAATACTAAAGAAAAATAAATGAGCAGAGGAATGTCCCCCTGCTATACCAACCAATATTCTTATAGCTGATTCCAAAGTAGTATCTGTCATTCCAGCACATGGATTAGATTATTTACCAGTGTGAATCAAAGGCAAGATACTCATTCAAGAGAAGAGCGTTATTAATACATCGTTGCATGCCATACGTCTCTGTCACCAAAGTGGACAAAATGGGAGCAGATGTTTTATGGTAAACTGAGAAGAGGTTCTGATATTATTAATAGCCATAATATCTGAGGCTTAACAAACAAAAAGAGGAAGCAATCTGATGGAGAAAGTTTTCTCCTGTCTCCAGTAAAGTGTCCTAGGGACTAATTTTAAATGAAGGAAAGGTATTAACTAAGCTAAATCTCATTTCTATTAGGTTTTTTTGCACCTGCCCTTTGAAGCCCTAGTAATGCATGGAATGCGTGAGAAAAGAATTCAGCAAAAAGGAACTCTGAGGAGAAATCCTTTCGAAAAGGAAGAACTTTTTTACTCTGATAGGTCCTTTTAGTATTTTGAAGACAAGTAAGCCTTTGAATTAGTAAAAATGATTGACATGTGAATTTATTCAAAGCTAAAGGTAAATGGTAGTCACAAATGGCACTTTGATGCATAGGTATTTAAAACCTTAAGTTATATTTGTATTGACTCTCTCTCCTCATATTTTTTTGGTTAGCACCAGGATGGAGGTCTCCAGATCAAGAGATTCATGAGATGGTGTACAGGGCTGCCCTGGACTGTGGCACACTGTTACTCTGGGCTGCCACTAGCTCTCACAGCCCAAGTACTAGTTTCACCAGAGCAGAGCCCAGGTGCAAGCTAACAAGCATGAAACATCAACAAATGGGAGATGAGGATCCCTGTGCAACACATGGCAGATCAATGAGATAATTTCCTTTCATCTCTATGACCCAGTTACTCATTACCATAATGGTTCATTTCTAGCTGCCGTGCTGTCCAATATCATTCCAGATTTAGACAGTCTATCTTCCTGGAAAGAGATAGAAACCTAAAATGGTTTGGAGAAACTGAATGCCAGTCAAAGACAGTGGATAAACCCTCTGAAGTGAGGATAGGGTTTCAGTTCTTGGTTGCTATATCTGTATGGTTGGATTTAGTACTCATTTATCCAATCTCTGATACACGCCAAGGCCATATCCGAAGTCAATAATGGGAGAAAACACGCAAAAGTTACTACCCACACTGTAACTTCCAGATAAAGGAAACCCCATGAGAGCTAGCTCTCCAAGAGTCCTGGGTAAGGCATCATGTATTCCAACAGTAAATCAGGATGTGTCAGGGATTCACAGTCCCTAACCTTCTCTGAAATTAGATGCCTAAATTCATCCTTTCAACAGGAGATACATGTAAAGAAGGATCAAAGAGACCACATGCACTTTATCTAAGAGTTGAGCAGTGTTAGAATGATATGGCAAAGTGTGGTGCTGGCAGACCAAGATATTAGGTTTTCTGGGAAGAGAAAGGCCACGCAATGTCTTCCAAGAAAAATCTCCATTTTGCTCAGAACAACAGTCTCCTCATTCCCACAGAAATATCATAAACAAGATTTTCAGAATAAGGAGGGGATTTCTGAAGCGGAAAGGTGCATCAGGAAGGGAAGGGATTGTACACTGCAGGAAGTAATTTCAGAGGTAATTTTGGACTAGGCTTACCCTACCCAACCTTTTCCCAGGCAAGCAGCTGCAGCTCAAAGTGTTTGGCAACATATGAATACCAATATATGAGTCTCTCCTTTCCCACACAGAGGTTGAAAATATCATGTTGGCCTTTTTGTAACAGCTTCCCACAGCCCAATGCTGTAGAGTCAATCTTAGTCTTTCTATGCCTTTCTCACCCAAGAGATATGTAACGTTCCCACAAGTTCCAGAAAAGTAGGCCATTCATCAAATCACAGAAAAATAAGGTGAGCCTTATCCATAAGTAGTATTACTTATGCCAGACAAGTATTATATGTCCATCAGCATCCTGAACTATGGATAGCCATGATTCACCTATCAGTAAGCATGAGGGGAGACAGTCTGTTGTCTTGTTCTGGCATTTATGCTAAACAAGGAGAGACAGTGAGCTCAGTAACAGCTGGATGTCACCTCTGTGAGATATCTCCCTACTTGCAGCAAACAGCTTCTACCAATTCACATCATATTCATCTGCTTACTAATGCTCACTGACCTTAGCTAACAAGGACTTCCATCACCAAAAGGCTTTAAATTAAAAACAATAGCAACAACACAATAGAAGTTATGGTCTAAGCCCTGCCAAATATAATATACTGTTTTGCAAAAGTATGCTGCAATGGTTCAATGGCACATTTGCACATATATAAGTCTTTGTTAAGATATCTGGCTTCTGTTTCTGTGGTAGCCAAAGTGAAGGTCTCTTAACTTAGATGTGAAAATTCAGCCGTAAATATCATGCAACCACTTCTGAAAGCATTATGAAATATAGATTTTTTTTATCTTAAATTTAAATAACTGGACAGCATCTGATGTTAAAAAAAAGAAGATAAATTCAGCTTTGCACAATCCAATTACAAATATACAAGTGTAAAAATGGTATTAGCTACTTTAAAGGTTTACTTTATACAGATTTTTTTACCTTTTTCAATAATTATTAAGATACTTTGCTATACTGACAGCAGGTATATTTCTATGGTATATCTTCTTGCTTTTTCAGCAAATAATTCAAAAGCAGATGACACAGGTCAAGCATTAGTTCTCGTATGATTTTCAATAATCCAGCTATATTAATATCATAAAATCCATAAGAAATATGTTTATAACAGGACAAATGGATGGGAAGAGACTTTGTCCCCCATTCATTACAAGGAATATAAAATCACAAAAGGTAACTCTTTTCTCCTGCTTCCCTGAAAAAATCCCTTCACCAGGTGTTTTGGGGTTTTTTTCTGCTGTTCATCTCCCCTTTAGATTGCCAACAGAAAGATTTTGACATTATTTTAACTACACTCCATTAGCTTGTATCACTGGTGTCAATTGGGCAGTCCACAGAAGCCTGACATTCCACTCTTTTATATTCAACAACTCCCCCCACTGTAAACACACTTCTTTTTCTTGTTTATTTTGATTTGTTTTAATCAACACTAATGACTTCTGCACTCAAGAATGGTCTCCCTGACTCATAGTTTGTTGGTTGTAGATAGACATTGCTTTAGTTGTTTCTGGGGTAGTAAATGTTCCTTCCTCACAATCATCTTCTACTTACCCTGCAGCGAAGCATGGATGCTGCTAGGAAAGTATTAATAACTGATGCCAGCTGGGGAGAAATTGAAGAAGAGCATGGTGCTGCAAATAATTTCCTACCTCATGGCTGAGAAAATATCCCTCAAAAGCAGCTCTGCACAAGTAAACAAATGTGGACAACTGCAGAGGGAACTTGGTGTTGGGATACTCAAGTAACTACTGCAAGAAAGGTACTATCTGGAAGTCACCCTGCTGTTAGTAAAGCAGTTTCGTGGGATAGGAGGCAGTTTGTGGCTGAGATTTGCAACAAAGAGCACACAGCCTAATTAGGATGCTTTTGCCAGCAAGTAAAAATCATAAAACAGGATTTGCCTCTTGCACAAATTTAGGTAATGTAGGCATTGAGACGACTATTTCTCTTGAAAAGAGCACTACAAAGAAATGCCTAAAAGCTATTTTTTTTTCCTTCCGTGCCCCCACTCCTGCTATTGGCAGTGGATGAACTGAAGTAGGGAAGCTATGTAGTAAAGTGCAACCTTTCTCTCCACAACAGCAAACAATAATTTCTTCACAGCACTGAGGCCCAGTAATATTAAAGGAGAATCCTCATTAGGAATACCTCTCAGTGCCTTGCTGGCCCAGTTTCTTCAGGTAGGCATATTGGCCTGGATTTGAATCTAACCCTGTTTTTTTTTTTTCCAGCAGCCCATGAGGGTACAAATATTGTCTACTGGTGAAGGAGACACTGCTATTTTGTATAGACTAATACAAGGGATGACTTATGGGCTACTCCAGTAAACAAACCAGGAGAGATACCTGGAATGAAACGGCCTGCAACTCTTTCAGTTAAAAAATGCCATTTTTGAGTGGCCTTCAGGAGGTATCAGAATGATTTTACTAAGTTTCTTCCAGGCAAATCAGATTTCTCATGCAATTTGCTATGTGAAATATTAGGGCAATAACACATTTAATTCATGATTATGTCTGAAAAGAACATGGTGGAGAGAACAAATCTGAGATTCCTGCACCTTTTTGCTCTTAAGCTACATGTGCATTCTTGGCATAGGCTGTTTGTCCCTGAGAAAAGGAAATTGAAACGTGTTACAGCAGACATGTTAAAAATGGACATGCAGCCCTTCAGGAAGCCAGTGGAAGTTGGCATAGTAACACAGGTTGAATAACATTCAATAAATTGCTTGAGTAATGTTCCTACAGACATGAAATGAGAGGGATCAATGTGGATACATTCTATCTATCTATCTGTCTAGCCTCCTGCAAGCCAGATTTGAATGTACGAGTGAAAATAAAGGATGATTTTTCTCCTCAATGAGACAGTATCTTTGGATCAGGAAGTTTGTTCCTTTATGTAAATTCATGGTTTTCGTCATAATTCTAAGGCAACAATCACAGAATCGCAGAATGGGTCAGTTTGGAAGGGACCACAGTGGGTCTTCTGGTCCAACCTCATTGCTCAAGCAGGTTTGTCCTAAAGCACATGGAACAGGACTGTGTCCAGATGGTTCTTGAATATCTCCAGTGAGGAAGACTACATCTCTGGGCAATATAATCACAAGATAATTTCTATTGCACTTGATAGATCCTACAGACTCTCAGCATTCCTTCTGTTTTGTTTTGGCACAAAAGAGGAAGGCTTTAATTATGGACTTGGGGCTGTAATGTCTCCAGTTTATAAATGACTTGACATACTCAGAGTCATGGAACTCTAATATCAGTAGCACATGTAAGTCTTTGGGCGTAGCTATGGCTTAAAGCACTGGGCATGTTTTTCAGTGTTAGCCATGTTATGATTCATCAGATGACCTCTAAGTTGTAATTTTTCGTTATTAATTATTATTAGCAGCACAGTTCTACTATTGGTTATTTGGTTCAATTAAATGCAGAAGCCTTGGTCCATGAATGAATAGATTTTCTATTCCTGATTTAGCTCTTCTGGCACCAGGCATTATGTCTTGTTTTGTCCAAGATTCATTTGGCTGGCTACACAAGTTTCGCCTGGCTGTATCACATCTTTTTTCATAGTCTATCAAGACATCAATTATTTTTTAACTTGTGGTTCTTTTTTGGTCACTCTAATTAGACATTAATTTCACCCAATTTGTATGGTGTAAGTGCTAAAATCTGCTATCATTATACAAGACTTAAAGAGAACTACTCTAAAATCATCTGAGAGTAAATATCATCATAGTTCATGTCATATTTTCAGGCTTTTATTGTAAAATTCTCCTTTCATGTCTCGATTTCAAGTCTGCTTGAATGAGTTGTGTATTACCAGTTGCTTTCCCATCTGTCTCAATTTAGTCTCTTTGACAAATTCCAATCTGGCCTGAGGAAAAATCAGAGTACTGAAACCACTCCACATTCCATTATTAAGTATATTATATTAACAGTGTCTCTTTACTTAAAAAATCTTCACACTCCTTAACTCCCCTGTCAGCAATGTCTTGTGGAGCCCTACAACTCAGACATTCTGAATGACTTCACGGCTCTCTTTCCATTCCCTCCCATCTTCTGACTTCTCACCACGTACAAAAGTGAGGGTTTTCCTCCATAATTTCTAACCTTTCATAATCTTGTTGGATGTAACCTACAGGGTCTACACATCACTCCTTTCACTTTCAAACTGCCTAACCCTTATCCACCCTGAAAGTACTCTGAGAATTTCATGGATCTTATGGACATGCTAATTTTATCCCTTAGCCTGTCGCAACAGATTTGGCTCTAAATGCACGTGAGAATTATTGTAACTTAGAAGTCCCACAAAACCAAATCCAGAGGAAAAACTCTCACAAAATTAGCTTGCATTCTGCCACTACTCTTTTGTCAGGATACTGCAGATTTTGTGCCTATGATTTAATCATTTATATTTTTCAAATCCCTATATGGAATATGTTACAAAAATGGGGAACCCTGTTATACTTTGGGTTTCACAGGCCATTTGTTGGATGAGGTTTTTCTTTCTTTCTTTTTTTTTTTTCCCCTAAACTGTTGTTATTTCATCTCTGCTTTCCCATTCCTCCCCAATCCATTTTTGCAGGAACTTTAATTGTAGAACCGCCTATTTCCAAGTAAATAGAGGGCTGCATTATGCAAACAATAAAGATACCTGTTTAAAAGTAATTGTTTGGCTATATTTGAATCCCTTAAGAGAATATGAGAAAAAAATATAGGCTACAGCCCAGGATTTCATGTTTTACTAGAAATTTGTTTTAAACTAAGACTTTTGAGTAATCTTGCAAATCTCAAATCTACCATATGCAGGTCCATTACAAATTAGTGGGGGGAAAAATTTTGCCTGTTTCCATATATCAGTTAATTGATCAGAAGCACAGTCCTAACATGTCCTGAAGATGGAGAAACCCTGTTGTGATAACTGCTCAGAATATCATAGCACCAACTGTCTGAATACCCCTGCAGCACCTGCTGCCAGAATGGCTCTTGGGCAAGAATTTGTATTGTACTTTCCTAAAACAGCGCTTGTCATTCTGTATGGAATCTGTTCTCTTCCATGAGAACTTCAAATGTCACTTGTTTAAAATAAAACAAATAGGAGAAACAACCCAACCAACAAACAAAACTCACCAAAGCCCAAATGCATATTATGAGCACATCAGTTTTTAACCACATGCAAGGGAGGCAATGAATTAAGGATATTTTAGCTCTAACATGTAACAAATATACTTTTAAAAGGTGAAATGACCATTTTTTGGCCAAGTTGCCCTTCACTCCTTTCACACAGGCAGTGAACTGCTTCATGCCGTTACTGGGCAACAGAATGTTAGCTGAACCTGCTCCTGTGGCAGGGTGTCTCTGTATCTCCTGGCACAATGGCTGTAGTGACACGAATACCATCTCAGCAGTAACCCAAAAGTCATGGAATTTAAATAATTCTCAAAATTGCTGCATATGAATTACTTAGAAAGTTAAGGACAAATTATAATTTTTTTTATTTCAACTACTAACCAATAAATGTAAAAAAATACCAACAACAAAACAAAAATAAACCCCTTCATCCCCCACATTAAAGCAATAGTTTTTGTAACATTCAAAACAGTGGAAACTATTCATTGTATATTACTATTAGTGGAGAAAAGCAAATTTAATTTAAAATCAATTTTTCAAACTCCCTCAGTGGATGCCAGATAATTCAAGCTTAAACAAATATAAAAGACCTCATTTTAAACTGAAAATAATACAGACAGAGCTCAATTATTGAGATATTAAGGGCAACATTCAATTTGAGATACATTTAAGCATCTTTGCCTCCTGGAGATTTTTACATGACAAGGCTTTAGATAAACATGGTTTTGCAAACAGCAACTATCATATCTGATCACATAACCTCTGGACTAAAGCAGTATGTCAGCAAATATTTCTGATTATTTAAAATATTAAATAACTGTAATTTACTAGGCAGGTCTTCCTCAGAACAATCACAGAAATTTTCAAGAATTTATATCCACATACAAAAAGCATTTAGATGACCTGTTACAAGCCTCTGAATAATAATAATAATAATAGTAATTAAAAAAATCACTTCTCTCTGTGATAAAGCCCAGTTTAAATACATTCTGGGATATACCAGTGGTGGAGGAGCTGCCTTTCTATGACACTCGGCTTACAAGGAAAACTGTAGCAGCCAAGGACAGATAGGGTAGGAATCACTTTACCTAACTTTAGCTATATAGATATTAGATGCCTAATTTAAGCTAATCATCTGGCTTCCCTCTACAGCTAATGGAGATAAGCATTCCCAGAGGGAGATTCATCCTGCTTTTCTTTAGGCATCTCTCTTCTAGATGCTTGTAGATGGATAAAGTCAAGAAAGATCAGCCTCACTGACAGCCTGGCAATCTGTCATTAGCAATGCACAATTTCCAAATTCTTTGAAATGAAGCCAGAACTGATTTTTTTTTTCATCATTTAGCCTTTCATTCTCCCTGTGACCCAACTTTTTCTTCAGTTCCTCCCATGAACATCAACTTTCTCTGGCACTTTATTTTTCTTACCCTGGACTGTGTTTTTTGAAACCTGGGGAACTGCAACCAATGTCAATATGTTGCTGCTCTACCAGTTACAAATCAATTTACATGCATGTGCTCTAAATGCAGTAATGATCTTAACATATAGATAAGTTATCTGATTGATTGCGGTTGATTGCGATTGTGCTTTCTGGGTCTACTCTACCACTTTCAAATGTGTAAAAATCTGTGGCAACATTAAGGCAGTCAAGGTATATAGATGAATGCTAAAATATATTTACTATTCAAAGAAGATGGCTTAAATCAAACCAGGAAAATTAAGGAAGAAATATCATTAGGGCCCTCACTTGTACGTGTGTGAGCCCAAGTCACCACACATGCTTCGAGGCCTCTGTGCTTCAGAATATTGAACAAGTCCTAAAGGTGAAGCCTGGCCTCAATTCTTTTGCATTTAGGGTTCGTAGGTTCTCAGCAATACCAGCATTGCTGCATTGCGCCTTTGATGACCAAGCCCTTGGAAACAGTCGCCGAGATTTATAAGGAAGCAGGTGTCTAAACTTAAGACTGCTAAATTCTTAGCTGGGTGCCTAAAGCAGCAACAAGACTGACAAGCACCCTGCCCAGCTGCCCACAGACGCTCACCCCAGTAGTGAGGCACTTAGCATTTGTTATAACACAAAATGGATGTTTATTAATTGTGTATTTATTAATTGTGTTCTAATGGTTACTTGAAATGCCTTGTCCGAGTGCTTGCGTGCACTAATTTCAATATTGGGCATGCAGTCTACTCTGCGTCTTACTCCTACAGTATTTTTAGAAAATTAATTTTAATAGTTAAAAAAACATCTTGAGCTGCATACGTGAAAATAACTCCGTTTCTACTGAATGACAATCTAATACGAAATAAGAATAGTCACCTTTTTTTCTTACTCTGCCCAAATCCAGGCAATAAATTAGGCTTCTCAGCATGACTGTAAAGTGCTGTGAATTGTATAAACAATCATATATGGACACTGAAAAATAACCCTTATGCACATTGCATTATAGTTCCAAAAATATATTTACAGTCTATTACAAAGATTACAAATGGAAGTGTCTATGTATCGGGATTATGCTAGTTAAAAGCTTTTTACAGATTTTCTTCAACAAAGGTGGGGGGGAACAAAAAATTAGTATAACCAAACTTTTCTAATGAAACAAATAAATAAAATGACAAATATAACACTGTACAGTGATCTAAAAAAAGGGAGAAAAAAGGAGGGGGGAAAATGATGCATTTAAGTTTTTGATAACTATCTTTGGTCCTAAATGTGGGAAAACACGTTATGTAGCACTGAATATACATGTTTGTTTGTGATGCTCTGCAAGTAAAATAGAAAAATATAGTGCATTTTCAATGTATTCAGAGCTCACTACACATAAATGTGTGTACAAAACAAGACAGTATAAATAAAATTTACAAGTTTTACAAAGGAACATTTACAAGGTTTTTCTTTTGTTTTTATTTTTTTTGTGTGGATGCCCACATTATCAAACCAGACCAATTTATGACTGATCCCTGGGATCTTTCTCTATCAAAATCAATAGAAGCAGCCCAATTCTCTTTGGAAGTACAGCATTTCGTTGCTGGGGTAGTTCACAATTTTCAGATTTTTTTTTAAAGCATTTCTCTCTGGTTCATATACATTCTTGCAATATCTGTAAAGACACTGTTCATTATTGCTTATGGTAATTAAATATTTTAATCGAACAAAATTTATATATAAGTAAATGGTGTAAAAAGATATTCCATAGAGCAACTACCTTTGCATCTCTGTTCCTGATGAATGACTGCTGTGTCTATGTGACCACGCACACGCATGTTTGTTCAGAGCAGCAAAAGCTTGTAAAAAAATTGAAAATTTTGAACTGCCCCTTGTCTCATGCTCTACAGTTCTCATATAAAAGCTATTGTCCTTATTCTGACAGCTGGACTGCATACGGCTTAAACTCATAGAAAATATACACCAGCTATTTCTCTTAGATTTGCTAATGCAGAGTACTGAAAAAAAATGTGATGTGCTCAGATTAAATGGTTTAGGTAACACTGGAGAACTGCACCCGTGTTCTGAGACACCCCTACAATCACTTGTCCATTCAATGCTCTGTCTCAGCAGGTTTACAGCTGCAGATCTACATCTTAGAATATATCTCAGTTTAACTCTAGTCCATTAAAATCATCTTGCAAACAATTTGCTAAAAGTGCCTAGAACTACTTAGGGGTCATTATTGCTTTTCTTTTTCTTTACTTTTTTTTTCTCTTTTATTTTCTTTTAAAAGATAGCATATGTATAACCTTAAAAAATTCTTTAAAAAATATCAGAGCTCTTGGCAACTTGCATTTTCCTGACTCCCTGCCAATTAGCTAGCCATGTCAATACGGTGCTGATTTAACAAAAGGAAATGGCACAAAAGGATACCAAAGTTCGGATAGATATACATTGCTTGGTCATGCTTCTTAAATCTCTAGGAACTCAAATAATCCTTCAGAGGTACCCAGTGTAGTAATGTGTCATTGAATTAGCACTAAAAAGGTCCAAAGATATAAACATCATACTAAAAGAAAGTCTTTATGAAGAATAAACACAAATGATTAAAAAAAGATTCAGAAATCACAGATTTAAGGAAAATATTTTGTTGAATTCAACAATAATATCATGATTTTATCTGACAAATATATTCTTTTTTAAATTTTTATGTACATTTAAAAAGTCTATTAGATAAAAAGGAGGTTAGAGAGCTCAAGGTGTTTGTATGTTTATTCAGGTAGTACTTTGTTTATTGTCACTGCTGTTTTCCTTGCCACCACTGGTGGATCCTAATTCCCTTTTCATAAATTCTGGTGGCACTTAGGAGTTCAAGTCTGTAGGTGCTTCTTGTAGCTCTTCTATTCACTGCAGGAAGGACCCAGGAAATCAAGTGTCTTCTAGCAGCACTTCATATATACTGAAGGCCAGTGCTGTTCTCTCAGTCTGTCACCTCCCTCATAAGGGAGAAATGTCTATCACACTTGGATGCCAGTGCCGTGTAAATGTAGCATTTGTGCTCTCATAGTCTGAATGCTGCTCATGATTTTCTTTTGATGGCCAACCAACGTGATCCCTAAACTCATCACATCCCTGGGGAAGATAAATGCGTACATTGTTAATTTTTCAACTTAGACTGCTATTGTATGGTATTCAACTGTGAGTCAAAGCTACGCAGTGGTTTGGACTACAGGTTTCTGATATTGAAGCTATGCTGTAACCTCAGCTCAGTACTGGGAAGTTCAAATAGACACTGTTCAACCTCTCAGCGAGGAGTGCAATTACATGACAAGTGTCATGTAATTACACTGTGTGGGTCTCCACATCTGAGAAGGAGGTCAGTATGTTTTGCATTATGATAATCTTTTATTGTGGCTTTTAAGGACACCCAAAGACAAAGACACATCTCTTGTAAAATACTTCAGGTGGCTTTCAGGACAAAGTTATATATAAATACAAGATTTTGGGGATCGTAGCCTGTTTCCTAAAGAGATGCCTAGTGAAAGCCTTTGCATATTGACACATACCCATCATGCAAATGAATGGGGAGCAGCAGTTTCAACTCCACCCCTGCTAGTGCTAGAAGCTTGTGGACTCTGATGACAGTTCCCAAGCTATAGGCTGAGAGCCCTATTGACACCAGGCAGATAAGAATAGGGTTGAAATCTTGAGAATATTGGGTTAGAAACTTGTTTAGAAACCCACTGCTCTCTAAGAGGAATTACATGTGTTTGGCAACCACCAGGACAAGAAAGCTGTTTGCAGGGTGCCAAGAAGACCTGTTTTAAGATGACAGTACTGATACAGGCCATGCTTGCCTTCAGAAAATTGTTTTGCTTCTACAGACTTATCCTGATGCAAAGTCCTGTCTTGCAGGACACAGACAGCCCCCAGCCAATTAGAAGAAAATTCCACATCTTCCCAGAACACATTGGGAAAAAGGTACCAATTAGGTGGTGGAGGCAATGTGGTTATTTTCCTATACATACGTACTTTGAAAGGGGCCACATTCTCCTTCATATTCTAGTCCTTTTGTGTTATTTCAATTGGTCTGAAAAGCAGGGAAAAAAATGATGCCACGCAGAGGTAGCAGGGTGTTTGCCCTTTCATGAGATGCTCTAATACAACAACATCAGCTGCTAAAACGGCTGGTTTGACCCCAAGTACAATGTCTGTACTCAGGGTAAAGTTTTGAAATTGAACATTGCGTATTATTTTACCTAGAAATTCCCTAAATGCAAGTTAAACATGCCCAGTACTAACTTACTCAATAGTCATCCTGGCAACTGATTCAAGAGAGTTGTAGCCTGCTGCTGTGAAATTATCCTTATATCTTTCCATCTTAATAGCTTGTAACCATTCGCCTACGGAGCAGAAAGTGGTAAAATCGGGAGTGTTCTGGTCCAGAAGAGGGCTAATTGGTCTATGGAGAAGGAAAAAGGAAAGTAAGTTGTTTCCAAAGAGAGTAAAACATCAGGGAGTATTTAGCAAGGTGAGAGTCAAATGAGTTTTGGGTATTAAAAATGTTGAGAGTAGAAAGTAATAGGCCTTTATACACAGTTTAGATTATTCTGTGAATAGCTCTTGACTACTCTGTAGCTCACAATATGTACTTCCTAAGATTATTCACATAAAAGATGAAAGGTCAGAGTGAGCAAAATCAGCCTAATGGACTACTGTTACCAACAGAAAATCAACCTTAATACCTAGCATGACAGCTGCTGTCTATGTTGCTGAGTAAAATAAAGATGCTATTCTTTTATGCATCTTAGAAAATATAGTAGTAGCTATTCCCATTTTTCAATTGGATGGGACAAAACAAAGACAAGGGAAGAGCAGAGACACAAAGTTGCTTAAGGTCACACAGCAAATCAGTCAGTAGAAGAATCAGGAGCAGAACACAGGCCAGTTGATTCCCTAGTGCAGTGATCTAGCTAGCAGATCAAAAGATTACCATGATTAAATAATTCACCTGAAATTTATGAAGAAGCCATTAAAAACTACATCATGAAATACAATGAGATGCAATCACTGAAAGGAGTTAAAAGCCAGAAAATGAAAGATAAAAATCTAGAGTGTAGCATGTCAAGGTACATTGGCCAAGCATGAGTATTGTTAATTACTATTTCTACTGTAGCAGTTTCCTAGGGCAAGGGATGCATCATATAAAACTATAATAGACAATGATCCTTGCCCTCCAGACTTTATGATTTTAAGAAACAAGAAAAACATAGACTAGTGGCGAGAGTGCGGAAAGAGTGATGAGCAAGCCGTAGTTTACTGAGAAATGTGTTAGTTCTGCGATATTTACTTTATTTTGGTTGTTTGTTTTTTTTTTTCCCCCTAAGAAAGTCCTTTTTGGCTTTATTTAGCATGGTAAAAAAGAAGGGCAAATGAGGGAAGAGAAGAACAGGGAACAGAAAGAAGGGGGAACTGAAAGACAGATGAAATAAGTGTGAACTGGAACCAGCCACCAAGCAGAACATCCAGAGCCCAGCCATGTGCACCATCATAAGAACATACACTAAAGCTTTTCTTACCTGCTACAGGTTCCCAGTGGAGTTTTCAAGCTGTTTGGATTTCTAATCATTTTGTCCAGAATGCCAACTATCTGCTCAAACTTTGGCCTTTCACCGCGTTCCTTCTGCCAACAATCCAGCATCAGCTGGTGCAGTCCCGCTGGGCAATCCATGGGTGCTGGCAAACGATAGCCTTCTTCGATTGCTTTTATAACCTAGTAGCCAACATAGTTAATCATTTTTCATCAACAGTAATTTAAAGAATGTGTACTGCTACCCAGTTCAAATAGATAAGAAAAAATAAAATAAAAACCTAAAAAACAATAAACTGAAATTTGCCATCAGTGTTGCAAAAATATGAGTCTGTTGTTTGGACACTAGCCTTCAGGTTTTCAAATAATTTCCCCAGCTTCATCTTTGGGCTTATTAAGCATATTGTTCTATATGTGCAGAACATAGCTATATTACCTAGACAAGTGAGTTGCGGGGAACAACAATTAAATTCACCAAGGGAGCAACAGATAGATTGATAAATCGAGTTATTTCAGAAAGCATTATTACTTGCCCCAAGGTTTTTATGAAAGAGTGTGTGGTAGAAGCAACAGACTTTTAAATGGATAGATATCTGTGCATGCACATATAAAATACAAGAAGCCTGCAGGTATTATGAAAGGATCCAAGAAAAATGTGTAGCAGATAGAAATTGTTAGGGAAAAAAGTTGTATTCTATGTCTAGCTATGTTATAGTAATGATAAAGCAGCAGAACTGTGCCATGTGAGAGAGAAGGACCTGGGTAAATGCTATTTTAATATATCACAGAAAGTTAGATTTAATAAAAGATGCTGCTAGATGATGATATGATCAAAGGAGAGCATAAATGTCTGAACCAAGAATTACACCCACCCGTTGACTTCCTTAGCCAAGTCCATTTGGATTTAAGTAAAAAATAAAAATGGATAAAGTAAAATCACAGCAAACTGCTGTAAACCTTGAGGGCAGAATAAAAAAGCACATCAGGAAGCAAGGCAGATAAGAAAAGCTAGAGAAAAAGGGCTAAAACACTGTTCATGGGGGATTTCAAGTATACTGACATTGACTGACAGAGCAGCATTAGAATTGCTAAGGAAGGGTGCTTGTTCCTGAAGGGGAGTGCATAGGACTGTCTTGTCCCTCATTTAGTAGAAAAAGCAAGATCATAAGCTGTTCTGGATGTAATTCTGCAAAGCAGATCTGGTATAATAAACAAAGTTGGTGAATATCCAGGTTTTTAGTAAAAATAATAACCTCAAACAGAAAATATTCTGTAGGTTGTGTGAGAAAACGCAAAAGCAGTGGACTGCAAAGTAGAACTGCAGACAATACAGAATGACCTTCAAAAAGCTGGCTGAAATCCAGCCAGGTTTTGTATCAAAACCTTTTGCATGAAAGAAATTTTATGAAAAGAGAAGGCATAGCCCAGTGGTAGGGCACTGACTGCAGGTTTGTGTCACAGAATGTCCTTCTGACCTCAGGGAAGTTGCCTCATCTCCCTAGGCCTCAGCTTTCTCTCTGAACATTTAGAATGACAGTACTGTCCTACAGCTCAAAAATGACTGAGAAATATTCAATTCCTGCAGAAACACTCACACCTTGAAGAATGAGTGCAGTGACCTTTTAGAAACGTTGAAGTTGTCTGTCAGAGAGGGTGTGGAGAGAGGTTTTCTGCAGAAGAACAGGGAAATTGGAAGAACAGAACTACATAGGAAAGAAAACATTAGAAGTAAAATGTAAGATCCTTTAGAGCTATATTAAGAGGAAAGAGAAAAGAACAGCCCCTTATGCTTAAAAGTAGTAGTGAAATAAAAGTGAAAAATAAGCTACAGTGCATACAGGACAATTGCTGTGCTGTGAAAAGTAGTGCAGAAATTTTTGACCTTCTAAACAACAAAAGGTATTAAGCACTTTGAGCATGCCACATATGATTTACCAAAAATGAAGTAGTTGCTTAAGAAGTCAGAAGACAAAGATCACCAATGAGGAATGAAAAAGTAGGTGCCAGCAACAACAATGCAACCACCAAAATATCCAATACCCTTAGAACTGGCAAACTTTCTACATAAGAATCCAAGAATGTAAGGGAGAGTGAAAACATGAATAAAAGGATCAGAAAAGGAGTTTTGCCCATTCACTACAATCTGCAGAGAAACCCAAAGTGAAGTGGGAATCAAGATGAGATATTGTTTTTGGAAGGCTTTGGTGATACATCAGAATCAGCTTCTCTGATGTATATTTGCAGCAAGAAGGGTGAAAATGGAAATATAAAACAATGAGTCAGCTAGAGATGGATGGAATTGCTGTGAATATCCAAAGCATTAAAAAATATTCTAAAATATTGATAAATAAAGGACGACAAGTGTCCGCTCTGCTAAGAAAGGAGAAGGTGGGGTTCAAAAAACCCAGTACTCAAAGATAATGAAACAGATGCAGGATTTTTTTACTTTTTTTTTAATAAGCAAATCTACAAAGAGAAAACAGCTGGAGTTCTTACTAATAGAATTGATTTATATTATTTACACTTCCCACTTTGTTTTTGAAATTCTGCTTTTGCTGCAAAAAGAGTAAAAGGGAATACTGTTAAGACTGTGCTTTTATCATAGCCAGGCTATCTGAGGATGTAAAGCAGAATATAAGAGGACCGTGTCTGTTCACTTTAAATACTGGATGCCAAAAAGGAAGTATTGAATATGGGCAACTGGACAATGTAATGTTGTAACTCTGATTATGGTCATATAATAGTAATACAAATTAATGATTATAACAATGGTAAGCAATCCAGAAGTGTAGCCTTGCCCTTTACTGAAGAACTAATCTGCACTCAGGTCAGCAACAAAATGAGAGCAAAGAACATCAGCAGTCTAATAGGGGCATGGGGGTTTGAGGGCTACTCTTACTAGCAAGGATTAAGCTGAGGCGAGCCCACTGCTCAGGGAAGTTGGGGCAACTCTGTCTATCATCTGTGCTCAGCCTGCTGTGCCTCTGCAGGGAGTTTGTAGGACAAGTGTTCTTTTGGGGCACCCTAGCTCCAGGTCATTGCTAAAAGTAGGGTTTTGCTTGAAAAGAGTTCACAATGCAAATATGTATCTTGCATCAGTCTAAAGCAATGACTTAAAGGAAGAAGGGCAGAATTAAAGAAATGCCATCTAAAGATCCAAAGTCAGGGAGGCCTGTTATTTAGGAGATCTGGTCTGGTCAATGACTACACCCACATCCACTTTTAGGCAAAATGATACACTTAAAATATATAAAATGAGTGCAAAATTAGAAGGACACATTTAGAATTTTTCATTCCCGTTAAATACTCCAAGTGGTGGTGACTCTGAAGGAGAATAAATAACAAAGCATTAGGGGATTCTAAATTTTTGCATCACGGATTATCTATGGGCTTGGTAGGATGTGTATATGATGTGGGAGGACATGCTTGAAGATCACAGCATACAAGAATATTTGGAATTATTTTACCAAGCAATTGATGCATCTTTTAACTATGTGCTATTGAAGGTTATCATGAAAGATGCTAAAAAGGGATAAAACTGTAAGAAGTGGCAATTAGCTATTTTTTGAAAGAGGCTCAGTCATGTGCTTTACATGCAGTTTTCAACAGAAGGAATACTGTTCAAAATCTAACAAGAAGCAAAAATATATCAAAATTTCTCCTCTATTTAAAAGTTTTTCCTTATTGTTCCCTGAAAGATAGGTAAAGTTTGCCTTTGAGGCATCTTATATTCCTGTCAGACTTCTTTTATGTTTGAATCTAGTACAGAAGGAAGGTGTCAAAAGAAATGAAACTCTACTGGGTGTCTGGGGAATGTAAATATTTCTCTTTCTCTGCCCCAAGGACTTGTTTGCCCATATTTTGACAGTCCATGAAATCTTTGACACTGAGACCTGTCAAATATTAACAACTTTGCACTGTGCCAAACTGACTCATCATCTACACTTTTATCTTTTTTTTTCAACTTTGATGTTGATCATTTAATCAAAAATTAATATAACAATTAAAAAGCCCACTCAAGCCCCACCTGAAAAACTTTAAATGAGACTCTTTCTGACATCTCTCACATCTGTATGGCTTTTTCCTGTGTAATTTCTATATTAATAGATACTCCTGTCAGAAATAAAGATTAACACCCATCTGTTCTATTACTGCTGACCTGTTGCTCTGGATCATATTTTATGCAAACAAGGGTACTGTTAAATCATCATAATTAAGTTGAAAAACCAAGGTAGGTCATTAACTGCCAGTCAGACTTTTAACAACTTTTTTCAAATGATTAATCATTGCTCTAAGGTCAGAAACCTCAGAATTATTTTTATTAAAAAAAAATTAATTCTTTCCATGCTCAAGCACAGTAAAGTCAAGAGCACATATTACTATTTTTGATGTTTCGGTTTTAATTGATACTTAGGACAAAAAACCTACAATATCCATGTGGCAGAAGAAAGACTTTGATTTTGGTAAAAAGTGAAAGCTCTGTAACTTTTTCATTTTGTGACAACCATACTGTACTTTGATAAATCTTATTTCTAAACCAGCATTTTATGTATTTATAGTGAAATAGATATGTATGTGTTTACAATGCGTAATTTTTGTTTTACTAACACACACGCACACTCGCAACCAGACAAACCTACATCTTGATTTGACATGTCCCAGTAAGGCCGTTCTCCATAAGACATTACTTCCCACATAACTATTCCATAACTCCACACATCACTGGCTGATGTAAATTTGCGGTACTGAATGGCCTCTGGAGCTGTCCATCTCACTGGAATTTTTCCGCCCTATGAAAAAAAAAAAGGAAGAAAAAGTTCTCTTTTTCCCCCACAGAATTTTCGTATCATCTTCCATAGAATGCATTTATAATTATTTCCATCAACATCAAAAGCAGCACTTACATGATCTGCTATGTTTGACTGATTGCAGAATTTTCCAAGGTGTCTACATAAGTTTAGCATCTTAAAACACTTGGAACATAGACACTTAGATACTTGTAAAAGCTAAGTTGGATGTGCTTATCTCTGGAAGTGCTTATCCCTCCACTGATTTTAAAGGGCTGCTTAGATGTCTGATTTGCACTAGCCATTTAACTCCTGGCTGGCTGAAGCTAGGTGAGGGGAATCCCAACCTGTACATATAAATCCAACTGACTTGTCGTATGGCTCCTCTGAAATCTTGGTCTGACATTTTTAAAGCAGGATTCCACTTAGAGCCCAATGGAAGGAGTGACAGCTGTGAACACCGGTGTGGTTTCCTGGATCCCTGTGCCTGTTGGAGCAGATTCCAGCAGCCCCTCCTTCCCTCAGCATGAGAAAATAGGTACAGGGAGGCCCCATGGGTGGGAAAGTGGAGCTGGCTCAACAAAAGAATAAAGAGCATACTGTGCCTGATGAATGCGTATTTAAGAAAAGCGTCCCACCCAAAAGCAAGGGAAAATACAGGAGTTGAGCTTTGTCACAGACTAGCCTCAAGCTAGTCAACCATTTGGTGAGATAAAATCTAGTCTGAAAAATAGTAATAGCCTACAAATATTTTAATTGACTCATAGTAAATTAGATGTTTAAAATTTTTGTGGGTAAAGCTTCCTTATTTGTTCAATCAAAAAAATCATGAGGATTGGAATAATGAAGATACGGTACAAAAGTTTTAGAACTTTATCAAATAAAAATGCATGTTCTTACAAAAATATTATTTCCTAATTAGAGACAGATTTCTGCAGAGATTGTTCCTTTTGATTGGTTAACATCTCCCAAGGAATTAAAGTATTTCTCTTATCCTTTATCTATACCCTCCAGAAGTACACTTCTTCTTAATAACCACATCTCAAAATTATGAAAACCCATTGATTCATCTTACGGTTGTAGTGTAGACAGCCTCTGGATCATCTTCTATAACTCTGGAAAGGCCAAAGTCTGATACTTTACAAACAAGGTTGCTGTTGACAAGAATATTGCGTGCTGCAAGATCCCTGTGTACATATCCCATATCGGCCAAATATCTCATTCCAGCAGCAATTCCTCTCAACATTCCCACTAGCTGAATGACTGTAAATTGCCCATCATGTTTCTGGAGGGAAGAAAGGAGCAGCAATTCTTGTTAGTATGGCTGAGGAGAGAAATAAGAATTAGTTTTATGACTTTAGCTTTCTATTTATTTACTCCTTCTGTGGCGAAGAAACTCACTTCAAACACACTTTCTTCAGAGATAAAGCAATACATCCAGTTAAGAAATCTGTGAGTAATTAATGTTCTGATAGTAACAAAACTTGCTAACCACTATACATTTCACGCTAACTCGTGGCAAGTCTCTTCTAAGAGGGATTTTCTAATGAAGATTTCCTAATGTTCCTAGAGCTTGCTGCTATGCTCTCAGAATAATTATTTGTATCAATAAAATAAGAATGATCTCCTTATTGTAACCCCAGCTACCAATAATTTTCATTCACAGCTTGGAGGTTTTTTTTAAAAAATATATTTTCTGTTCTCTATACAGTATTTACACATCATCTCACACTGTCTTGCTTACCTGGTAAGGAGTCAGAACTGGAGAGTTCAGAACACACTTAAAAACCACTCAATCGTTCTGAATTTGCATTTATTTTTTCTTTGTTCATCTCTTAAACAGAATCATAGTTCATTTAGGGATTCTTTTATGCTGATTTCTACCATGCTGACACAATAAAATTCTGCTCCCAAAAGGCAGAAGACTGAGCTTCAGGTATCAGTGGTTTTAATTTCAACTGGTGGCTATAATAAAACCCACCATGTATATGCCATGCTAAATCACATAAATTCCTAGAATGTCCCCACATGATCCTGTCCGATCCTCTCATTTTTGATCTGGTTTTGCTGAAATAACAGAGAGCTGCTAGTATTTTTCAAAACTCCATTTCAACCTGAAAACCATTTAAATCATATGACTATCATGCATGTATACGTCTATATATATATATAAATATATGCCCAAGTATAAGAAACATTTTTAAAAAGTGCCAATATATAATATATGTCACTTTTATATAAGTTTTTGTTTTGGTACTCACCCTAAGAAATGCATCTAAGGCCCCATTCTCCATGTATTCTATTACAATCATGACTGGTTTCCCTGAAAGAAAAGAAGACAGATATTTGAGAACTGTAAAACAAATGGAGGGCTTTTTTTTGATAAAGCACACGTTATTCCTTTGAAGGACTGAATTATTCAGACATTGAACATTTCTGAGCCCTCCAGCACTGTTAGAGAGCTCTAATTTCTTAAATATCTGCATGGAAAGTGGTCATGATTCACAAAATCGAACCATACAAATCAAAACGTCAGTGTGTTCTCCTAACTCCTGCTGTGTGAACAGGACTCTGGAATAATGGCACTTCAGATAATATGAAAGGACATGAGAAACCTTATCTCTCTGCATGGTCTTTGAGGCTAAATGAAACTAGAAAAATAATATGTTTCAAAGTACTTCATCTTTTAATCATGCGTGCATCTAAATTTTTTTCCTCAGGTTGTAGCATAAAGTAAGTATTGTTTTAGTTAGTTACGCATCAGGAGAAAATCCATTAGGAGTGTGCAGTCTGTTTATAATTTGAATCTTTGACCACGAATAAGGCAGAGTAATTTCTGCCATCGTTTTGTTATTTGACTGACAGACAGAGCTGCTGCTTACCTCTGGTAACGACTCCTTCTAAGTGAACCACGTTGGGATGGTCAAACTGCCCCATGATGCTTGCTTCACACAGGAAATCTCTCCTCTGCTTTTCAGTGTAGCCAACTTTCAGAGTTTTTATGGCTACTGCAACGTCTCTCTTGCCAGGAAGCTTTAGACGCCCACTACACACTTCACCAAACTCTCCTAAAATGAAGTAGATCAATGCTGAATTACTCTGAATACCAGTACTTTTTTTAGGCCTTGATTCAAATAGCCACCTAAGCGTGTGTTTAAATTTAACATGTTCATATTTGAAATGTATTACTTCAGCATGTGCCTTAAATGAATTGCTGACCCTTATGGAATAAACACTTCAGTTAAGCCAAATGACAGGACTGTTATTTGAATATTTTAAAAGACTTGTTAGTAATTCCTTGCATTTTTTTTAAAAATAGAAAATAAAAAATGAAGTGGCTCTCATAAGAAGACACTATTATTGAAATAGTTATACTATTCCTAAGTAAAAATGTCATTCTGCTCTACATGGTTTCCTTGCTATCTTTAGTTCCAATGGGCTTTTTTCTTTCAAA
>NW_024582091.1:18425484-18482464 GCF_017639235.1 Corvus kubaryi
TTTTTTTTTTCTTTTCTCCTTCTTTCTCATGAATAACATGGCAGCTGTCTACAGTAATTCATCTATCATTGTGTTGCTCAGTTACTTAGAGTTATGGTTTCTAATCCAATGCATAACCTTTTTTAATTCTGGCTACCCTGAATAATCTTTTGCCACACTGTTATCTACAGCTTATCTGATAGGTAACAAATATATTTGCTACTCATAGTACATATCTTGGAGCATCCTATATTTCCCTTGTGTTTATGATTAAAATAACCATTTATTTTCCAATACCTAATTTCTAATCTCATACCCAGGCTGTAATTTTATACAGGTGTCTACCTTGCACTCTGTAATTATTTTGGTCTTAACAGTCTTCTTTGGGTAGACTCAAAAGACTATCTTGTATCAATTTTTTTGGAACTTTATTTTTTCCCTTCTAATAGTAAAAATCCAAAATCTGAAACATTAAAGTCATCTGTGATACATGAATTAACAACACCTTCTATTGTGATACATGAATTAACATGTTCTATTCCCTTTCAATTTTTAATTTTATTCTTTATCCCATTTTCAAATATAACCAAATATTGAAATAATGTTACAGGAAAGGAAATGAATTAATATATCTGGCAGATTGAACCTTAAAACCAACGAATTCAGATTTATGCTGTCTGTGAGGTAATATGATTTTGAATTTCTTTCACTTATTTCATTTGTACACTCCCAGAAAAATTTCTATAACTGCTGTATTACTGTCGTAAGCCCCACAGAAGTAATCAACTTACCTAAGTGAACTTCCAGTATTAAGATAAAAAAGAAAAAAGAAAAGGTAATCTGCCAGACCCAGAGCATCTGCCAAGAATATTTTAGAAGAAATCATACCTCCTGAATTCCAGGAGAAAAGATCTACACTTCTTTTTCCTTCTTCATTGTTAACATATATCTTCCTAATCATCCCATATGGGTAGTGGGAGTTTGTTTTTCCCCCAAATGGTCACAGGCTTGTCAATGTATGTTGCTACACAACAAACAAACAAACAAACAAAAATACCAAAACAAAAACACCCAAAAATTTGCCATTGTGTGTCTCTTACAGTCCAAGGACATGGCAGGCTGGGAGATCATTAAGTCACCTTTGTGTCCTTCTCATTTGGTAAGCTGAAAATGTCCTCATCTTATTCCAAAATGCTCTGGGGTCCTGTAAAATTATAGCATACTCCTAAAGCTGCCCGGTGCACTGCAGGACCAGTTTCAGCCTTTGCTGTCGGGAGCCCTGTCCCAACCCACTCTTCCTTCCCCCAGCCTGGCCTTAGCTTTGCCCCTCACTATGATTTGCAAGTCAGTGCTCTGAAGGTTTTCTTGTGGCATGCCTATGCAAAAGCTTTCCTCCCTTAGAGAAAAACAGGGAGGCTTTACTGCTATTCCAGCCTCTTTGTCCTGCCATATAATGTGCCTTGCATATAACCAGCTGTAGCATAATTAAGCTAGATTTTAGGTGCTTAATCAGGCTCAGCAAAATACGCTAGTTTGTCACATTCCTTCCTGCTGAAATCAGAACATAGCTTTAAGTCTGCACTGCCTCTACTGTACCTGTTAGTAACTGCTGGCAGCTGGCAAGAGCTTCATCTGAATTTGGATTCACTAGGAGATTATTTAAGATACTTTTCTTTCAAAACAAGTACTGTACCGTATCTGTTCATACTGAGACTTTTCAGTACATTTATTTGTCAAATATGCATATGTATGTGTCTACATACATAATTTCCTCATAAATTCAGTAGTCTTAGATAAATGGAACGTAGAGATAATACAGCTTCATGCACAAAACACTGTTTACAGAGGGCCAGTCTCTTATCTCCTGTGAATTGACATAATTGCAACAACATTATGCTAGTTGGGGCTTTTTGGCAAGAATTCATGACAGTTACATAATTCATTACAGCCTATTCTAACCTACTGAAATCTATGCATATTTTTAGGCGTAGCTTGTACATTCCTACTGATTTCTGCTTGTGAATTCCCTTTAGATGTGCCCTCAGGTTCCCCCTGGATATGCTTCTGTCACTGTGTCACTTTGAGAGTCACTGTTGCAATTCTTCCACCTATACAATTCTCTCAGAAGTCAGTGCAGTGTTTAGATGCACGTAGGTAATAGGGCTGGATGTTGGTCAAAGCACAGTAGGTCCTGACAGTCCCCCACACATGCTTCCAATTACTGAGTGTTGTGAGCCTGAGCCTTACCTGATGTGAGCCCCTGGAGTCAGTGTTTTTATGCACCTGCTAAGATTTCTAAGACATCTAACTTGTGATGAGTTACAGCATTTAAAGCTTTCAAAAGCTGTTTATCTGGATATTTAAAAAAATTAAAATCTATGGTATTAAGTATCTGGATAATATTAGATTTTGAAAGGAACAAAAATTCTACATTCTTCTGTGAGAATGGAGAGCTCTCTCTCCACCTCTTCTCCCATTGGCTTTCCACCTGATTTTTCTAGGAGTCTGGGAGTTGTTCCAGAGGAAGTTTGACTTGCAATAACCTACAGTGAGATAGGAGATGTTTGAACTGTCTCCTTCTGCACATCCTCACTGAGCTGTAGTACTGCCTGTCCTCGGGAAGCACCCTCTCTTACCTGAGAGGACAGCAGATCTACGTGACTCTGCTCGCTCACTGTTTTGGCTCTGTTTCAAGACTGTGCTGGAGGAACTAGAGGAGTGAGGGAAGATTAAGTGTACAGCTTGCCTCCTCCTCCTCCCTGCCCAACTGAGGAGAGGGGCAGCTCAGGGAAGCAGAGTAGCAGGAGTAAAGACACAAGAAGGGGAGGCTGCTGTGCTGTGCAGTGCTGTGCAGAGGGGTGTATTGGATTATCACCGTGGGTCTGTCATGGTCACTAACAGTTTTGTTGCTGTTTGGTGCAATTACTGATGATGCCATCGGGTATGCTGTATTATGTATGCCTTAACTTTTTTTCTCACCTTCAGTTTTGCTGTTCATAGGGAATTACCCAATTCTTAGAAAAGTGTAGCTTTGATTTCAAAAGGTGTCTGTCTGTATCCAAATGATGAAAAGGCGGAAGAGTTCATAAGGAGGCTAAAATAACAATATTATTTTAAAGCTACATTTGCTTATGTTTTTTGCTGTTACATCTCTCTACCATGCAGATATGTGTGATAACCCCACTTCACTGACAGTTAGGTCACATTAATCAGGCTACTTCTCTAACTGCTTCTTTTTACCTGCAACTGCATGTTGTTGTCCACAGGAATTCCACATAGTTGTGACCAGTGAGGAGACAGCTTTGCTCAGCTACGCTTTGTTTTGCTATATGGAAAGAATTTAGTTTGTTCACATCAAAGTGGAGCTAACTTCAGTAACAGGTAAAATTGGTGTGTAGCAGTTTGAGCTGAATCAATGTGAACTGGTATAAAACTCTGGAACCTGACTTTCAATGGACTGCTTAACACAGCTCAGAAAAGAAAGTCCCAGCATAGTATAGCTCACAGAATTGCTACAAAGGAAATAAATGAATGAAAACTGCATGATTAAATGCTTTCATCTGGAAATTTTGGTGCAATATTCAGAAACTCTACAAATTCTTCTAATTCATCATACTCTTTGTTTATTACTAATAAATTAATGTGCTGATGGAAGGAATTCATTACCCTTTCTACACACTTCACTAGTTGCAGGTCATTTATTAATCTGTGTTATCTGGTAAGACTAAAACCAGCTGTAATTACATTGTTAAACATTGATTAATAAGCAGCCCACATCACTAATATACTCAAGAAGCAAGATAAAAAATCTTTTTAAAGATTTAGAGTAAAATTTGAACATTCCTTTGGGAATAAGGAAATCTGGATCTTCATAAATATTCATTTTTGTAAAATTCCATTTGCTTGCACAGCTGTATTTTTGAACACCTTTTGGAAACAGATTAACAAGCAAATTCAATTACACGAGAGTAAACGAACTGCATTCACAAAGTAGTATTAATGCACTAAGTGAAACATTTAGAATGAAACATTTTTTTAAATAGTCTTCAGCCAACCATATTTTTTTTTGCATTCTTAATTTAATCATATAATTAGGCATACATTTGTTTCAAACCCATTTGTATTTCACAGATTTTAAAACAATATAGCAATTAGAAATACATTATTAAAAACACTGCAGATTCTTAGACCTTGCTTTTGTAGGTTTTCCGTAAAAATCAGTTTGATTGAAGTGACACAGATGAAATTATTACTTGTCAGAAGCTTGTATTATCATTAAGGGTAAATAAGCAGAATGTCTCTGGCACTTGACAAAATTGGGGAACTGATTTTTATGATATAGCTTTATGGGGAATAAATCCGATGGAAAGAAGATGCTTTTAGAAAAGATGTTTTAAGACTATCCTCAATTAATCATAAATGACAAATCTCATTATAGCAGCACTATTGTTAAGGGTCTGTCAGTATTTCCATTACAAACCTGTATTACAAAGATTTATAAATGGGCTATAGAAATTAACTCTGGGATGAAATTTGCTGTTCACACTGTTCATTATAGGATTATACTTTCCTCACAAAACTTTAAGAAAATCTGTTTTACCTTTTTCAGTTGGTCAGCTTCAAAAGAAACAGAAATGAGAAGTTCTGTTGATTACTTGTTTGTTTGTATAATTTTCAAAAAGGACACCATTTAGTAGATCAGGAGAACTATGATGCTATAGCATAAGAGATCTAACTTACCTTTTTTTCCTTTCTGTCCCTGAAAGGATACCCATTTTAGTGTGAGTTCAGCTTGCAATAGGATTTTAATAGAACTGCTGAAATTCTTTACTCAGTCTCCTAAACCTTTTAGGTTATGTCTTTCAGTTTCATTACTAATCAAGGATTTGAGACCTGATCCAAAGGTGCTCACTAATCAAGGTTTTCCACCTCATCCAAATTTGTGCTAGCCCAGAACATGTTCGACCACTGGGATCTCATAGGACTTTGAAACAGAGCCTACTATTTCTGCAGAACTGATTCTGTAGAGTGCAAAAATAAGTATTGCTAGAAAGCCCAACCAGTGTAAACATCAGTGGTGCTGTAGTTCTTCAGTTTTATGGCTCAGGAAGATAGATGTCCTGCGAGGCTTTTGAACCCTCTGAGAGAGATGGGGAGAATTCCTTAAGGGCATTTTGAAGAGGACCAGAACCATGCTTTGAGGTATATAAGTACATTCTCTGTATTCAAGGATGTTAGAGGTGATGCAGTCGTTCTTTGGTACTGTTCTGTACTTGGGAGACAGGACTACCCACATACATATGTCCAGAAAGGTGGTAGGTGCCTTATTCCTAGAAACATTCAAGTCCATGTTGGATAAGGCTCTGAGCAACCTGGTCTAGTTCGAGATGTTTCCGCTTGTAACAAGGGGCTGGACCAGGTGAGTTGTAAAAGTCCCTTTCAACCCAAACCCTTGTATGATTGTATGATACAGAGATGATGATAAGGAGATCCCATCTTATGGCATCTGGCAGTGGTTTTTTACCTACTTTGGCCAAATCTGTCTTGGTAAGCCACATCTGTGCACGTTGTCTCACATTGGTGGCCTGGTAGGGGAGTTTCTGTATCCCAATCCTCAGCTGTCTGAACTACCAAATCAGGTAGCCACTTGCAGGCTCCCCATGGGTATTTCATCTGCCCATGCCCAGGAATCATTTAGGAAACTGATGCCTTGAGTTGGCCACCTAAAAACAGAGATTAGACAAGAATAAGAGAATAAAAGGAGGTATTTATTTGAAGGGCCTTCATAGGTACACCCTGGGCAGTCAAAAGGCTACACCCAAGATTGACCCTGGGTCACAGGTTCTTCACACTTTCATAAGCTTTGTTCATTTGCATATCAAGGTTAATTCTCCAATTATAACCTCAGTTCATGATGTAATTACCCCAAGTTTGCCCCCTCTTTAGAGGTTTTTAGTTTACAAATTTTGGCACCTGGTGTCCTTGAGGTGGAAACCTAGAGAGGCTTGTTATGTCCAACCAGCATGAGAGAACAGCAGCTAACAGGCCACAAGAAACTTCAGAGTTGAACATTAGGCAGTACAGGATTTGAAAAATATAAAACTTAAAACCTAAGGCATCATTTGTACTAGCTGATCTGGCCACGTTCTGCTCTAACAGCACAAATAGTTGATGTTTGGAGACATTGCACACTGTTCTTTTATTTACTGGTGCAGATAGAGATTTTGAGGTTATTCAAACTGACAAGACAACTAGAGGCTGGTTTGGACAGAACTGAAATATGTAATCAAGGTGAAGTTTGCCAGTTCGAAATGGGGGAATCCAGCTTGAGAGGGTCAGACCTTCAATCTGACAAACATCATGTTACCTCTAGAGCAGGTAGCCTTGAATCTATACACCCACGAGTGCATAGATGTACGCTGATACCTCCACATCATATATCTAAAAAATTCCTGGTTTATAAGGAGGCATAGGCTGTGTTCCTGAAGAGATACGGTGTTTGGCTGGCTCTCTTGGATGTGATCTTTCGTTAAGAGAAAAAATAAGATACTCTTTTATCCACTATTGATGAGAAGTTGCGTTTGTTTCTTAACAGTAGCCTTGGAATAAGCACATGCTGCAGACCACAGGCTGCTACCTGGCAAATCAACCAGCAAATGAACCTACCAATTACCACAAGTGAACCTTGCAGTGACTGAACAAGAGGCTGGCATGCGTGATCTCTGTACAACCAGACAGCAAGTGTTTCCATTAACCACATCCCTCAGTTCATCTTGGATGGCAGACTTGGCTGGCCGAGGAGAGACAGTACCCTAGAGCCAAAACTCAAGCGGAATTAGCAAGAAACTAGATTTGAATAAGTAGATTTAAAAAAAAAAAAAGAAAGAAGTGGAACAAGAAAACAAAGTTCACGGAAGGAAGGTATTCAATATACATTGGCAAGATTATTGATGACATGGTTATTGTGCTGAAAATGACAAACCTGTTGTGTTTAGAAGACAGAATTTATGAAGAACAAAAGGCATGATGTCGTGTTTTACTTTATTTAGAAAACAGCATTTATGATAGTTAAAATCTAGGCTGATAGCTTGATTAATTTAGACAGTTGATGCTTAAGGTATTGTGGATAAATAACCTTTCTATTTTATTCAAGAATAAGTTACTTAATACTTCAGGTGGAAAGTAATTATGTTGTGTCACTTCTTACCCATCTGCTGTTTGTCTTTATACAACATTGGCCACGCTGAGGACAGCAGAAGCTTTCTAAAATATGATGTTATTGTCTAAGAATATAAAAACAAATTTGAAAAGGGGGGAAACCAAAGCAAGCGGTAATAAAGGGAAGTGGGTCGAGTGAACAGACAAATACGTATTTAATGGAATTTTCTTAAAAAAATATTCTCTTTTCTAGGTATTTAACCAGTGGTATTTTATTAAAAAATAAAACTTACTGAACATCTGTAAAGGTTAAAATGGGAATACAGGCCCGTCAGCAATATGCAGTGGGTCTCTTCTGCATTTTGGGGTGGTATAACCAGAAATAATGTGGCCAAACAGTAAATTTTCATAGATGTTCATAGTAAGTGTATTCTAACTTGTGATTGCTGATAATTTTTGAGACTGAAAGATGTGATATGTGAAAAATGTAAAGGTCATTTGTGCAGATAATTACTGTTTAAAAAGTTACATATCTTTTAACACATATAAGTATTTCTAAAAAGAGGATTATTTCCCTTTATTCCATTATATCGGTGTCTGTCATGGACTAGAATCTATATTGTAGGACTTAAAAAACCGACCACTTTCTGACAATAGAAATAACTTCATAACATGGGTGAGGATCACGCATATCACTTTTGGCCTAAAAATTATTTATCCATCCAAACTTTAACAAAAGCAGTCAGTGATTCATTACTCAAAACATATCTAAATGTTTGTGGACTATTGTTAACCAATAGTTTAATCAACAAAAGTGAAGAGGAGTTACTGAGCAATGTTCATTCTAAGCATTGAATTCGCTTAGTGACTCACATGCAAATGTTATCAAAAATGTCCTTTAACTCACTCTTTCACTGCAGAGTTCATTTGAATATTTCTTTTTTGATTAGCCTAGCTTGACTGAAGGTGTATATTACATAGTGGTAACATGTGAGTGGTCAGGGCTGGCCCAGTGCTTGGTGTATGCAATAGCAAGACCTTGGGGTCAGAAATATAAGCACAATCAAAATATTCATGGAGAAATTCATTCTTTCTTATAGACATACAGAAGAAAATTACAAAACCCTGGAGACTGAGCAGACAACCACATCTAACTGTGTTGTCCTCAGCCTGCTTGTATGAGTAGCTGCTGAGTCGTGTTTGCTTGAATCTTTACCTGTATTACTTCTCAGGCTCACTGCCTAAAACTGAAAGCATCCATGTACGCATGCTAAGGGATTTCTTGCTATGAATATGACTGAAGTTAGGGGCAGAACTGGAATGGAAACAGCCCCATAGGATACCTTGGGATGATCGGAAGTATGATATCAACTTACGAGAATGTGTGATGTCAGCTGATTTTGATGCATAACCAGCAGCGTGCCTTGCCGCTCTTCTCCCATATGCACACTTGTGCCTTCTGTGGATACAGCGCTGTACCATGCAGGCTGAAGGCAGTTTAGTGAAGAGAGAAGCTCTGATGTGCTTTTAAGGAAAATACAGAAGATTCTCCAATTGGGCCTTCTGTTGCACATTTTGAACAAGCATGTTTAAATCGCCACAGCTTTTAGGTGAGTTTCACCAGCCAAGTGATGTAACTGTAAATGTTATGGTATCAATTCTGCCGGTTTAGTTGTCTCACACGGTCTGTTTATTTCTACTAAAATTATAGCCTATCCTCTGTAACAGATTATGGGACCTAAGCACAAACATGGCTTTTTGCATCTTATGGTGCTATATTTGTAGGGAACCTTGTAGTCTGCAGGATTTTCTGTGTCCTAAGGCACCTGACTGATAGTCATAAAAATGAAGCTGTAGATTGTGCTGAAAAGTCTGCATTTTGTTTTCCTGCAGGAAAGCTCAAAAGAAAAATGAAAATATTTTTCTGTTTGAAGGTTTTTGGTGATGGTGGAATTTTATTTTCTTTCAAAGAAAATGAGAAAAATTACATCAGATTTTTTTTTCAGAGAAATACCTTAGGTAGAAACTGTTTATCTGCTTATTCATTCATTTTAATAAAGAAGGTTTGTTTCAAAAAAATCCCCCTAACCAACTGTAATTATATATTGAGCATTATGATGAGGAAGATACTGCAAAATGTATGGCTAAATAGCTATAAAGGTGATTTTAAAAGTGAGACAACATCACAAAATATAAATGTAGCTTTTAGATTGACAGAAAACAAGGAAAAGCTATATCCACACGCATAAATAAAAGAGGCCATGGACTGTTCTTTACTCCTGTTTCCATCTCCTCCCTCCTAAAAAAGGTACTGCTCCTGCAACCAATCCTGCTGCCTTATCTTCCACCTGAGCTGGCCACTCCAGGCAGTTCCATCTCTGAGCCTCTGATCGCAATTACAAGTGTGGGTGGGATAGACTATAAATGGTCACAAGTCTATTTAGAGTCACACCCTGTTTCTGCTTAGTTTCTTAATGAAAATGTAACAAAGAGAGTAGTTTTCTGTGAAAATTTTGCTTGCAGCTTAGTTCACCTGCTGAACTTGATCTTCAGTGACTACAGAGCTTTTCTCATGTGGAAGAACCTCTCTACAGATAGCAGAGCACAGGAAAAAGCTTTTGGCCTGAAATAGGAGTGGCCTGTTTTAGATGATCATTTTTAATGGAGTGTGAATCACCACCACGCCATCAAGAACAAAGCAAAAACACAAAAATTCTGTCAATAGAATGCTATTTCCATGGACTACTTAGTATGATTACAAATTGAATTTGCTGTAGTAAGTTACAAATGTAATTTATTACAAGTTAACATCAGGACTGAGACAAGTCCTAAAAATGTATAATATACAAAATTTTGTTTCTCCTGATGAATGCGAAGTTTCTGAGCTCAACTTGCCTCCGTAGTATGTGACAGTGCCAGGAGATACTTTGATCCAGAATGCTAGATATACATGCTATATGCCATAAACACATTTTAGTTTTAATAACAATCCAAGAGGTTCAGCATATTGTTTAATAAAAGATCAATGCAGTAATATGATTAACCACTCCATGTTGCATTCTTTCCATTTGTGAGAAAAGATAGTTCAGGATGTGCAATGCAGTGAATAGCAAAATGACTAATTGACAGGCAAGATGAAGATTTTCCTAAGGGTTTTTTCTTCCTCCCTGCCCTCAAGGCTTTCTTTGTTGTTAGAATGCTGTTAACTCTTTTGTTTAGGGTCTCTTTCCTTTAAACAGGCTTGTGGAAGAGCTTTTCATATTTTTTAGCAGTAGATTTACTTGCTGAGTAAATACAGCTGATGAAAGAAAAGCTGGTGATCCATAAAAGACCAGGATGCAGGGATCCTCATTAATCTTCCAATAGTTTTTGCTGTCATTCCTCTTTAAAGTTCCTTGCCTTGTAAAGTGTTTGTGGAAAACGTAGGAGCACTTTTGCCTTCCATGAAGCAGTGATTTCCAGCCAGATCCCGACAAAAGCTCTAACTCCCTTTCAACTAGTTTTAACTTCAACTGTGTCATTGGGAAGGGTTCTCAGCTATGAAAGGGATTGTTTAAATGAGTTTTACAAAAGGAAGACAAAGAAAAAGCCAAATTTCTTGTTATCTGATGATGGTAATGTGACTACATCCTTAGAGGCATAAGTAGGATATGATGATAAAATAAATTTTAAAAGAATAGAATATATTCAAATTTAAATAAGCGACTGTCCTTTGGAAATCTTGACTTCTCTTGCAGAGACAATGAAGCATATGGCATGAAATGGAGAAAGTTAATATAATTAGCTGTGATGGATTATGGTAAGAGCATGAAAATATTAGGATGGGGGCCTGCAGTTTAGAAGCTATTTCAGATTTGGGATTGCTGAGCTGATAGTCTCTCAGCAGGGCTCAAAGCATGGTCTGCTTCTCCTGAGGATGTTTAAACTGATTTGTGTTCAGATTACATCTCCTATCCTGTCCAGCATTTTGGGGTATCCATCAGATATGCTACCAGTAATTCTTTAGCTCAGAGAATCACTGAATCATGGTTTGGGGTGGAAGGGGCCTTAAACATCATCTAGTTACAACCCTCTTTCCAAGGACAGGAGAGCCTTCCATTGGACCATTTTGCTCAAAGCCACATCTAACCTGGTCTGGAACACTTCCAATGATGGGGCATCCATGGCTTCCCTGGGCAACCTGTTCCAGTGTCTCACCACCTCATGATAAAGAATTTCTTCCGAACATCTAATCTAAATCTACTCTTTTTCAGTTTAAAGCCATTCCCTCCTTGTCTCATCACTACAAGCCCTTATTTAAAAAGTCCCTCTCCAGCTTGCTTCTAGGTCTCCTTTACTTACTGGAAGGCTGCTATGAGTTCTCTCTGGAGTCTTTTCTCCATGCTAAATAACCCCAAACCAGCTCTTTCTGTTCGTCTTCATAGGAGAGAGAGGTGCTTCAGCCCTCTGATCATCTTTGTGGCCTTCCTCTGGACTCACTCCAGCAGGTCCGTGTTTTCTTACATTGTGGACCCCAGAGCTGGATGCAGCACTGCAGGTGGAGTCTCACAAGAGCAGAGCAGAGGGCAGAATCCCTTCCCTTACCCTGCTGTCCACGCTGCTTTGGATGCAGCCCAGGGCACATGTGGCTTTCTGGGCTGTGAGTGCCCACTGCTTGGTCATATCCAGCCTCTCATCCACCAGCACCCCCAAGTCCTTCTCCTCAGGGCTGCCCTCAGAAGAAGTCATATAGAGTAATTCAAGCTCTTTCATGGACAGGAGAGAAGGGAATCAAATGGTTTAAAAGCTCCTTTTGTTCAAAAGGTAAGAAAAAATACAAACTACCAAAATTCTACCAGTTTGCATCAGACTAAGGGGAAAAAAAATTTACTAAAGGTAGGGGAAGAGAGATACAATCTTAGATAGTATCTCCATATTTTCAGTAGGACAGTGCAAGGGCTTTGAGACAGAACATATTTTTGGTCCTCTTTCCTCCTTTTGGTTCCTCTTTTCCTTTGGTCCTGCCTGTATTTGGCACACTTATTTTCAGAGCTGGGTGAAAGTATTTTAGTGGATCAATTTTTCTAACAAAATGTAGAGCCTTAGGGAACTGGAAAATATTTGATCTTGGAGTAAGTTTAATAAATATTTTTTGGTGAAGAAAAAAAATTTTAGAAAAGTAAAAAGACTGTAATATTCCAGTTCAGCATCCCTGACACAATCTTTTTTTTTGATGTGAGCATCACTGAGAAAATCAGGAAAGTTCCCTTATAGTAGAAGTGGTGGTACTTGCTTCCGGTAACCCGATGGCTGAAGCCTTCTCTGGGACCACAGAGGCTGAGGTTTTGACTTATTTTCTTTTTGAAATGAAGCAGAAACACAAATTTGTGAATATTGGCAGTTGATTGCTCTTTCTCCAGTCTCCCACATTACAGCTTTTCAGTTGTTTGTGTAGTACTGAGATTATCATCAAGGCACAACCAAAACTTTGAGAGGCAGTTTTAGGTGTCTTAGACTTATACCAGTAAACTATAGTAATTTTGTTTAAACCATCCTCTAGAATCCTTCTGTAGTTAATGTCAGGTCAGCAAAACAGTCTTAAGACCTATCTAAGGATTAGTTTGAGCTCTGAATCTTTTTCTGCTCATGGTAAAGGGAATTAGGATTATAACCTAAAACTTTGTGTCTTCATGAAAGTAGGCCAAGGTTGGGTGATATGAATTCCTGACAGGGCATCTGCTCTTCTAGCAAATCCTAGACTTACTTTCATTTTTACTCTGTGACCTATTGAATAGTTTTTTATTTATACAATTGGCAATAATTTAATAAAAAAAAGCCATAGAAAAACATGGCTCTAAATGAAGAATTTACATTCTTCTAGGAGAATGAAGATGTTAAGAGGAAAAAACTACCAAATACCCTGACTGAAATATTTGTTCTTCTAGAACAAATTAAGTGTTAATTTGTCTCTGAAATTTGATTTTACTTTCATTGAATTACCTTTACAAGCTATCATTATCCCCAATGCTATAAAATAAGGTTATATAATAAACACAGCAAGATAATAATGTGTTCAAGAGATGCTTAATAGCTGTATCTATCTTTAACATAAAGTAACATAAAATAATGATGGTCTTTTCTATTATTAGGCCTCAAAGTGATCTGTAAACTAAAATTTCTCCTATAGAAAAGAAGTCAGATCAGTCAGATGCAGCAAATATTTGGGGTTTTACAAACAAGCCCTCAGCAGCTACAGAAATGACTCTGTGGTAGACTGGCTTATTCAGTGTATAGGTCAGCCTTAGACAGATGGCTAGTCCCTGAGAAAGCCTTCTACAGTCAGTTACAGAACTGCCTGGGGCAAGCTCTCTTCATGGAAATGAGTTCACCTCTTCCTCCATTCCCAGATTCCTAATTTTTGGAAACACCTGCTCCTTAACCTGGGGCTTCTTAGCTCAAGAGAGTTACTTCAGCTCGTTCCTTTGTAGCCTTGGCTTTGTATATATATCTTTGCCTGCTGGGTAGAGATGGAGGGACCTTTCCATCAGGGAAGAAGGCATTGACTCTCTCTGGTGAGGTTTGAGGCTGTTTGTGAAGAACAAAACACACAGGCTCTGATTGTAATTGAAACTTGTTCCCACTGCCAGCAGAATAAACAAGACCAGATACTAACATTAACTGTTATTTGCAAGAACCATTAGTACTGTGGTACAGGACCTCCATGGTAAGGCAATTATGATCATAAGTGAAAATCTGTGCCGCAGAGACCTGTAGTCTATAGACTAGAACCAAGGAATAGCAAATAATGGCCACTGGTATAACTTTAAAGGAATGGATAGGCTCAGAAAATCAGAATGTTAGCATAATCAAATCACTAGTGAGAAGATCATGTTTAGGAAAGACCTAACACAGTCTTGATTAACATTTTAAAAATCACCAGTTCAACAAGGCCTTTACATTTTATCTTCTGGCTCTCTAAGACAGAAAATAACCCAAAACAAAACTGAAATGTTTAAATAATGAAAAGTAACCCAACACCACACAAAAATAAAGACTATAATGGCTTTTTTTACTGTTTAGTTCCAAGGTGTAAAAAATAGGACCTATAGGAAATTCAGGCTAAGTGCTATATTCTGTGAAAAAGACCAGTCCACTCTAGAGGAAGCTAGTTTTGAGCTGGGTGGACATGATGCACCCTGCATGACTTGGCTTGCAGGTCACCAATTGCTCTCTGAGGTGAATCTCTTCATCAAGCTTGCTGTAGCCTCATTCCCTCATGGTGCAAAACACGGCACTACCTCTACTGGTGAATTTTGAGATGATCAGTATGCTAAGTCCTATTTTCCTGTTTTAAAAATACTCAAGTGAAAATAGAAATGGGAGGGTAAAAGCTGGGTGAAATAGATCTTCTAGAGGTTTTCAGGAGAAAAGGTTTTCAGTCAGTTCTAATACCACAGTTTCTGTTCTGATTATTACTAGATAATCTGGGATGTTGTGTGACTGATCTGGCCAGGTCTATCTCCCTCACTGCTCTTGCTGAGGCTAGGCTGAAACTTCTGGGCTGTTCTGATTGCTCTCAGGATTGAAAACAGAACGGAAGAGGGACAGCAACAAGAATCTGAGGACAACACAGAAATATGCTGAAGGCATGAAAGAGGATAAAGATCTTTTTTTTTGTGTTTGTAACTGCATGGTCTACTGATCAGGTGTCCTTTGTGGGTACATCCTGCTGATCATGAGTGCTTAATGGAAGTGTTTTGATGACAGTGGTGATAACAATAACAGAAACAGTAATAACACCTTGGTTTTTTTCTTTTTCCTTGGACTCACTACGTAGGCCATTTGAGAGAAAATATTTTCTTTTAAAGCTTTGAGAAGTAAGGTTACAGGTGGAATATAATATCCCAGACTATTTCATTCAAAATTTAGCTTCTTTTCTGTAATATTCATTTTGGTTCATTGTTTTTTTCAGTCTAACTTAATCTTCACATAGGTGCTGAGCTTTATTAAGGTTCCTTGTCACGTAAATAAGTTATTTTTTCCCATTTTCATACCACTTTCCTCAAACAGTGAGTGTATTGTTTTATGAATTTTTGACTACTTTGGACAACTGAATTTAGCATTAGGAAAAATGTTTAAGCTCAGATTTTTACAATAGGAAAATAAGGAAGCAATAAGGCACATTGGCCAGCCTTGCAGATAGTTGGCTCAGCACTAGCAGCCAGACAGTTGGGAAGTATTTTGAAGGCATCAGGGAAAAGGAGAGGTTGAAAGGAAGACAGTGAGTTAGGATTGCAGATGTTTACAAGGATACCTTTCCAAATACAAGATAAAAAAAAACATAAAGAGAAAAAGAACATGAGGACCTGACATAAGAATTAAAGAACTGCATTTACAGAATGAAAATGGCTAAGATAAGCCATAAAGGGCTCTTCCTTGAATGTGAAAGCAGGAGTCAGAGTTCAGTGCAAGAAAGAGGGGAAAAAAAATTCAGGAGAAAGACTGAGAGGAATGGATTGAATTGGTCAAAGTGCCAAACTATAAAAAAGATCTTTACACAACCATTTTGAATGTCTTGAAAGAGAACAATTAACTGTCTTAGGTCCTGTGAGAAGGATGCTATGCTAACTAAAATGACCAGTGACAGGAACCAGCTGAAATAGATAGAAAAGATAGAAAAGGCTTCAACCAAGAGACATTTCAAAATATTTAGACACATTCTGGAAATAAAGATCTAGGGAAAAGTCTAAATAGGCCTAAAACTACCTATTAATCTTCATTAACCATTAAGCAAGTCTAAATTACTGTTTAATTGTTCATACTGATTTCTGTGATGGCTAGGTGATAGATCTGAGTGACAGATAGGTCTTTGCTTGCTTTTTTTTTAGCAGAAAGGAAAAAGTGGAGGAAGTCTTTAAGAGAAAGAACAAGATTCTATTTTAGCCATATGGAATCTGAGCTGACAACTAGATATCTTCAGGAATGTATGAGAGATGAAACAGTATTTTGATTTGTACAGGAGAAAACAGGTTTAGCCAAAGTAGAAGTGTGATTTGTCACAGCAGAGGAAGAATAAAAACAGTTTGCATCTGAAGATAAAATTACCTGTAGAGAAGGAAAGAGAAGACAGTAATCTAGAACACATTTTGCAGTACCACCACACTGAGTTTTCTCCTTTGATGAATGCACTGAAAGGTCAGATGTTAGGAGCAAGAGATGATCCAAGAAAGTATCACAGCAACTAACTGAGACAAGAGTTAAGGAGAGGTCAGTAATATCAAATACAGCTGATAGATTAAGATGAAAGTGTCTGGCAGAAAAGAGTAATTAGAAACTTTAGTAAGAATAGTTTCATTGTACATAAGAAGATATGTTGGAAAATAGTTCAGGTTAGACAAAAAAAATAAGGAAGATTTTATAAACAATGATCAATTAACTCTAAAGTAGACGAAAGTGAGTTTGTTTGTTTTTTTTTCTAGTGGCAAGGTTAATGTTTGTGTCATTGGGAGGAAAACAGCATGGCATTGAGAGCTTGCAGATAATAGGAAGGAATAAAAATGAACAGTAGGTTTATGGGATTAGAGGGTACCCAAGATTCAAATGGAGAAAGAAGAAAGGGGCTTCTTCTGAGAAAGGATAGTGGAATGAAGGTTAGGGTAGGAAAGCATGTTTTTTATCAGATGATACTTTGTATGGGTACTAGTTCAAAATTATGTATATATTTTCTTCAAACACAGATTGCCTTAAAATAGTCTATTGAATTGTAACAGTTTTTTTGTATGGTGCCATGAATTATTTTTGAGAAATTCTACAAAAGTTAAAAAGCCAAACAAACTAGGTTTTACTTCCACTCGTTATATATAACACATAACAAGGTAACTCATAAGAAAAAGATCTATTTATAGCAAAGGGCTTAAACATTTCTCAGACTGCTATGATGGCACTAGGAATGTGTCGTAGTGACACAGAAGTAGTCAGAAATATTAGAGTATATAACATTTCTTGAAATCATCTCTTTAATTTTCAACCATCACTGAGTTTAGATTTACATACTAGAAAACAGTCAGGCACAGCAATGGTTCGAGGGATTCTTTACAAACCAGGCATTCCCCATGAGAAGCAATCTGCACACCTATATTTCTGGGCTGCATTCTCAATAGCTTTTGGAGCAAAGAGAGTATAGCAAAGTGCTCCTCAGGACTGGGAATGAATCCTGCCTCACCATCTGTTACTAATTTTGGAGCTGAAGACCCCACGAATTCTAAAATCACTGAGTTTAAAAAGTTGCATTTAACTGGTGTTAACCCGCTAGAGTTAGAAATGTTAAAGTTGCCTAGATTTGGGGCAGGATGTCACTGATGAATAGATTCCTAAAGATATATATCACCTGACTTGGATTTCTTTGTGGCAGGAGATAATATATTTTGTAAAGAACTGTTTCACACAGTGGTAACTGAGTACTGACACAGTCTTGGATAGCAATATATTGTAATCAGTCTTTGCTGTAATACCACGAAGCAGCCAAACGCTGAATTACCAGTTAAAGGTATGCTCTCAGCTGTGTCTGATATATGGTGTTATCTGATCTGTGTCCTCACGATGTGATGGCTTTAAAAGGCCATCCATTCCTTTACAAAGGTCAGCTTTTTTGGCCCTGCGCTACTCTCTACACCTTTTTGTAAGCAGCCCAACAGGACTGCAGAGACAACAGAGCAGGAGATGGCAATTGCAACTTCATTTGGTGAAGAGTTCCATAGTATGGCAACAGTCCAGAGCATTGCTTGGGACTGAGTGCTTCAATCTAAGTTCTCTAACTCAGTAAAAATGGAGGTATGTTTTCAGTCTGAGTAATTTGTAGGTTTACCTTCTTTTCCTGCAGGATTTCCCAGGAGAAATACATCCACAAAATACTGGGCTTGCTGCACCTGGGCCGTACAGATGGTCTGCATGTGCACATAAAATCAGATGGATTGACCTGCCTGTATGTAGCCTATATGTCTCTACTACTCCTCCAACTGAGCTGCCAGGCATCTGGAATCCTAAAAAAAAAAAAAAAAAAAAAAAAAAAAAATCTCCAAAATACTCAAATTCCACCTGGACACCATTTCCGGGAAGCAAAAGAGGACATGTCAGGAAAAACCTGGACATATGGCAGCCCTAGTACAATTGGAATTGTTAACTAAGAAAGCAGCCAAATAAAATAAATTGTGTATTCTGTATTCTCTGTCTTGTGCTGAAAATGTAACATACCTATCAATGTGATTTTAGGGTGATTCTTTATTTTTTATCTCTTTATCATGGAAATTAGAAAAAAATGTATATAGGTCTCTTACAATGTACTGGGTTTGCAGTATTCAATGTCTATATTTTCTATAACATGAAGTTATATTTTTCCTGTTCTTCCCAAGGGTCATTATAACATGTAGTATGAATGTGTATGCACAATAATTTAAAATAGCTACAGGGGACCTGCAGCTCCTACTGCAGTTACAAAGCAAGCTCACTGAACACTTTTTCAATATCTTTATGTTTTATATATATAAAGCACCATCACTACTTTTGTTACTTTGCAGCATTAAGGTAATGACTCCTTTAAACATGGAAACACTGTTATAATAATAGTACAGATTGCATATTATGAACCCACAGCACTCAATGCAGAACCAATATCCCAATGGCAAGCAACTACTGAGAGTGCGCAATTGTTGCTTTAAAACCACAACATATTGCCCAATTTAAATTACTTAAACTGATTATTCTACATTCCAGGCTAATTGCCTGCAAAATTTCATTATAAAAATCACAGCTGTTTTCTTGTGCATGTGTGCATGGGATTTTGTTTGTTTGGTTGGGTTTATTCATTTGAGGAAAGAGAAATATGTGTCTGAAACAAATTCTTTTTCAGTGTTCAGGGCAACATTTATTATAAAATGTTTAACACAGAATCAGTTTAAGCCTATTAAGCCTTAGTGCCTAAGCTTCCATCCACACCATCTCTGTATATAGACACTCACCAACATGTTGCTATGGAGGATGCACCAGTGCATCAATGCCTAAACACACATATGGCTTCAAAGCATATCGACTTAATCTGGGCGTAGTTTATATTAAAAAATGGACAATGTCTATTCTTATTTGCATATAAAAAGCCACAGACATCTTCAGATGTGAATCAGAAAATCCATTTGGCATCAGTGGAAGTACATGATCTAAAACTAGCATATGGTCCACAGTTTGTGGAAAAAAAGTGTTCTGGTCACACCTTTCTTAAAAGATACACACATAAAGCTCATGTGCTGTACTTTCACTGAGTGCAAAATGGAATAAATTTAATTATCAAATAAATTTTTATATTCTTTATTTTGGTCTGTATCTCCATCCAGAAAGATTATGTTTTAATTGAGCATTTAGAGAGACTAATAACTAATGTTTTGCATAGAATAAACTGCTGAATAAAGAGCTAAATTTACCAGAGGAAAATATGACTGATGCCTTTAAAGTCTACTTCTGTTGCCTGTATAGAAAAGGGTAAAAGTTGCTGCTTTACAGGAATGCCATTAGCTGCAGTAGTAACAATAGTGATCATGGTATGTGAGCAAGGTAAGACTGGGAGTCGTGCCTTATGTAGTAATTACATCCAATCAATGAATCACTTATTTCTGTGTCATCTCTCCAACTGCAGGCAGTGTCAGCTCCCTCCATAAAAGGCTGAGAGTATTCACACTGTAACTGCAGCTATTACTCACCCAGTGACTGGAGAGGGTTTTCTGGTAGACACTATTTAGTGACTTTTCAAAAACACCTGCGTGACTCAGAAGTTTGAAAGTGGCTTAGACACTTAGGAAAGTCAATAGAAATTATGCACCTCAGGGCCAGATTTTTAAAGGCTACTATCTTCCATTGATTACAGGAATTAGGAACCTAAATACCTTTACAAATCTGGCACAAGAGGCTAAATCACATTTGAAAGTCAATAGGAATTAGACTTCTAAGTGCCTAAATCAAATGAAAAAAAGACGTGTTTTAGGAGTGAGACTCTTTATAATTGTATTCCCGCTAGTGTAACTGCAAATTATGGGTTCAATTATTCCACTTAGGCACAGCTCAGAGGAAGAAAGTGGTATGAAGTTGCAATACCCCAGAGTAAAGCAACCATTCCTAAACTCTTTCAGGAGATGCAGAATACTGCTTCATGAATTTTAGGCTTGTGAGAGAAAGAAATAATGGTTTTGGTTTAGGCTGTTTTCTTTAAACCATCAAGATAAGGAATAATGATACTACTGGTCTTTATTTCTATTTCTAATATGTTGTAAATTTAAAAAATTATACTGTTTGTTATTTCCTGCAGTTCTGAAAAACTGATATAATACTTAACAAAAATAAAACATGACTCATACAAGGTTTGTTTGAGTCCAAGAACTTACAATATAGGGACCAAATGACATCATTTGAATGCTCATGTGTGTGCTTCAATGAGATAAATCAGTAGGATTAAGAAGTAACATTTTACTCAAGTACTCATTGTGAACGAATGTAGCAAAATATCACTGTAAGTAGATAGGGACAAATAATATATAAAAAAAGAGTACACAGAAGTGAACTAAAGAATAAAAAATAGCAACAAGAAGGTAAAAATATTTTTTATAATGCATTGAAAGACAAATAACTGTATAATGGTGACACAGAATTATTTTGTTTATAATTTTATCATAATTGCATAGGAGAGATAACCTACCACTACCAATAGGGCAGTGATTATATGCAAAGGTCATCTCTCTTCACATTAATCAAGGAGTTAACAGTGATTAAGATGATTCAAGAAAATCCTAGAATGAGAAGGGGGTAATTATTCAGAGATAGGAAGAAAATAAACCGGAAATATCAGGTATTGAAAAAATTAATAATGAGACTCCAAAATGAATACCACACTCATTTTTAGCATTATCTCATTTGGGGGAAAAAAAAGGTTCCATTTGAGCTATCAGTGCCACATGCAATAATCTAAATATTTTTTAAGTCCTCATTTGGAAGACTAATCATGGGAACTGAGGATGTCATATAAAGAAAATTATGTAAAGGAGGCCTATAAAATCAGATACTGTATAGCAAAAGCAAACTGAGAACTGCTATTCACCGAGTCTCACCATGCACCAGTTAGGGGCAACCCAATGAAATTATCAATTAGCAAGTATAAAGCAAAGAAAAGGAAGACTGATTGTTTTTCACACAAAATATTGTTACATTCCATTACTTTTTGATATATACAGTTGTAAAACTATAAGGTAGAAGTATAAGGTTGGTCAAAATGAAGAAGAGGGCAACTGGCAATTTTAATCCCGTTAGGATAGAGGTTAAATCTGAAAATCTCTAACTTTGATGACTTCTCAAATCCAGGTAGCAGGTAGAAGAGTAAGCTAATGGAGAAAAGAGGAAAATAAGAGCACCAGAAGAAAGATTACGTGTATCCTATTACTACATTCTTCCCTTAACATAAATTAGCTGCTGGTGCCCCTCTTGGTTCTTTTTCTTATGGACAGATTCATGCCTGGCTAAAATGTCTTTCTCTGAAACCTGAGCTGGGGAAGACAAATAGGGAGAGAAACACACTCTGGAGCAAGCAGAAGGATTGTGGGAGAAATAATAAGCAGAAAAGGGAGGAGGGTAACGATTTAAGGGTTGCAAACATAAGAGCAGGGAAACAGCAGGAGACACCAAGCAGAGTGCCCCAAAAGCACTCATTATTCCTTGAAAGTATCATCCAAGAACAGGTGGGCAGTGCCTGCTGCTGTGATGTATGGAAATCTGACAGGATGAGGCAACAGTTATAGTGTCTGTCCCCTGTTCCCATGCAGCTTCCTTTTCCTGGTGCCAGGAACGACCAGGGCCAACAAGAAGGTAATGAGATGCTAGGGCATGGCAGGTCCTCAAGCCTCACAGATATAAAGAAAAGGAAATGGAGAAAAAAGTAACATCAGAAAGGGGTTCTTGAGGAGGCAAAAGAGCAACTGCAGGTGGTATTCACAATATACACTTTCACCATGGTGTGCCTCTTGCTGCAGGAGTCATGGGGACACTAAGAACCGCTCCATGTCCATGAACATACCCATGTGTGGACAATTTTCCATTAATTCACAGTGAAATGTGGAGCATGCTGCTCCACAGTCATATTTTACCAACTTGATAATTATAGAACCTATCAATTAGTGTCTAGATGGAGCGCAAATGCGAGGAAACAGAGTAAAAGAATTATATGTGTGTGAGGAGTTGCTTTCACAGGGCAGTTATGAGTCAGACATCAGGCAATAGGGGCCCACACATACCCACTGCCAGGAGTCCAGTTGGTCTCCAGCCTTGCTGACACCCTTCTTCCATACACCAAGGAGATCTCTACCACCTACATACCTGTAGTGAAGGGTTCAGCAAGATTCCTGTTTTTTGATGGCAGTAGAGAACAGAGTTACTCCACAGAACCTACAGATCCTATTGACATGTGCTGTGGGGAACAATAACATCAGTTAGACAAAACTTTGGTCTGTGGCAGTTCTTATTTTTGCTAGAAGTTCTCACCCTTTTATGCAATAAGTCCAAGTTGCCTTTAGAGGCAGTGTAGAGAGGCACCTTCAAATAGTGATTTATTTAATTCTGGAAATGGCTTTCCCTCATGCTAGGGTGATTAACCTAGGTGTCTGGAAGAATATCATATAGGAGGAAGCAGTTCATATATATGCGATATTGAAGGAAAAAAATTCTTATTGCCCAGCTAGGTGCTGATCTGATATGAGGGTGGGTAGTTTTCATAATGCCAAGTCTAGCTGTCAGATTGTAGTCACAAAAATAAGGTTTCTTCAGCTTTTGGTATAAAGAAACATTTAGTACCCTTTCAGGCTCATTTTTTTCAGGGTACGGAACAATAAATTATTTAAAATTTATTTGTACTGTTCTATTAATACAATAAAGCCACCCTCTGAGAATTTCCAGTATTGCAACCCTTCCACAGCAAGTGCTTCATTTCCCATACAAAATAAATCAGAAGTCATATAATGCTGCAACAGAGCCCTGTCAATACCAGTTAAGAATACAAGGGGATTTATGAGGTGACAGCCTTCTGATTCCTGAACACAAGGTAACTCAAATTACTCCAAGGTTTGATTTAAAATCAGTGACCCTTGAAGTTTACTCCTTAAATATTACAAAAACTTGCTTCTAATTATCAGGACCATTACTGTCAACAAATCATGACTTAGAACACTGAACCTGAGACTGTCTACTATCCTATTCACATATAGAAGATTTATAGTTGCAATTCACATCCTGTCAAATCCTTTCATCTGTAAAATGACAGCTGTGATTTACGCATGTCACTTAGCTATTAAATTCAGTGAAATTCCAGGGCTGAATTCCTTCACATTTCTTTTAACAAGAAAAAGTAATTTCAAATATTTTTTTTTCCAGTGAAATATGCTATCCACATTAATTGAGAAAACATTGCTTGTGGATTCCACAGTTGTAAATAGAAAAGTAATTAGTGTTTGAAAATCATATGGCTTCAGTTCTTGTCGTTTTGAATACTTAACTGAGTGTTGATCTTACAAATATTTGTGTATGTATGTACTATGATTAAGGTTAACAAAGCATCTACAGCTTGATAGATCGGATCATTTTGTGATATATCCTAGCATTTCCTTTTGTCGATTATGGCATACGTAAAATAAAAAACAAAGGATAGTTTGTAAAATCAATTGCTTTCAGTTGCTGCTCATTAAGCAATCTCAAGGTATAATCAGTCATGAAAGGACTTTTTTTTCTTTCATAAATCTCTAAGAGGAAATTTGTAAATTTTATTCCTTAATCTCATAAAGTATTTTCCTCTATTCAGATTGCTCATGAAAGTTCTGTTAAATATCTGAACCTACCAGTTATTAAACATATTTATTTTTCTGATTAATATTCAATTTCTAACTTTGAAAAAGCAACCATAAAATGTATAAGAATTCCTTTTCTTTTGGGAATTTCAACATTTCCCTCCAACTAAATGATCACATATCACTGAAGAGATAAACTGCTCCTTAAAATTCATCTCTTATGTTGCTTACAATTATATTTTTCTTTCTGTTATTATTTTGCTTTTCTACATGGGGCAAATAAGATTTCAAATAGTATGGTAGAACTAATTAATCCTTTCTGTTAGTCTGTGGCACACAAGACTGCCATTGTATCCAGAATATGTTAATATTTCTGTCACCTTGCTTTTGTATCCTTATTCCATATCATGGCCTTTAAGTACTATAAGCTATAGATTTTTTCTGATTGCAATAAACAGGAGTCATAAAAATTCTAATGGACTACAGGGATTTTTCATGTATATGTTTATTCACTTAGTAAATCGAGCTTTTCCGTGACTTTTAAAATGGATCTAAAGAAATCATTCATTATTTGCTAAGAAATGCAAAAATAAATCCTGTCTTGAAAGAAACTGAATCCCTTTCCTCCTCATGGAATCATTCCATTAGTACATTGGATTAGGGACTAAAACCAAGAGGTAAAAATTGTTAACATTAAAGGAAAACATCTCTTCCTTTTGTTCTTGAAATAGTTCATTTGTTTTAATAGAAGTTCAGTAACCTTCCTGCCTTGCCTGAAACAGAGTTCCAAAAGTATGTGGTATTTATACGTGTAACTCCCTTTAGTACTAATTAAAACACATAATTATGCGTGCAAGATTTTTCCATGTGCCACCTGGTGAATTGTTTCTGATAAGAAGTTTCCAGTCTAGGGAGAGTGCTGCATGGACAGGACAGCAAGGAAAGAACCCCAAAACCACTGAGAAAATGTAATGAAGCTATTAGAAAAAAAGTGAATGGACTTTTCTGGTTAAAGAGGAGAGGGTATAGTGGGGTATGTCATGTTTTTGGGAAGTATTCACTAAGGATTAGTAGCTTTTGCTTAGTGGTGTCATTAGTTCCTGTTGGGTAACTATCAGTGAACCTTTGGCAGCTCCACACTACTGACAGATACATATCCATTTCTTTTCACTTCTCACTCAGCAACTGCACCCAGCTATGGCATTCATCAGATTCCTCTAGAGCCAGATCAATGCAGAAAGTCTGCAGAAAATTATCTCAAATAAGAAATAAAGAAAGGTAGAAAGGAAAAAAGAAAAGAACAAAACAAAACACAGAGAAAAGCAGTAAAGGAAGGAGGAAAAGAGAAAGGAAAAAAAGAGAATGAGAAAGGGAAGGGCCTCTGAGAATATGTTTTCCTTTGCTGACTAGAGAGAGATCCAAACAATTGATTAATAATAGAAAATAGACAGCTAAAAAAATTTATGAGATAAATTTCAGTCTTAGCAGAATAGTGTTCAAACTGGATGCAAGATAAAAGAGGTGAGCTTACATCAATTATTTTGCATTGCAATAGACCACATGACCATTTGTTCTGGAGCTCCTTGTTCTGTATAGTGAGATAAAGAGATGTGTATTTGCAATGGACCACATAGTCCTGTAGAAAGATAAGACACAGGCACACTATTTGAATCCTTCCCTACATCCTGACTCAAAGTATTTTTGTCAGATAACAACATTGCACTCAGCTTCCTTATGGAAAAATCTTTTCCCGATACTAGAGATTGTTTGTACTCCCACTTTGCTACATTGTCTCTTCCCTTCCTCATAGCCCCCATTCCCAAAAGTCACCTATGCAGGACTTCTCAGAGGCCTTGGTGTTCTCAGACACCTCTCTCAAACTGCTTCTTATCCCTATTTATCATCTACCCTTTCTACTGATCCTGCACGAAGCACCAATTTGCTTCAATACTGTGGATTAAATATCCTGAAACTTTTTATTATTTTTTTTTTAAATTTATTTATTTGCAATGCTCTGGATTGCTCTGCCTCTGTTACATCTTTTATCCTGGTGATGTAAAGCCTTTCTCCAAACATTGTGGCTAGAAAGCACTTACACTATACCAGTTAATGCACTTCCTCCAGGGACACTTCCAGTAGCAGTGAGATTCACGGTTAGTTCTGTTTCTAGCCTTTCTGCCAGGAACAGCTGTGGCTTCTTCACAAAAGACAGATATCTGGCTTATAATCCCAGGTTTCCCCAACTATGTAGCAAAGGAATAATCTTCTCATTAACCCAACATAATGTGCCTATTTTGTTACACTGATTGGTGTTTCCTTGATTCAACTGGCAGTTATTTTCATTGCCAACTTGAAGTCAAAGCTTTACAAAATATCTGTGATCAGATTTCTATTTTAATTTTTAAATTTAATACTATAACATTATGTTTATTTCTAGTTAATATGCAAAGATAGTTGAGTCACATAGTATTTACAGAATCAATTTATTTAACATTTATTAAATCTGCATATTTTACTGTTTTTAAAACTCATCCACTTGAGAATTTCTTGCAAATTTGATTAAATTGTTGCTTAGGAAAAGTGCTTCAATTATTCTCCTTTTTTTCTGCATTTTTTGAGGAGTAACTGGAACTGAAAATAGTACTCTAAAGTGCACTGATGTACTGCTAAGCAGTGCAGCATAATTGCCTAGCTTGTTTAACATGACACTCCTAATAATGCGACCCAGATAGCATTTATGGTATTTGAAATATGTCATGTTGTTGACTCATTTAATTCATCATCTCCTAAAGTACTTAGATCTTTTTCTCTAACTGCAAAGTTACTGATTCTCATATTTTATATGTATGCATTTGGTTGTTTCTTCTTATCAGGAACAGTTTACCCAATCTCATTGGATTCTGTATTCCTTTTCAGGAATTATATCCTATTTATCACTGTTGCAATTATTTTTTTATTATTGGCAGGACAAACATATCCATAATCTCTGGTCATGGTTATCAGAGTTCTGCAATACTGTTTACTGATGAGGTAGACACAGGCTCAGCTATTTACATCTGTCTTTTACCACCACAATATTTTGATCACTTTCAGCCCTGTATTCATCTACAAATGCAATTAACATATTCCCAACTTTAGTCTCCAAGTCATTAATGAAAATATTGAATGATGTTGAAGCCAGAATGGATCCCTCAGAGACCCAACTTAGTATATTCTGCCAAGCTGATGTTGAGTCATTAATATTAGAGTGGAAGAGTAATTCACCCTGACTAATTTACTGGATGAGCCTTATTTTTTTTATGTTCTTCTCACTAGCAACCAGTAAACATTCATTTAAATGAAAAATTCAGTTTTCATTAAAAGCCTACTATTGAAATCAGTGATTACCAGTTTTCTTTTGAAATACAAGAAATTACATGGCAATGTATGCTTTAAACTGTGTACAGTGATATCACTATTTAGGACCTCTATACAGAGAAGAGTCACAGAGCAAGAATCAAGCATGGAAATAATATTTGCCCTTCGTTAATTCCTATTATGGAGGTACAAAATGACTTCTCTGCCAGGGACCAGCTACCCACTGCTCAAGATGGTGTAGCTACTACACACATTATTCAAAGTTCTCACTAATGCTGTGTCTGTAATAGTGGACTATATGTGCATGAGAACACTTCTGGGTGCTGAGGCCAACTGGCATGATGCTGCTCACACCTCTGGTAGCAAACTCTCCTAGCTCCATGTCAGGGTATAGCATGTGAGATGTTTATTGAGAAGGAGCTAGTCTGTACAAGCTCTATTCCCAGGCATGGTCTGGACCGTGCTAGTTGGCACGAGCCAGGTTAGTGCCAAGGAATGTTTAAGTGTTTATTCACATAGACAGTTGCATTCCAGCATCTGGAAACATTCCCAGACATGACTGAATTTAATATGATAGGTACAGTTTAAAGGTCTACACTGAATTTTTTTGTGGCACACTGACCCATTTTAAATTTGTATCCCATTGTGCTGTTAATTATACCTCTTAAATTTGTCTTAAATTCTCTGTCTGTGTGCAGATACATGTAGTACCTACTTGGAACTGTTCTCCAGCACAGCTTTCAGCATTAGTTTTACCTTGGAACTTATTCCTTGAGGAAAATCGGGTCGTTCAGTGGCCAATGACTCCCTGCTTTTCAGCCCATTTTGTTTACTTTTCTGTTGAGGTCTTTTACTAGGACTGGAGGTGATCAGCTACTGTTAGAAGCACAAAAATACCTAGTAAATAACCAATATTTTCTGTTGTATCTAGAAAGCAATTACATATCTCTTCCACTGAAGAGGCAGAGAGTGATGTTAGTGATTCATGGAAGTATCCAAACCTGGAACACCTTCAGTGTTTATTCTCAAAATACTGAAAAAGTTGGTTCCTTAATTTTCATAACATTCCATATTTTAACTTGGTCAACCTGATGTTTTCATCCAACAAACTATGACAAAATCAAACATGTTAAAATCATGTTTCAGTATCTCCATGAATGTCATCCTGAACCTCAGATGGTTCGCATCTGTAATATTGTGCAATTTAATGTCTTAAGAACTTTCCATAACATCTCATTTGATGGTTGTTCTTCAGTAGCTTTTAAACACAAACTCCTCCTTACAAAAAAAAAAAAAAAAAAAAAAAAAAGAAAGAAAGGGAGAGATGAAAGAGGAAGATGGGATTTAACAAAAAGAAAAAGAGTTTTGAAGGAAAAGGATATTCAACAAATCATGGAAGCAGCATAGCCTTATTTCATTTGAATTTTGTTCCATAAATTTTATCCTTTCTTCTTGCCACAGACGGTATTTCTCCCCTCCTCAACATAATTCAGGGTTTTTTTTATACTTGCTTTAGGTGGTTTGATATTTTGTTTGCGATGATTTCTTGCCAATATACAATTGCTGAATGACCAGATGTTTGATTCCTCTCAAAGGAGGCAAACAGATAAGTTGTATTTGCTTTTTCCTCGGGGGAGACAATAATTCTGAGGTCTTTTCTGTATCCAGATTCAAATTATCATATGAACTTTGAAAAGTTAAATTCTTTATTAAATTGGTTGAAATTGGTGAAGGACCTCAGAAGTTATTTGTAAGACAGACAGCATAGTAGCATAAGCCTTGCTGCAGCAAGAAAGCAGACTAAAATGATACATATGGAATAGATATCAGAACTTCTGCTTATATATTATTGTTATATTTTTATAGATTTCAGCAACATTCAGTTCATACAGTTCAATAATTTCCAACTAATCAACCTTAAATTTCTCAGTTTTATGTGATGTGACATACAAATCTTGTTATATGATTATTTTAATGCTTTTCAGGATGTTTTACATTATTAGATCTTGACCAAGAATTATTTATGTGAAATGGCTCTAAGCCAATAATATGCCTTTTGTTTAATAAAAATGCACTGTGAACAGTTTAAGAGATGTCTGTGTTTAATGCTGAATAAAACATTGAATGTTCATTTCTACGGCCAAGTTGCTGTCTAGCTTGGGGTGCTAAAAAAGAGTAAATCTTGTGGTCTTTGCTAAGCCTGGAAGTGGAAACACCAGAGAAATTGCATGTGCAAGGGCTTTCAGAGCAGGACATAGAAAATGGCTTAGTGTGTAAATGAAGTAATAAGAGCAAAAGGTCCAAAGAATATTCAGGGTGACCAAGGATATTGACTCACAGGATGATTAATTGAGGTTACTGTGCTGTCTTAGTGCTCTGTGCCTTATCCTTTTTCCTGTGGGTGCATTCCCCATGGATAGGACAGCTGGCTCCATGTGAGGCAGGTCCTGAAAGGCATCATTTTAGAGCTGGCCTTTTGCCTTACTATGCCAGTGGTAAGCTGTTCAAGAAATAGCCTTCATGTTGGTCCAGCCTTCCCAGCTGCAAATGGCCACATCAGCAAGAAGCAAGGTGAATAATAGCAGGAAATAGCTGCTTCAGCCAAACAAGTTCGATCTCCTTGTGCTCATATGTCAATGCCAAGATGGAGTGAGGTAAGAGTCAAGGCAAAATTTAAGGTGAAATGTTGAGCAGCTTTCATTCTAGCTTTTACCTCGCTTGAATTTTGGAAGTGCAAACCACTTAATCACAAAAAAGTCTTTTTAAAATCTTCCCTGCTTAACTTTTCCAGTTAAAAAGTTACAAAGTGCTAAGTCCTGCTAGCCTTGGGGACTAACACCTTCACATCTCAGGGCTCTGCTATCACAGAGGTAATTTCTGGGGCAGTGGGACTTCTTTAGCAAGCAATGAATATTCATTTATACGATTCTTTCTGAGGTAAGATGTTTATATATATTTTTCTAGCAGCATTAGTGGCTTGTGTGGCAAGGTTTTGGTAGTGGGGGTCTACCGGCGTGGCTTCTGTGAGAAGCTGACAGAAGCTTTCCTTATGTTCGACAGAGCCAATGACATCTGGCTCCAAGATGGACAAGCTGTCAGCTAAGGCTGAGCCCTCAGAGATGGTGGCAGGGGGAGGAGGTGCTAAAGAAATCTCAGTTATAGATTTCAGGCTAGTATTACACTCTTAAAGCTGTATGATTCCAAACAGAAGGGGAAGAAGATTCTAGCTTGATCTATACTTGATTCCTACACATAAAACATGATAGATCATGAGTACAACATCCAATCAGATCCACAGTTTAAGGCTGTAAAAATTGGAATGCTACAGATTTGGGTTAAAAACACACACACATGCAGAGGAAAAAAAAAAAAAAAGCAGGACTTAACTGACCAGTGTTTTCTCAGCTGGGAACTGTCCAGGGCATGTGCGGCAGATATTCAGCCAGCAGGAGAAGGCAGGGGGTAAGAAGAACGAAATACACATCATTCTTTCTTGTCTTGAAGCATGCTTCCTCCCCAAAGTCTGCTTCATCTAGGGGCCACGGCAAAAAGCTGAGTGGTAATTGGGGGTGTAGCTGGGAAAACCATCTCTCTGTACTTCTACTAGGTGAGAGGGAAAAGAAAGATCTTTTTGGAGTGGGATGAAAGAAATACACATGCAAAGTCTCAGACATAGGATGTATGGATAACTCTTTCCAGAGCAGGAAATAAAGAGATATTTGAAGGGATGAAGTTGATAGGCGAGAAAGAGACAAATAAAGAGTACCTGCACTTTAACAAAGTTGGCTACTGACATCAGTCCTTCCAGCAGAGAATCACAGCCCTCACTGCCTACCTCATTTTTCTGTTGGGATGTTTTCACAACAGTGTCCAAATCAACTTGGAGTTTTCTTTTCTCACGAGATTTCTTTGTAACCATTTGTAACTAAGGTGTTCTGACAAGAGTTGTTTCTGAAGGACTTGTAGCTTGGCCAGCTGTCCCCTATTTATCGCCAGAGGAGAACAGATCGCAAATCTTTCCAGACCTCATTTCCAAAGCTGTACTTGCAATGTCTGGAAAGGAACTAGAGTGAGGCTTGGTGCTTCTGGATATCTTTTCATATTATATGTAAACCTGGAAAGCTGTTTTCTGTCAAAAACTCAGATAAAGATGATCCCATGATCTGCATCCTACTAAACCCTCCAGTGTTATCTTTCTGAACACTCATTTATCACAGTAACAGTAGGGAGCTCTGGCTCAATGTAAGATTTTATAGCACTTGAAAGGACACTTAATCAGAGATTCATTTGTAATTTAATTTTATTATACTTAAAGATACTATAAATACAAATTTAGGGACGGAGGCTGCAATTCTTTATTCATGCAAATAGCCCCATTGCACTCAGCAAGACTATTTCTGTGATTACAGAATGAGCTCTTAGGTTATTGGGAAGCTGTTATTAACAGCTGTTAATCAGACAATATAATTTTCATAATAGTTATTCAGAAAAGGAATCTATAGCCATGTTAAGAGGAAATGAAAAAATATTGAAACAGGAGGCATGTAGGAGAAAAATTACAATCATATAATAAAAACATTTATTTTATTGCAGACTATAAATATACTCTGGTGTATGTCAATTGTCCTTCACATGCAAATCTATCTTAGAATTTATTTTTATTTTTGAAAAAAGAATTCCTATTCGTCTTCAAACAGTCTAATTCTGTTTAATCATCTATAAGAGGAACTCTCTTAATTTTGTCCAGGATATAGAAACTTATTTTTAGTGCTTTCCTGTCAGTACAACTAGTTCTATGTTAAAAAGTTACTGTGGCACCAGTGACAATCTTTGTATCTGGCATGATTACAGTGCCAGACTTGGTAACTGGCACAATTACAGTAGCAGAGGCTCTTCTGGTATAGACAGTACTCTGATATGTAGCTTTTGGATAAATGTTCTGTAAGTGGTGTCTTTAGCACAGTGGGTGAATTGGTTAGTGAGGTTTCAAGAATTCCTTTTTTCACACATCAAAAAAAAAGTTTCCTTTACCACAATTTGGTTTTTTAATACAGAATACATTCAAGACTAGAATGTATATTAATTTGATTTATTTTTAACTGTACAGAAGCTAGATATGTGTACTTAACCACCTATACGGGGAACCCGCAGAAGACAGGAGGTGGGCCTTACCACCGGCATACACTCACAGGGTCACAGAATAGTTTGAGTTGGAGGGAACCCACAAGGATCATCAAGCCCAATTCTTAAATGAACAGCCCATACAGGGACTAAACCCACACCCTTGGTGTTATTAGCACCATGTTCCAACCAACTAATCTCAGGCTCATGTGTCCAGCTTCCAGACAATATCCATGCCCTGCTGGGGGACAGCCTAAGCCAGGTGTCATTCTAATAGAAGTTCAGGTGCCGCTCCCCAGATTTGGAAGACAAGAGGTTGTATGTAATTGAATGGAGGACTTAAAACTGCGTCCTGCTGGTTTGGTTCAGGCCACAAAACAGACCATGTCTTTTTTTTTATACTAATATGCATTTAGTCTTTACCTCCTCACCCAGTGCCTCTCTTGTCTCAATAGAGAGACATAGGCATTGCCAGTAGGTGGTTCAAACAGACTTAATATCTTAATTAGAATGATTACATGACCCAAGGACTTCAGAAAGATCCGTATTGATTAAGTTAGAGCAGAAGTTACATTAGTCAAAGTTCAGTGAGCTAAATCTTAGGCTGAATCCCTCATGGAGGCAACTGTGAAGGAAGAGCATTTTCCAGCTGAAATCTCAGTAGCAGCAGCCTAGAAGCTGCAGAATGAATAAGAAAAAAGGGCCAAAGACATTCATGCTGTAGAGAGACTGTAAGGTTTCATGGGAAGCTGTGAGGCATTTGAAATCTGAGAGGTAATAAATAGGTTTGGAGGAAATCAAAATAAGTAACTATACATGTGTGGATAATTGTATATTATTAGGGAATTCTCTTACAGACTACTTAGGTTATTTAAAATATTATTTGGACATATTTTTATGAGGTTTTACCAGCACCTCACTTGCTCTTAGACATTAATGAGATTATGTGCTAAGTGAGGTATATAACTTCTGAAAAAGTAAAATGTGACATATCATTTCAGTCTCTCGTCATTTTGCAGTGTGAGGTGGACTGTCGTGTGACTGTAAAAGGTGGAAATGTTCATTTTTCCAATGGGATATTGAACTTGCTTCTTACTTTTAAATGCCCCAAATATCAGACTACTGAGGCGCTGAACCCAGCAGATGATATCTCATCTGCACTACATTAACATATCCGGGCATGACTCCAGCACCACAAGCCCACATCCAGAGGATTCCCACCGCATGCGATTCCTGTTCTTTGTACACTCTCTCTAGGGCTATTCCCTTCTGTATCCATATTTCATATGTCAGACTTAAAGGACAGACTTCTCAAATCACCTGACAACAGTGAATGACTGGTTAGTAAGCATACAGCTTGTAATTCATGCAAAAGTGTTTTTGTGGTGACAGCAAATCTTTACATGTCCTTCCTGAAGGAGCGTTCTTGACATGGAACCATCAAGATTTGTGGATGAGTCTGTGTGCAGTGATTGACAAAGTGCTTGTGCTGCTATTAGTAAATGCAGCTCCTCAATGGCTGCACAGGTACTATCAGAAATGCATTAATTCCCTGACACATTGCTGTCTGCTCTTAAAGCTATGACGTGCCTGACAGTTGCAGGATGGCAACTGAGCTGTTTCTTCCCCAGGTCATATAGTTAAGAGTTGTTCCTCATAAATGTCACTCAATCCCAAGCAAAGGGCGGCAAGATCACATCTTGCACGATGTGGAAAGTGATCATAATGTCGTGGATTCGCCACAGAACTCGCACACCTTGCATAGGAGTCCAAAGATGTACAATGCTTCCTATTCACATATTTAACTGAGCAATGGAGCCTTCAACCTACTCTGAGGGCTGTGAACCCACAGTGCACACTATTAATCCAAGAGACAACTTCTTCCATAAAATACTTATCTGAAGGAGTCTGTAGCAGTCACAATTCTGTATCTTCATGGAAGCGGAAAAGAATCTGGGATTTTTAAAAATGCTTTATAGTAAGAAAAATTAATAATATTAGAGTTCTGCACAAACTACCCAGGTACTCAGCAGAAATGAAGATGGCAGATACTCAATTGGAATGCCTGAATTAACTCCTTTGAGATATAAGGACTTGCTCATAGCTGATTGCTACATTTAACATAATTATGAATTACTAGGGTTTAAACTGATCGTTGGAAGTTAAAACTGTGTGCATTTATACTAGAAAGCAGTCAAAGTTCTTAACGATGACAGTGGTAGAATAATAAATCAATGGAGTAACTGACTGGTGCACTAACTTCTCAATTTTCTAGTAGATGCTGCATGACTGAATTTTCAAGGCAAGGCCTTTTTTTGTTTTTATCTGTGATTCAGAAGCCACTGAGCTTTTATAGGCAAATAACAGGTTTCTTGTATTTTGCAGTATGTTACTATCTATAGATTTATATTTCTGCAAATACTATATATGGTCTGAAAATCATCTTTAAACAGCCTGATTTAGCCTTGCTGACTACTAGCACTTTTTAGACTACAGTTACTACCTGCTGTCCTAGTTCTAAAATTAATTCATAGAGGATGCCTATCTTAAGGCAAGTTTGGATAATCTCAATTGTTCTTTATGATATCATAATCTGGGAATATCAATGTTGAGGACAGAGAGACTAGAATAAAATTCAAGAGCATAATCAGAGAGAAGTTGTCAAATAGCCCTCTTTCCAAGAAAATTCTGTCCTAATTAATGATCCCTTAGTGTAAATGTTAACAAAATTTCTTATCCCTGAGCTGATGGATCCTATCCACTTGAAAGATAGATGAACAGCTATGAAAAGGACGTCTGAACATCCAGAATATGGAAGGCTCTCTAGAGACTTGGACAATGGATTAGTTGGAAAGCAAATGAATATGGACAAGTGAACAAAGGATCCTGATGGTTACGATGTACCAAGAATTAGATGGGCACTCTTTAGGGTGAAGCAGCTACTTTCATTCTTGAAGAGCTCCCATGCAGAACCAGTGCAAAGTAGAAGCCATGCTGTAAGCAGGAATTAAAATTGTCTCTGTTCTTTTAGTCTGCAGCTCAAACTCTGTTTACTTCCTAAAGATTATTTGAAACATAATTACTTTTTTTCTCAGAAATCTTGGGGTTTTTTAAGAATGCTGTTGTAGGAATAAGTTCGTTTAAATATTCTCAAAAAAACAGAGAGGCAAATATATCTTTAGGAGAAGTAATGAAACTTTAAAAAATATTGTCAGTTTCATATTATTCTTGGCTTCAGGTCAGGGCTATAAGTGAGGGTGTGAATTACATCGTTGACAGATGAGAACCAAAAAGACAAATGTGGGTGGTTACAAGACCAAGCTCATGATGGTAAAAATAGTTTCATGACTAGTATCTTGAGTGCCTGTACAACAGTGGGTGGACAGACACACACCATTCCAGATCCACCATTACATCATGCAGATCAGTTAACTATGTTTTCCATTTGTTTGGGTTTGAGATCTAAGCATTTCTTTCTGAAATATGAAGCCTCCTTCTAAAAATCTGTACATATGTTTATCAGCTTCAAGCTGAAGAGCCTAAATTCTGCAATCATTTGATGTTCTGAACACCCACTATAATTTATATTTTAAAAAGGTTATTCTATTTTATTTGTGTCTTTCTATTTATTTTGTGCCAGAACTGTGAGAAAATATTCCCATACAAAAATAAAAGAAAATTTACTGATATAATAACACATAGGTCTGCATATGAATCTTTCTATAAATCACAGTATCTCAAAGCACTTTACAAATGCCACTTAAGCCTTGTAGAGCATATCAGAAATTTGCAATCTCATTTTACAGATATGAAGATGGACAGTTGTGACTCATGAGCTGTAGTGCACTTAAATGCAGAAGCTCAGGATACTCACCAGTGATTTGTCCTGATACACAAGTGAATGCAAACAGTGAGTGCTGGTGACCATGGGATCGATGCCTCTGCTTCTGCCTGGTGCCTTCACAAAACCGTGCATATGGGTGAGGGCTGGGGGGAGCCAGAGGAACCTCCAGTAGATCACCTTGTACAGATAATTGAAGTACTGGGACTATTTTTTATACCATGTAAGAAAACCACCCCACTAAACTGTGCCCCAGGCTGTCAATACAAATAATTCTATCTCTTTCTCCTAACTGAGGGTGAAGTAAAGATTATACGAAGATCATCTTCTTATTATTAATCACACCATCTTCCTGAAGACAACACAAATTTCAGCTGCTTTGATCTGAAACAGACAAAAGTAGTGTATATTAATAACACATTAACTTAGATTCTAAGACAACTGTGACCACAACAGTTAGGTCTTCATATCAGGAGTCTGATCATAACACTCAGCTGCAAGTGCATTGTCCTCCACTTAAATACCATTGGTTTTGTACTCTGAAACGTATTTTAATTTACCTGTTTAGGGAATTTTGTGTCGTGTTTCTTCATTAGTGAGCATTATGAAATGGTGGGAACAGACAAATAGTATTTTGCTTTCCAGGTGTGTTTTTTTGTTTGTTTGTTTGGTTTGGTTTGTTTTTCTGTTTTTTGTTGTTGTTGTTTTGATTTGTTTTTTTTTTTTTCTGAAAAGGGAAACAATGTCTGAAGAAGGAAGGTTCTCTAAAGATTATTCCAGCATGACAAATATTTATACTGGTGGTATAGCTTATATGTACTGAGAAAACAGGTTCACCAAAGAAGTTAATTTCTAACTACTTATTAGTGAAATGGGGAAAGTAACTAAGAAAATTCAGACATTACAGCAGAAATGCTTTTAAAGAATCATACCAAGTGCTTGTACAATGCTAGAACTGCCTAACTGAAGAAGCAACAGAAAAACAAAATCCCAGAAGTAGTTTTGTATTAGAAATCACAGATTGCATTCTGTAGAACAAAGTAGTTCAGGTTTAAATCAAAAGTACGCGTATTTTTTCAGGCCTTCCTCATTTTATTTATGGTCATTTTCTGACCATTTCTACTAATTCTGTATTTTGTTTACATTTAGTTAGGTGAAAAGTATTTCTTGTCTTAAACTGCTGAGCAGTATTGTTTTATGACAGAGAACAGATGGGTTCTTCAGTCTTCACTTCCTTCTTTCACCGAGTTATTATGACTTAAGTTAACTAACATTTCTAAGGAAGTATAGGATACCTCCAGGAGAGTTACATAGGCAGCACAAAAATAAAATAGTGGATCTGTATCCATCACATTTGCTGAAGTTCAGAACAATGTTGTGGGTGTGATGAGCACAGTTTGTGACTAGCAACAGTGATGAGCATTTCCAAAAGACAATTTATCCTCCATATCTCAGAGACCAAATTTAGGACAGGATGTGTCATAAGATTGCCTCCTCATCTCAACCTACTTCTTATCATTTATTGTAGGAATAACATATGAAAATATCTTAGAGTAGCCTGAATTTCTCAATAGCTAATGTTAGATGAGAGAATATGATTCTATGGTCTAAATCTGCATCTTTACAGTGATTTTAATGGAGCATCACAGAACTGTAGAATCTGAAGTTCTTATCTAGGAGGAGAAAAAGTTTAAATGAAAAATGGAAATTCACTTGGAAATTGCAAGTTACAGTTTAACAAAAATCTAAAGGAAGATAAAAATGCTTTGAATCAGTACATTAGCATAAGAGGAATTGATCAATTAACCATCAGGTTGGAAAGCTAGTAAGAAAAAAACCTGAGAGTACCAGAAATGTCATTGTTGTTTGTACTTTTTACTGTCAGTTTAACTGTTGGATATGACTAACAATTGGCACCAATCATATAAGGGCTAAATTCAATTTATAATAGGAAAAAATTTTAAATCTTTAAAATCTTCTGAGATAAACTAGAGACTGAATTGACTTTCCCTTTAGGGAATTAGCTGAAATAATTTCAGACTAGTTAATAGTTATTTTCAGTAAAGCAAGGACAACTGAAAAATCAGAAAACTGGAAAAAGATGTAGTGACTAATCTCAGGTGGCAAGGTGAAATGTATATACTGAATTTCAGGCTTTGGAATAAAAATCAAAACTTCTATTTGCAAGCATTTAGAAGATAATAAGGCAGTAAGTAACAGCCAACACAGATTTGTTAAGAACAACTATGTTGAATCACTACAATTTTCAACTATTCCTCGGGGAAGAGAGAAAAGTGAAATATGTAGTTTTTCTTGTTTTTTTAAGGTTTCTAAAACAGTTTTGGGTGACATCATAATCAAAATAGCTTAAATATGGTATAGATAAAACTATTTAAAGTGGGTGGACAGAGTACTAGAAAAGTACAGTTTTGTTCAGTTCTCTATCAAAGAATTCAAGAAAATTTGTTGGGTAGAAATCTGTTCTGTGTCTGATACTACTTATTTTTTAACAATAATTGGGAGTACATCTGTTTAATGATAACAAGCTGAAAAAGATACAAGTACTTTGGAGGGCAGTGATATAATTCAAAATGACCAAGACAAGCTTCATAAATGGAAAACAGGAAAAACATATTAAGAAAGAGAACAACGTACTACATTTAGTAAGAATAATCTGCATCTGCAACATGTGGAAGGATTGTCCAGATAGTTCTGCAGAATACAGTCTGGGAGATAATTCAATTCTTTGATCATCAGTCAACAGTGTCACATATTTGTAAACCCCAGTATTTTTCTGTGATACAGAAATAAGTAACTCACATATATAAAATAAAAAAATCCTTTCCATGTCCCAAATGGTCTTAATTAGGCATGATCCAGAGAAATGTGAGAATTATCAGAAGCTTAGAAAAGACGTGATACAGGGAGGAATGGATCATAAATCTTGCAACAGAGAAATAGGCAAAAAAATTGTCTAGGGAAATGTCCTGTTGTCTGTACCCACAGGGATTGAAAGATGAAGAACTGATTTGAGTAGAAAGAGGAATCTAGCTTATGTATCTACAAGGCTGGGAAGTCCAAAACCTCATCTCCGGGCATTTTGTTCTCATGTTTGATCACCTTCAGAATAAAACAGTTTTGAGTTGGTTTTTTTTGTTTTTTTAAGTGGCATTTCCTGTATTTCAGTTTGTGCACTTTGACCTTCCCCTAGATGCTTTATGTCCTTTCACTTGATGTTTAAGTCTATATTTTTCTCCATAAATTATAATATTTTTGAAGGAAATGCAGTGTCTCTAGCTTCTGGGACATTGAAGGTAAGCAACCAAGGACTGAAATCTATGACTTTATAATAAATATCTATCAGAAATACTATTCCACACAGTAAAATTAAAATTATTTTGTGATATTTTAGTCCCATCTTTCCATTTAAAATCGTTGAGAACCCAATAAACTTTCACTATTTACCAAATTTATACTTTATTATTACTTTTATTTGTGTGTATGAAAACTTTATAATACCTCAAATTGAAAGAATAATAATATTTTTTACATGAAGAAATAATCTCTTATTGTCAAATAAAGACTCTTGAAATGTGCATTTACTCCTTGATAATAAAGTTTATCTTTTCCTCTTCTTAAACAATGTTCAACCAGAGTCCATTAAGAAGAGCTGCTTTTTAGACTGAAGTAAGGTGAGCATGTACACAAATTCTAATTCCTGTTATCATTCTCATTCTTTAGTGTAAAACTTCATATGTACGATACTTTGATTAAAAATCTAATAAATATTGAACTTGTTTTTAACGAGTGAATTGCCTTTATATTTTATAAATTTTAGAATATATTGATTATCTTAATTCTTTTAAATGCTGAAAAGTTTATGATGCAGTTTTATGGGACCAGTAGAACAAAAAACCATTTTCATTCAATATTCATTTTTACTGCCAAAGAATATCTGGTTTGAATCAAACTGAAGCAGAAGTATTAAATATCTGAATTTGTAAGATGTTCCCAAGCTAAGTGATAAATTAATGTAACTTCAACTTTAGGTCAAGACCACATGACTGAATTATCTTCCTTGCAATTGAAAAAATTCAGAGGTCCTTTTTACACATCTTTTATTAGTTGTTCCTCAAGATACAACACTTCAGATATCCCTCTGTTCATTGAAAAGTAGATTACCCTCTTTTTCTTTTTAAAAACCTGTTTAGTAAACAGAGGGGTTTGACTCTTAGAGGGAACTTGGTAATAAATTCCTTGTTAGGTTGTTTACAGTTTACTTTTCTGATTAAACCTCTTTGAACGAACTGCAAGCATACTCTTAACATGGGCTGTTAATTCAGAATGCAAATCATTTCCACACTCGTTATCTTTGCCTCATACTTCTTCCTCCTTCAGAAAAATTTCCATTCATTTCAGGGGTTTTTTTTTTTACAATTATTAGGCTAAATGATGTTTTCTGTCACAACTAGTTGTAACACCTTGCCTATTTGAACTCATTTTTTTTTCATCAGATGAAGAGGGGGCAATTAGGCAAGATTTGGTGCCTCAGAGCTTTGCTGGATCTAATCCCATGTGAATGGTAATGATTTATGAAATAATACAATGTCTTGCATACAGAAGGCCTGCAGAATACTTAAGCTTTCCAAAGATTTAGACAGTTTTAAGTGTTTAATGTTCTGCTTTTTTTACAGGAGTCCTTTGCCTCACTTGGGTGTATAGCCATGTACTTTTAGTCGTGATGTTTAAGATGTGAGTCATAGATTTACCTTTCAAGTACGGAGTTATTCGACTGTGAGCTTCTCAAAAAGGGGAAAAGAATAAAATTTATAGAACATTTGTACCTGAAATTAGATCTGTTCATCTAATGCATCCTTGAATAATTTATTTTGCAAAAAATGGTGAAATTCATCAGATAATCTGATCTGCAATGAATAACTCAATTACCTTGACATGACATTACATGCAGCTCCAGTTCCTACAGTAAGGCTAGTGGAGAAAAAATGCATAACTACCCACTTGCCTGATCTGCAGGAAGGAATGAATTTTGAAGTTTGCCTTCAGGAAAGGTGGTTACATGTCTGGAACAATTGCTCTGTACATCAGAGTAATAAAGTTTTCAGATGATTTCATCCCATTTGACTTCTGCATACTACTACAGTAAAGACAACTTCTCTGATGAGAAAGCTGACACCTCTTATCACTAGTGGGCGTCTAACTCAGCAGCAGAAACAGATGGAGTCAGGGAAATCACAGCATCTGTCACATAGACAACTATGAAATGCATAAACACTTTCTGTGAAGGTGAAAATTGGCAGATTAGTCTTCTGGTTGTAGTATAAAACCAGGAGGTCTGGGCTCCAAAACTAGCTCCTGGATGGATCATCCTCACAGGTAAAAGTCACCAGTTTTCACACCTACGTGTGCATTCATCCTGCTCTAGTTGGGGCTAAGCACAAGACAGCCAATTATCTGTGGTGAGAGTAGAGAGCTGTTGGGGAGGTGGGCAGATAATGCTGACAAGTCTAAAGAACAGCAGGGTGAGATGGTCTGGTGTGCTGGAAGATGGAGACTGTTCTCTGAACAGTGCATTTTTGAAAATTAGCAACACTGAGGGCTTTTGATCATGATACTGTTAATGTAATTCCTAGGCTTTTCAAGAAGCAAGAGATGTTGAGAAGGGAACAGATACTCTAGGATTCATATCACAGTGGACCACATGGATGGAAAAAATGATGCCTACATCTGGCTTGAAGTGCATAAACATTCTGCCAAGATCTGTGAATGAGATATCTGTCAAACAAGATACGAGTTTGTAAAATGCTCCTGATGCATACTATTTCATGAGGTGACTCAACTCATGAATTTTAGTGTTGTGATGCACTGGGATATAATGCTTTCTACAGAACATGGGCAGGTAATAGAGGGAAAAAAACCAACTGAAAGAGGACATAGTCAATGTAACTTCCCAAATTCAGTAAGAGAAATTGTGAGATGGGAAAGAAAAAAAAAATTAAATAACCCAAAACCACACCCAAACAAACTGACCAACAATGACAACAACAAAAAAACCCAACTGTCCCTTCCCCCCCAAAAAGAAATATATTAGAAGGATGTTTGAAATCACAACCGCTTCAGGGCCTGGTCTGCAAATAAGCCAAACAATACAGGAAAGTGTCACTGAGTTTGGCTGAGGTGAGAGAATTAACTTCCAGGTGTCCACACTAGTAAGCCAGATATAAAAACTGGAGAATTACTGGGGATTCAGCTGAATCATTTCACTTAGGTAATGGGTAACCTATTTGCTTGAGAATTCAAAGAAAACTGGGAACTTGATGATAAACAAAATGTTAACTGTCAAGTGCTTTATGTGATTAAACTTACTTTACAATTTTAGATATTTGCACATCATTCACTGTTGTTGAAAAATAGTGTCCTTCCCATAGAAAGCTAGTGTACTGAAACCAGTGTGGCTTTTGTCATGGCAGAACCTACAATGTCCATTTCTACAGCCAACTGTCATGTTGTGAGGTAATGAGTGTGGTATGATAAAAACTGTAAGTATTTAATAGGCCTTTGTCACTCCATCTCACAATTCAAAAATGGCTTTCAGCTGTGTGTACAGCAGCATAAGCCTTGGACTCAGTTTGCTGCCTATTTGGTACACAGCAAAAAAAAAAAAAAAAAGAAAAAGAAAATATGGTACTTCAAAAAGAAAAAGAGGGAAGAGCTTGGTGAGTTTTCTTTCTTTGCTTTAAACCTTTGGAATAATTGGAACTGTAGCATTTAACAAAAGTTCAGGGTAAAAAAGTGAGGAATCAAATATCTGACAGTCACTACCACACTCTCCAGTTATTTTTCATGGAATTATCTGAGGCATTAGCTCCATGTAAAATGGGAAATGGGAATTACTGGCCTTCTCCTAAGATTCCGTAGTGTCAGGTCTGTGGAGTAATTGAGTTTACAGCTTGTTGGCATCCAATCTTGCATTCTATCAGTCACTATTTAGTCTCTTCTTTAAGTAATATTTCTCATATTTTTATTTCTGTAAGTTGTGACTGAGGGTAGGTATACACCAGCGAAGTAACCCAAAATAGGGAATCTCAAGACAGAAAATTGGAGATAAAGCCTTAGGGCAACAATGTGCAAATGAAGGACTATTCTGTAAAGAGATTACCTTGCCTCAGAACTGAATTCCCTTGCACAGAAATGAAGCAAAGTTTCTTGTTTTAAGGCAGATTTATCTCAGCTCTGTAGTCTTCATTATGTAACTGGAACTGCTTCTTTAAATTAGCTGGGATTTCTCCATACCTTCCTATTTATATGCTTATGCCCTTATTTTACAAATTATATTTCTCTTTCCAAAGATATCCTGTTATTTAATTAGTAATTTTGTATCCACTTCTAAAATGTCAGTCTGAAGTAACATAAAAGGTAATTCTCTGTACTTAGTATTTAAATATGCTTAAACAAAATATGTTATCAATATTCATTGTGAATGTTATTTCTGTGTTAATGACAGTGTGAATATTATCACTTTTTGCTTCTAGTAAGTTAGAATTTTATTCAAAATACATATATTCTGGTCATTCATTCTTCACTCACAAATATAATGGCATACAGAGATGAAGCCTACCTTACATGAAATCAGAATTATGTTTTGTTTAGATGATCTTTCTAGGCTGAAAGATCATTAAATTTAAGTAATGTTTATTGTCCTTTACTGTATCTTGATAATTAACTGTTGATGAAAAATCGTGTGAAACCTGAACCATCTGAAATATTGACTGCTGAAAGAGCTGATACAGTTTTCTTGGAACAAGTATCCTCTGCTTGTAAGTTTGCCAGAACCTGAAATAATTAAGTAAAAATATAGTGCCTTCACTAAAAGATGAACTATAATTGAGTAAAGATCTGTTAGGAGATGCTAAAAATATTAATATAGCTTTACATTTAAACTTGACAACTTCTTCCCTGATATCTAAAAATTATGAAATCTGCGTAAGACTGCTGAGAGCACTTGTCACGTATAAGAACTGCTTCTGAGCATCGTGGTTGTCTTACAGCAACACTTATCCAATGAGTTTTGCTTTTTACTTGGCAGAATCAGTGTACCTTGCAATACACTATGTGGGAATATAGAAGATTAAATCCAGCAGAAGAGTTGTAGAGAGGGCATTTTCTCTTGATGAACTGTATGAGCTTCCTTCTGATCCAGCATGCCTTCTGATTTGACACTTGAGTGCTGGAGCTCTCTTAAAGCACCCTGTCCAGGTTTTGGCTGAGATAGAGATGGTTTTTTTCCTACTAGCTGATGCAGTGCCATGTTTGGAATTTAAAAGCTGAATAAGGTTGATAATACTCTGATATTTTAGTTGTTGCTAAGTAGTGCTTACTCTAAATCAAGGACTTTCCAGTGTCTTGTGCTCTGCCAGTGAGGGAAGAAGCTGTGAGGGAGCATGCCCAGGACAGCTGACCTGAGCTGGCCAAAGGGATATTCCACACTATAGAATGTCATGCCCAGTGTATAAACTGGGTAGAGTAGGCTGGGAGGGACAAACTGCTGGTCAGGGAAGGGTTGGGCATTTGTCAGCGGGTGCTGAACAATTATGTTATCATAATTTTTCTGACTTGGGTTAGTACATCATCATCGTCGTCATCATCGTCGTCATCATCATCGTCATCATCATGATGTTACAATTAGTGGTTTATATTTCACTTTTTTTCAATATTTCAACTGTTCTTATCTAAACCCACAAGTTTTACTTTTTTTCTTGTTCTCCTCCCCAGAAGGTGTAGAAAGGGGGAAGTGTGAGTGAGTAGTTGCATGGAATGTAGCTGCTGGCTGGTGCTAAACCACAAAACTTTGTCATTATCTAAAGACCCTGGTGCTGTCACATTCCTCTTTAGATCTTTTGTATTAGTTGTTAAGTCTAGTTCTCCTTTTGTAACATCACAGCATACTCAAGTGTGGCAGAACAGGAAAAAGTTCCCCAAGCTAGGAAAGCAAAGGATGTGTAGCCAGATATCTGCAACAAAATTTGACTCTATGAGTCATTTGACACAGTGAAAACAACTTAAATTTCTAAAAAATCCCAAAGTCTGTAATTGTTGCCCACAGTCCCTTCCTCAGAAACACAGAAGGGTTGAGGCAGTAAGGGACATTTGGAGGACACTGGAGATCATCTTCTTTCCTGGGAAAAGGCGTCCTTTCCTAAACATTCGATTATCTCTCTAAACTCATGGTGCCTCCCCATGTGATCTGAAATTTCCGAAATTTGTTTTTCTGAACGTGCTGGATGTTCCATTCTTTTAAATGCGTACTTATTGTTGCCTATGCCTCACTGGTACCAGAGACTAAAAGGAGTGGTGAAGATGTGCTATTAGAGCACATTTGAGAAGACCATGCCCTTTGGAAAAGCTTTTGTTTTTATGAGAGTGATTGGCATCTGCTGTATAATATGCTGGAAAGAGAATCAGAACATTTAAGATATATGTATATATGCACTTTTTTTCACTAACAAATTTACTGTGGTAGTTAAAGTACTTAAACTATCAGAAACAAAATTAAAATTATTTACAATTTTCTCATGTTTTCATCTGCCTGGTAAGATTTTATATCTACATTAGAAATATTACCTCTGCCTCTTTCCCTGTTTCAGCCCAATTTGAGATTTTTCTCTAAGTTGGAGAACTTAGCTAGGTTGCATACATTTTCCCAGTTGAATGACAGTAAGCAGAGCACAGTGAATAACACTCTTCCATTTCATTGTCAATATGTCTGTTTGTGTCAGAATGATTTGAAAATGAAACAGAATTTCAAAAGATGAAAATTTCCACCTTCATTGGGAGAAAGCAAATGTAAAACTTTTATAATTAGTTAATTCTATATTCTGAAAACATGCTCTACAAAAAAAAAAAAGCAAACAAAACAAAACCTAACCCTAAAAAGGAAAATATTTCCCTCTTATTGTTTTTAATTAGGACTTCTGGTTTTGTAATTGAGCAAACAAAATAGACTGTAATTGTGTCTAGGTAGAATCTAAAATGCTATATCAGGAAATGGCCACTCTCAGCCTGCCTAATTCTCATGCTCTTTCCCAGAACACTGATTACTGGACATTACTTCAAACAGCTTTTTGAGTTATATACCCTTTTCATTTGACCATCTTAGCAATTACTGATTCCTATTTATTTTCTGCTAATATGAGATTTTGCACGTACCTAGATTGCAATGTAACCTTCAGACTATTTGTTGAAGGAAATTATACTATTGCAAATGTATTTAGGATGACAATAAAGGTATTTTAAACTGGTGATACTTTGCATGTATAACTCTTGCTAACAGATCAGAAATTAACAGAGAGAAGCCAATTTGTAAACCTCACCCTCATGCAAGTGAGCCATTACTCACATGAATGATCACTGAGTTTTCACTCTCACTGCATCAGAGAATTGCTTGTGAAAACTCATTATTTTGTAATCAGAAGGGGCACAGGGTAAACGTGTGCTGCAAGCACACCCCCAGTGTGAGATTCATCATATGCCAATATATGGAAATCCTCATACAACCTTACCTCAGTACAGAATTATTTTCAGATGGCATTTAGCCACAATGAACAGAATCTGTTTGACATACTTGAGGCATTAAGGATCATATTGTAGTTCCAGCTGAGTATTTCTGTGAATCTCTAAACATATGGCTTTGTGGTTGCATTGGAAATTTTCAAGAAATGTGGAGGTGTGTATTTGAAGTTGGAAGCTGACCCATAACACTGTGTAGTACGGTATATCTATGTTTTTTTTCTGTAATGTGCATGCAGATGAATAGCTTTATCTTGTTGTACTGGCTAACTGATCAGAAAATGTATTTCAGAAAAATTTTCTCAGCCAGATATTTGTTAATTCCCTCTCCCTTCAAATCCTCTTTTAATGACATTTATAAAGATATTTGTGGAACACAATGTAGCACTTGTATTTTCATTTTGGGGGTTGGGGGTGGGAAATACAGCTTATTGCAACAAATATTTTTTTTCTCCTCTAAATCTCAGGCAGTGCAATCTTAAATGGCTCCAAAAGAGACATTTTGTGCTGGGGTGAAGGTAAAGAGAAGAATGCAAGTGAGTAGGGGAAATAAGGAGGGAGAGGATATTTCTTGATAAGCTGAGGGAGCAGTGCCTGCTAAATGTAAAAGATCTATGGGAAATCAAGTCCTGATTGTAGGATATCTGTGAAAGGATTAGTTCCCATGCTTCCTTTACTCCGGGCAGGAGAAACTCAAGAGCTTTGGTGCTAATGGCTTCTCCGGCATTTAACTTAAGTGACTGTCCCTAGGCTCACTCCTTCTTCAAGCTGACAGCCTCTCAACCTGCTCAGTACCAGCCAAGCTGCATTCATGAGGAGACACTCCTGGGGCCTTGTAACCTGCTATGTAAGCTCTGTTCCTATTCCTACTGTTCTCAGGGCCTCACTGCTTCCTTCTCTGTTTCTACATTTCCCTCCAAGCAATGCAGCAGAAAGAGATTTTGACTAATTTCATTAAAGTTATTGAAATAGAGAAATTCAAATAAAAGTAGGTGAATCACAGTAAAAGTGGTTCTCCTCCCTTAAAGACAGTATGGTATTTTTATTAATAGAATTAGCATATTTTGTCTAGAAACAGTGATGATATTCAAATAGAAAAAGAATAGGCTTACCTAGATGCACAGAAAAGAACATACATATGTTAATAAGAAACCACTGGGTGCTTTAAACTAGTCCTGTCTCAGAGGAGGTTAGCTTACAGTCACACAACAGCTACTTCAGCCTCTGTCCTGGAAACAGCTTAATACCCCTCATACTGCTTTCTAATGCCAGAACCTCTTTTCTTCCAGTATGCTAAAAAAGGACTTTTTAACTTCATGAATCTTTCACATTACAGAGCAATTATTCATGTAAGTCAGTTCATAATCTTCTGTGCTTACACTAAGTAAGAAAGGTATATTTAATTTTTCCTGCGACCTCTTCAGTTCTGTCCTTGCAGAGTTCAGGCTTACAGCACATCCTGCTCATTTGGACCTTCCTTCTGTTTCTTGGCCTTTAACATTCCAATAGTTTTCCCCTGAGTTTTCCCCTTTTAGGGCACCCTAGGAATGCCCTGCCTTTTGGTTCTAAGCTCACTTGACATTCTGATTATAGCTGTTGCCTTAAAATTCTTTTTGCCAAATTGATCTGGACTACTTCCAAACCAGTTCCTGTCATTTTCATGCACTGATGCTGCTGTCTGAAATGCCTTTAATAGCATCTTGCAACTCATACTCCTTCTTTCTCCTTGTCCTCCCTGCTGGTTTTCGACATTCTTGCTCAGTCTTTCCTCACACTGGATGTCCTTTCCATATTTTTAACCCATTTGCCTTTTGGCTGAACGTCTATAAACATTTCTTTATTATTTTTTTCTGTGGACTACTTTCCTCATTATGCACTACATTCTCCAAACATCCTACACATTGCCAGGTTTTTTTTTTGTTTTTTGAGGGTGGGGGGCAGGATGATCTCAAGTAATGATAATGGGTAAAGACTTTGCATTTTTATCCCAAAGATTCGCAGTTCACATTTTTGGCTTCTTCTGTCTCATCGCCTGTTCCAGATTACATGGATTTGATCATATGGATTTAATTTCTAGATCTATGTTCCTCTGCTTTAGCAGTTTCCTGTTCTTATGGACGTCAACACTATCACTCTGCAGCTGGTACCTACAACAGCAGGTCTCCTGTCTCTTAACCGTGATCCATGCTTTTAAGTTTTGCCAGCTGAACTATCACAATTAAAATATGTGGAAAAAAATTGCACACTTCACAAAATTGTTCAGTTCGTACATTCATAAGATAAGTAAAATAGCCAAAGTGACTGTGAAGTGAAGCAAAGTTCTAGTGTGTGTTGGCTGGGAGTGCTTCCCAGAATAGCTCTGCTGTTATATATTTACTAGCAAATTTGGTACCAACATGCATTTCGTGTTAATGTTTCTAAGTCTGATATTTTGTTTTATGTTCCCCCAGTCCAAAAATTCTTGTTTCAGCTATCATCTCCCATGTAGAAGTCTCTTACTGGTTCCTGCAAAATTATAATTTTCTGTGGTGGTTCCGTTTTCAATGTTATTCTTCAGATTTTGCTTCTGTTGAACCAAATTCAATAATGTCTTAGAAAGTTTTTATTTAGTGGACCAGTGTACTGAAAGCTGTGACTGATAAAAAAGTAAATTCCACTCAATGCTGTAGCCAAACACAGGGTTGCTGTTGCTCCAACCCCCCACGTTTTGTGTGGTCCCTGTCTTGTTTCACTTGCCAACCACCATGTATAAAATTAGTCAAAGAGAAAAATACAAACTCAACAATACACACATGAAAAGGACATGCCAAGACAGAAGAAAAGATTAATGAGACAAATGCTGTGGAAGAGATCAAGCTGTTTTTACAGGCTCATCAACCAACCTCAAGTTCAAAGGTCGCTGCTTCTGTAACCATCATCACAGGGGTATTGGTCACCAAACAAATGCTACATTAAGATTGCCCTAGTGAAAATAGCAGTGGGCAATGTGAGGATGAACAGTCCCTCTGCCCAGTAAGTGGCACATTCTCCTTCCTGAGAAACTTGCTCAAAGAATTAAGTTGTCTTAAAAAATGCTAAACCATATGCTTCACAATCTGATTTTGGGGATTTTTTTCACAATTTCTACAATTGAACACTGAGATAAGAATCAAACTTGATAGTAATCATTGTGAACCAGATTTCCCACATATTCAAAAAAAAAAGCTTACATAAAGCTGCACTTGTGGTTTTTTTGTCAGTTTCTTTTATCAGAAATAATAAAAAACATTCCTCTACCAAGAAATAAACCAAACAACCCCCCCCACCATTGCTAATCCTTTTGATTTGTGAAAATAGGATGAGTATATCACCTAAGAAACATCAACTGGAAAACTTCCAGTGGGAAGATTTCCATCTATTTCATTACGTCCAACATGAAAGTCAGGTTCAGAGAAACTTTCTCTAGCTGGAGAAATATCTAAATTCAGGTAATACTTCTATAACTGTAAATTCTATTTACAGACTAGAACTCTGATGTATGACCTAGGTATTTATATTACCTCATAGGTTTACTTTTGAGGTAAGCTAACCTAATGTCTAATGCTTTGCTACAGGATGCAAGGGCTATGACTGTGTCAATAAATTAACAGACCCAAGCACTTCAGTGCTATCCTGTGAACATCAGTTCTGCTTAAAAACATGCCATGCTCCTTGGATCCCTTTCTGCTACACACCAACAAACACTGGTAATGCTTGAACACTGTCCAGGAAATAGCATGGTCCATAGATCTTTCCAAACAGGTCATAAAGACTGGCTGATAAGACAGTTTAGCTATGGGGATGTGCTCTGTTCCATGGCATTTCTACTTAGAGACCAGAAAAAGACCTTGGACATTTTATTAACTAACATATTTGCAACTAAATTTCTAACTTTGATGTTTTAGTTTGGCCTCTTAGGTGACTTTGCACAGAGCAATTCACTTGTTTAACTCTCCTTTTGGTTTCCTAAGGCTCGTAAGTAATACTGGCATATCAAGATCTCCTGATTACAATCACAGAAAAAAAAGGTAGGAGGTGGATTCATTTTAACATGACTTATGAAATTAGGAAACTTTCTGCTTTATACCATCAAAGGAAAATTTTTCTACGCTACTTGATTTCACATTGTATTTCAAAATGCCGTTTAAAATTGTCTCCTCTCCAATGTTATTTTACTGATTTTAATAGGTGAGAGATGACAGCTCTGGCTTTTGGTTTGAAATGGGAAGGAGGAATATTTGATAAACAGCAGTGAAAGCAGGAGATCAGCTTCTGGTTTCCATTATTCATTTTTGTATTTTTGAAGTTTTTGTTGTCAGCATTTTCATGACTAAACAAAAACATTTCATAATAGTGACAATGTTTCCACTGTAATTTACATGTTGTAAATTTTACAGCTTCATCTGCTGGTGGTATTTGGGAGCAGAACCTTTCTTCCAAATAAATGGCAAAATGCTTTGCTTCTGGAGTGAGATCATCTGCTTGAGATCTACACAGCCACTGGGAATTCAAAAGAGTCACAGATGTAGCATTTAGGTGATGTAGAAGTTCCCTAATTACAGAAACAAAAGTTACATGCATGCACCCAATAGCCTTCCCTTTGCTCTCTTCTGGAGAAGACATATAAAAGAAAATGCCTAATCTCTACTAACTCACATGAATCCATCCATGAAAAAAATCCTAGCCCGTGCTAAGCCTCATTGGATGACTGAGACACCAGACTACAGAGGGAAGAACAATATCTTCTTGATCAGTGCAAAGAATTGCATGAAAAACAGCGTGGTATGTACAAATATCCTTTACTGAAAAGGTTCATTAACCTTGATAGATACAAAAGCTGATGTATTCTATACTCATCCTTTAAATAAATATAAGTAATTGCAGCCTAATTGTGACTGTCTGAATGTCATGCTATTAAATGTTTTATGTCACAAGAATAATATATGTAGAACATAAAAATTTCTTCAACTGAAATCTTGAGAGGCAAGGTATGGTTTTAGCTGGCCTTTGCAATGGAAGGACACTTCAGGAACATGCACCATTGTGCATATCTTTGTGTCTCTTTCCAGCAACTTTTTATTGGAAAGTCTGTCAATTGACAATCATAGTATCAACTGAAATGTCAACTGAGTTTGAGACAGAACTATATTCTCAGAAATGTTAAATTTACAGCTAAAAGTAAGAAGCAGAAAGGAGAAAAAACATGTTGGGGATGGAGCAAAAGGTGAAGCAATTCAGGTTTTGAGGAAAAAGAAAAAAATTGCCTGATTTTATCGACTGCTGAAGCATTGAAGAATTCTACAACTTTCCAGCTTGGAGTATCCAAGCCTTAAACCTATATAATTGCACTTGTAGAAATATATATCCTTGCACCTTGTTTTCACTCCCTCTTTTGTAGTGCACGCAGCCTATTAAGAATTTGTTAACTTGCTTTACGTTATAATTTGTATTTGTATATAATTTAGGGTTCAAAACTTAAGTTTAGATTTGATAAACCTAATTCTATTTTTTTACATATAAGTTCTTTTAGTTCTGAACTTATTAATTTTTCTATTCCAAATAATTTTATTTTGTAATGGAAAGATGTACAGGACAGTATGGATTTTGTTGGGTTTGTTTTGTTAATTTTCAGAAAACAGCAAGCCATTCATTTTTCATTCCTGAAATGAAAATTTAATCCTAATAACTGATTAATATTGCTACAGAAAAAAAATTGCATAGGAACAGCCACACATCTGGCAAAAATAGAAAAATAGAGGGCACATCTAACTCCAGCTGTAAGGAGGTTTCTATGCTCAATAGAAGTGGGAGCCTTAAGAAACTCTATTTAATTTCCTCCCCAAGACTTAAATGATTAAGCCTATGTCAATCTGGCATATGTTTGCCCTACTTTTTTTTTTTTTTAAAGGCCAGTAATGGAGACTTAATAATGCCACCAGACAGTCTATTTTGTTATTAATGGCATGAGAATTTTTTTACTTTACTTATTAGTTGATTTTTTTTCCTGCTGCATGACTTTTGGTCCGTTTGACTGTGAAGGCAGAAGATGGATTTTTCTCTTCTCTTTGCAGTGTACAGTATCTGCACATATATACACAAGTATTCTCATATATAAATAAATAGAAGTGTATATAAATATACACATATGCTTCTCTCCTCCCTTCTCCATTCACTTCATAAGCCTTCCTCTTGGCTGAAGATAAGACAGGTCATTCAATATTTCCTTTCAAAGTAGTCCTGATTTTTAGATTTATGATTGTTTTTGTTTGTCTCCTCTGTCTAATATTCTGCTTGACATAAATGCCCAATACTCTGCTCAGTATTCCATCTGGAGCCTTGCCGACTCCAAACAGGACTGTTTTGTACTTTTAACTTGCTTGTCACATTCTCAAATGATGTCTGCATTTTTTGCCACAGACTAACACTTTTGGCACATGTTCAGGTTAGGATCCCCTGTAGCCTTCAATTTTTTTCTATGAACTATTCTATTGCTATTATTAACTATTATTAAGTGTTCTGTTACTAACAATTTTGTTTTATTCTTTATTTGCACAGCTGATTACCAATTCCTTATTTGCTGTCTTTTGCATCTGTTCATATGTTCATACAGTTCCTCCTTAATTGCTCCTTATTTTTTCCTCTTCTTGTCATGAACATTTTGAATTCTAATCTTTCCCTCCAAAGCACTATCATTTTAATGTCACCTGAAAACATGATCAAATATTAAGGAAATTGTTGATAGGCATTAGACTGAGGACAAAACCTGCACAGCCTCACTCAATATATTTTTCTATTTCAAAGTGAATTTATAGATGATCTTCTAGGATAACCTGGAAATTTTGGTACAAATTTTAATTTAATTCCATGCAGTGCATGTACCTCTATTTTGCTAATGAGAATGTAACATGGAGAGCATAAAACCAAAATGTCTACTGCTTCTTTCCTGTTATGAAGGAGCTCCTGGCAGTTTTTCAATTTCTTCTAGTGCCCTGTGCCAGTGGTCTCTCACATGTGCAGATATCTCACTTTTCTCAGCAGCCTCTAATCTCTCTTTTTTTGGATCCTAGGATATGATCCTTTCTCCCAGCTACTCATATTAACTGTCCCAACTGCCAGCTCATTGTTGACCTTTTCTCATTAAGCACCTCAGCCCATTGAGAGTTGTATCTTGACCATCGCCAGGATATGTGTGGGCCAGTGGCAGGAATCACCCAAAGTCATGGAACAACAGGGAATTGTAAGTGGCAAGGCTGAAAATACTCAATTCGTCATCTTTCAGTTTAGGAAAAGATGAAAGATCTTGAAAAGGTGTGTCTTCACAGACTAGAAAACAAGTTAATGTAGTTAGAGTGGCATTTTTAAATAGTGGTGGATGCAGAAATATTTGTCTGACTGTTCATGCATCCTGAAGCAATTAATGATAAGTGAACTTCCCTGTTTCTATTTAGTTGATTGGAATATCAGCTTTGAAGCTCAGTGATGGCATGTTGCTGTTGGCATTTACTATTTAGACACTGTTCATGGAATGAGAGCCAAAAATGGGATTTAAACCTCTTTCACTTGGAAACTAAGGATTCAAAGTGTGAAAAAGAGCAAAGGGAATTATAAAAAAGATTAGGGGAAAAAAAGAAGCAAAGATTTAAAACAACAGTGGGCAGAGGAGGTTCAATTTTTTTTTTTTCCCAGAGAGTAACAAATGTGACAAGAAAACATTTGGACAATTAAATAAAAGTCTGTCTGGGATCACTATGCCAGTGCTCTACTGACATCAGTGGGTGTTGTGGCCCCTGCAATGCAGACAGTGTATAGCCCTGAATTTATACCTCCTGCTACAAATAATCATATTTTGATACTGCCAAAGCCAATAAGCATGTAAAACTTGTAAGCCAGTCATGCAACAGAACTAGGGAAACTGGCTTTTAAATTAAGATGATTAAAAACAAATGGCCATTCTTCTCACCTGCTGCTTTTAAGCCTGTAAGGTCAACCTGGGTCGCGCTCTCAGGCTATGCTCTGAGTGTTTTTTGCTTGAAGCTGAAATTCCCGCATGGACACTTGACTCCAGAAGGGGGAGCTTTAGCAGGCACAATTACAGTAAAGTCAATTTGCAATGAAATATTTAAATAGTTGCTTTCTTACAAATAGATTTGAGAGTTTTGGTCAGGGCAACAACAGAATTTGATCTGATCAGAACATGGGTAAATGCTTTAAATGTTTTCTGTCACCAAGCTCTATTGATAATAATTATTATTTTTCTTTAAACATAAAACAATGGCAAATAAATAAAACACTAAATTTTCTTGAAAAAGATACCTTTAAAGGTAGCCACATGTTTATTTAAATTAGATCTAAAACTGTAATTTCTTACATTCTAATAGCTTTCAGCATGAGTACCTGAAAATAAACAAACTGGCTGCTTTCCATTCATACCAGGCAAGGAAAAAATACACATCTTTTCATTTACTGATAGCTTAAATAATGAATAGGGACTAGAAGTTGAGGTAGCAGCTAGGACATTTTATTAATTTGGGTTTCTTGTGAGGCCGGTATAAATACACAGTTATTAGGAACAAACTAACAATACACCTGCAGGTGTATTTACATGTTTTTATGTGCAGAAGTGTGCTAAATCTGAAAGAAAAGAGTCTGAAGAGAGAAAAGTTACACTTATAATTAAGCCCTTGGTGAAATCCAGTAACAGGTTTCTGCGGGCAGAGTGCTGATTAAGAATACAGGAATCAAGAAAACAAATAGCAAATCACTTGTGCCAAGACCAAAATATTTTGAATTTCTACATGTTTGCCTCAGGGCACAGATTGTCCAGCAGCCTTCAGAATAACAAGACAACTCAGATGTACAGAACTCTGTTCTTAGATATCTTGCACACATCCTCTAACTTCCTTGGAGAGCTTGAAAAGTTGGCAATGGGTACCTGCAGAACTACCTTCCTCTGAAGTCATGACAATGACACACTATGTTCTGGATGTGTCCCTCTCAGTTTCGGTGATTTAAATATTTACTACCTCAGTTAAAGGAATTTTGAAAGTTATATCCTAGAGAGCCTTAGAAAACATAAAGTCCAGACATTTATCTTAAGTTTCATCTGTACTGGCCACTAGTTCATAACAGTTTAATAGGTAGTATTTCAGTTATCAAATATAGTTGAGTATTTACCAGGGTTGACCAGATAGGCTTCAGCTCTTTTTTTCACCCCAAGTAAATAAAAAAAATATATATGTATAAAAGTAATTGATAGAGAATATTTAGAAGAAGGCTGTAGTATCATACACACTGTGACCTGTTTCAAGGTTTTCAGTCTTTTAAACTTGAGATGGACTGCAATAGCCAGAAAGTATTCACTTACAAACTCAGGCACTGATATGATTTCCACTATGTACAATGGTTTAATTTACAATTATTTCAATTGCTTTTTTATAGGTATTGAAAATTGGCAATAAGTAAAAGAATGTCACTTTCCAAGATATTACTTCAAATCACATCAGATAATTTTGGGATTGTACTAGTTTGAAAACAAACCAGTGGGAGGCACTAAGTCAGAATAACAATTTAATGGAAATTAAAGAAAAGGGGAAAAAAAAGGTAAAAGAAAACACTGTCAAACTGACAGAGTCAAGGTACAACCTGACACCCTGTTAGGCAGGGTGGTGGTAGCAGTCTGGTAGAATGGTGGCTGCAGTCCTCTGAAGCGGTGATCCTGTAGTAAAACAGTCTGCTCTTCCTCAGGAAGTCCAATGGTGGCTGTGTAGCTCCTGTCCTCTGGAAATCCAGTGGGAAGCCGGTGTCTCTGGTGTTCAGCCTCAGATTATATCCACGATGGGATGCTTGGTTCCTCCCTCTGGGCGGAGCATCTCACAATGGGGTAACGAGTCATGAGGCCAAGTGTTGATTAGGCTCATTAACAGGAGAATAGTCCGGAGGGAGTTATCTCTGAGTCAGGCGGCAGGACAATGATGGGCAATTAACAGCAAGATAGTCTGGGGGGAGGAGGCAAGGAAACACTGCCCCACCTGGTTTCAACGGCTCCTGAGGATGGTAATAGAATACACTGCAACCCAGGACA